>NC_060266.1:25630135-25972553 GCF_021901455.1 Neodiprion lecontei | reverse complement strand
TGTGTTAATGATTTGTGGTGAAGTGTGCACAGTTTTAACACCAGGAGCAGCCAATGACGCAGTAGTCACGTTCTCTCCCTCTTCTTTCAACTGATCTACAAAAGAGTCAACGTCACGCGATTTCCCAGAGAGCTTCATGGCACGAGGACCAGCAGATGTTGGCTTTCTGCAAATGGGTTGAATTGTTGAGAAAAATAAGAATTGCAGATTTTAATTCGCTAATTGAAGGTATACATACTGTGGTGCAGTATAAGCAGGTTTCACAGGCTCTGGAACGAAATTTGCAGAATCACCGACCGATGGACTGGATGTGAATCCATAGCCACCGCCAAAACCAGGACCCTTGACGCCCCCTTTCTTGTTGGCCTCCATTCTCTGCCTCTGAAGTTCCTTGGCCTTCTCTCTCATTTTGTTCTTGGCCTCTCGTTCCTGAGTCAGCCTAACCGCCTGATAGACCTTTTCTTCATGCGAGTCCATCTCAACGAAAGTTCTGATCTGCGCCAAGTTGACGCTTTCCCTGTATCCTAGGGCTACGATTTCATCAAAGGCAAATATGAGATTGAAAGCATTCTCAGCTATCTCAACTTCTTCCATCGATTTGCAATACTCTGGAATCTTTGAGGCAATAGACAAAAGTACGTATTAGTTGCATAGTAGATACTACTGCTATTTTAAGATAAATCTCGGCTTACCACTCTCGCAAAAAGTCTGAGGGTTTCCAAATCCTCCAAAATATTGCTCGCTTTAGTAGTGATGAGAAGCATATAAAGTTTCTCCAATGGCTGATAAACGTATCGCACTGATTCAGTTTCGACAAACGTGTGCTGTTTGCCGGTGCTCATCAATTTTGGGAAGGCAGCAAGTAGACCCTCTATCCTCGCCTTGGTCATTTCGACGAACTGGCGGGACACGATGGCTAATAAACAATGAATACAGATCAGTTTTTGCTCGTGGTAAAAATGAAGGATTCTTCATGTCAGTAAACAGCGCGTGTTGCAAACTGGCTGATGCAAGTACAGTAAAGTTACTTACTCTTGCCTGCCTTGGTGCAAACTGCAGCAGCGATGAGTACCTGCAACACAAAAAAATAGGTTAATCGTGATCCCAATCCATCTGATAAATCAGAATAGGTGTTAATTAGGAAATTTTCGAAAATCGACAGGAAGGGCGGTCAGCACTTGACAACTTGACATCTGTAGGTGAGTGGGTCGTGGCGTGTGACGGATGACGATGAGCCGCAGGGTAGTCACATTAACCATCTCGTGACAGCCTGGCATTGGTGAGAATTTTTAGCAACGATTAAGACGATCACTCACCATACTGAATATCGGCTTCTCAACGCCCCGTAGCCTGAAATATTCTGAATTTAGCCTGTAACGTGTACGTTAATATCCTTGCAGCTATATTCTACATTACACAAAACATGTACCACGTATACGGATCGCAGTCATTGTTGCCAACTCCAGTACCAACTGCCGTTTACGCGGGCGATACTACCTGCTTTTGAATCGTGTTGTAGTTGGTAATGTTATCGTAACGATTCATGCTGAGGAAAAAGGGGTAAAACCGTTATTACGAGATTTTGGAACTATTTGAAATTCAGTAAACCGTGATGAAACGAAACCTACACATATTTTGCAATCTTGGTTCCTTCAAAATCATTGTAAAAATAATAAAGTAGGATTTTTTCCCAATGTTTCGTTACGATAACGTTACTAATTTCAACCTCGTGGTTTTGAATATCATTGAACGGCTCTACCTTGAATCGGTGCCGAGATATTCGAGAAATACTCACCTGAAGCGTTTGAAAGAAAAGTTATTACTTATGATTGATTATAGTTGATAGGGTAGGAAACATTAGAGTAAATGAATGAAAATTGTTACATAATCCAGTCTGCGACAAACATTTATGTTACCGTAGTGTTATTAGCCTTACAATCACTGACATTTTCACTTGGGATTGAAAAATGTAGTTTTGTGTTTTTTTTTTTAATAATAAATTAGCGATCAAAATATTTGATTGTTACAAAATCGCAAGCATATTCTACAATGCATGGACAGTATACGGGCAAGTATATCTTAACAAAAACGAAGATCCGGACTACGAAGTAATTGTTTTATAGAGAGAAAAAGAGTTGAAAGTTTTTAACTTATGGTCAATATACAAGAGTCGATATTGTACATACATTCATATATGCATAGATAAGTTTTTGTTTCAGGTAACGTTTAAAAAAATAAAGCACGAATCATCAATGTGGTGTTGGACGTAACAATAAAGGTGACCCTCTAGTTCTCTGTACTGAAGGGAGGAAGCCCGGTGATTAGGAAGAATTAGAGAGACATTCGTTGTCTTAGCGCCGAGTAATCTGACGACATAGTTATATTGAGAGAAAGAGTTATTTGATCCAATGAAAAGTTTTTTTTTGCGAATGACGAAAAACAAATTTTTAACTCGCCCAGCCTTTTGTACTTTCAAAATGAATGAAAAAAAAAAAAATTATTAAAAGCAACAAAATGTACAATTTCGCCACCCGCAAAGAAATATTCAATTGGACTAACAATCATTTTTTTCCATGTAAATACATTGTATAATATACCTATTATATGCATACTGTAACATAAATAAGTGCTTATATTCTACCACATGTTAGCCGTACCGAAAAATTGCTCTACAAATATTCTCTATGTACGTATGAATTATGATGCTTATAATAATCCGCCGTTTTTGTACAAGTATATACTGAACTATGATACTATTATATTTAACATATATATATATATATATATATATTCAGAGATGTATACATAATATAATATGATGTATAATATTTGCAACTTTACAAATGAAAGCATTCACTGACCGTTATACACATACAAATATCATTTCAGATAAACCAAGTCCCATGATCAGTAGACCATATTCTAGTATATACATAATACCTACACATATGTAGTTTTTAATAGACAGATTCACTACTGTTAAGTAGAATGTAAACCTGACGGTCTCACCGCGCCGTCGTTCAACTGACATGGTTTTGATTAATCAGAATATAATATTTACGTTTTAGTAGTGGATTATCCTCTCAATTCACATCATCTGATACGTGCGCCAGACTAATTCTTTGATAGTTAGATCTCGTCTTAAATTTTCTGACGACATAACAAGAACATGTACTACATATTCTCGAAAAGTTTAACATTTTTTTTTGAATAAATCACACGTAAAATTTAAAATACGCAGAAAAAATATTGAAACATAAAAAATTTTCAATTCAATCGAATGCGTTTGTCTTCGGGCGGGTGGACGGACGTCGCAGATTCTTTTCCGTTATATCTATTATAATGGAAAAAATCAACTGAGTTTCCAATATCAATAATTAACATAGTATACAAATGTCTATCAACGAGCGGCAATAACATTGTATGTAATTAACTTGTATGCACCGTCGCCCGAAAAAACTAAACCATCATTCGCAACACAATGCTGACATGCAAAGTTCAAAACAGTTCTCCACATAATGAATAATAATGATTTCTAATATACAAATATATTTCTCCGTCACTTATCTCCTCAACTTTTCATTAACCTAGCGAAAAATGTATTGCACTTGGGAAGAGCCATAAGATACAAATGTTAATGTATATGTCACAGTATAAAACAGGAAATAAGCATCTCAATAATTCATGTATAAATTGATTCAGTACAAAAATTGGACTACGAGGCATGGCGTTGAATTGTTACTCGTATAATGGAATATTTTCATGGACGTGAGTTATACCTATTTGTTCAGCAAGAATTGTATGCCCCTTAAATGTTAATGCTTTTCTGAGAACTTTGCTGTTCGATTAAGACGCTTGATTGTCGACAAAAGATTGGACAAGATAGTAATGAACAAATATTCAGATGCAATAATAGTCGTGTAGAAATACATATTACCTATATTTGAGCGCAAGACATGCGGCGCTTAAAGACCATACATTATAGACCTAAATTCCGAACGCGAATATCGATATGATACGTCATAGACACAAGAGTATTTTATCAGTGAAGATTCGAAATAAGACGAAACCGGAAAAAGTACGAGTGAACCGCACTCGATAGGTCAATTGATATATTGTAGTAATGAATCACCATTTATCAAAGACCATGTAGGTACTGATAATAAGATATCAAGTTGATGTGACATACTACGAAGAACGTATGATACTGTAAGTGGCTATAAACTAGATAATATTCCGCTACATACTCTGTAAATAAAATAATTGCATTGGTATTGCTCACAAAAAAGTATTCAAGCGTCAGATCGATAAGTTGAAAATATATGAGTCTAAACGAAAATAGAGAGAAAAAAAAGATCGAAAGACCATCCATTGTCTTACCACGTATCTTTGTTATTTGTTTCTAACGGGAATAAGAGTCTCGTAATTGTAATTGTTGTCACTGATGTACAGTTATTTTCAGACTCATTCAGTACAGAGATGCCTCATCTGCCGAAACTGTTAATTCTTCGTCACTCCAGTCACTTACACCAAGTCCCACTGAGCCATGGAAACTTTGCGACCTCAGTACGTGGCTGCAGTAATAAAATGTCCGATTAATAGAAAGTGGCAAAATTGAAATACAATGCCTCACATTTGGAATCCTCTGTTCTTTTGAAATACTTGAATGACATGTTTCAATCTGTGTATTGCTAACCTTGGCGATGAATTCACGTTCGGACTTCTCTTTGTTTGATTAACTTTTCGCCGACCTTCCATTGCCGCTTTCATCGGATCATAGCTCTTTCGGCGCTTCCAGTTCTGCATTTCTACCTCTTTCGAACTTGGGACAGCAGACTTTTTACTATCTTTTCCCTTTGACTGGGTGACCTAAACAACCATACACATACATTTCTTCTATAAAAATGAATGATTCCGTTATACCGCAATTGCTTCCTCTGCCTGATTTCTATGTGTAGTCATATGACTTACAGAACCGAATATAGTCAGTCATCTACCGGAAACTTTATTTTAATATGTTAAAACGATTTGCTCACCACATTGATATTTTTCGGTGCCCGTGTGCTGAATCGACCCGAATCTGTCCTTGCAACAACCTTTGTTGTGTCAACGTTTCCTCTAGCATCCCGTGGTGAAGATTTTGGCTTTGTTAGAGACATTGGTGTTTTTTTATCTCGACTTCCAGTCCGAGTTTTACGTATGCTGCGATAAATTATAATCTTGGCCTAATTAAGTGTCATAGGACGAATGTCAGAAACGTATAGTTATTTCATAAAAGACTCCAAATGGTACCTAGGGACGATCTTGGAGTGGTTCAAGTTTGCGACAGGCGATTGAATGATCGGAGGATGTGGCTCGTCACTACTTTCGGTATCACTGCCGCGGGAAAGGTGCAGCGATCCTCTGTGCGTCGGCCTATGGAGACTACGACTCGTGTCTTCGTCACTTTCTCCTCCAGAATCAACCAGAGGTGGATGACGCACAATCATACGTGCTGACATTGCAGACACAACATTTTCAGTTGTGCGGAGATATGACGATGTTTCAAAATCGCTGTCACTTCCCTAACAAATTCATGATGATTGTTAGTGAAAAATTCCGTCACATTCCACAATATCGATTATTAAAAGACCGCTGTACTTTTGACATTCTCTTTTCGACTCACCAACTGAGGGCTTGAAGGGGGAGGAGGTCGAATGTATTCATTGGAATCTGTGAATTCGTTATCATTTTCTGACCATTCGGCAGCGAGTGAAAGAGTTCCCCCTGTGCCGTGAAAACTTGCTGATCTAAGAACAGAGCTTTCGCATCTGTAATGTAACACATATTTATCAAGTTGTTTTCCCATTATTATAGGACCTGCCATTGTATCATTCCAAATGATGGGTAACTGTCAACTTACCCGTGAGAGCCATCCTCAATACTGGGCTGCTTTTTTGAGGAGTCCATTTTCTTCTTTCCCTCAGCTGCGGCTTTCATTGGATCATAACTTTTGCGTCTCTTCCAATTTTGAAATTCTACTTCTTTCGAAGTCAAAGTCGAATTGCTTCTACCAGGCTTTTTGTGAGCATCTTTTGTCAGTTTTTGATTCGATCGCAAATGCTGCACCTATGAAGAATGCACGGAAATACGGTGTGAAAATTAAATTTCAAATAATCATTGTTCTGTCACAAATGAATTACATACATTGGATACCAAGTTTTTAAGCAGAGAACTATTTAATCTTACATGATTAACATTTTTCGGCGCCTTAGTACTGATCCTACCACTGTCGGTACGAGACATCGACGGTGCTCTAGGTTTTGGTGGTTCAGGTCTTTTGAATGTATCTTTGCTGTTAAAGACTGTATTTCCAGCAGACCTCCCACGATGATGGTTTGGTGTCTGTCGACTTTGTGTCGAAGCCTGGGTTCCCCGTATCTCGCCAACCTGTGCTTTCCTTCGTCGTTCCTCTGGTGTAGTATTCGGCGTTGTTTCATGCTCGCAGTTTAGTCTACAAAAGCATGTAGTACGAGGGATTCGAAAAGCAATCGTTCAAATAATTACTAGTACAATTCTTCTGTTTCTTACCTAGCTCTCCGTATACTAAATGCTCTGTTCAGTTTTATGCCTGATGAAAGAGGCGGGACAGGTGATTTCAGAACTGGTTTGTCCCCAGCTTCACTACTGCTGTCTGATGCGATGGCAAATTTCCCCGTAATAGCTGCCATTGCCGTTCTATCATTGACTGTATTGTTATTGTTGTTGTTGTTGAAGCTGCCGCGCCTAGTGAGCAGATTTGTAACTTGCGGATTTCTGACTGATACGGTGCTTGCAGATCTTTGTACATCGTTGCTGCGTCGTGGTACGGGACTATTCTGATGCAAGCTTTGAACAGACGTTAAACAAGATTCTCTACTTCGATCTCGGTAACCAAAGTCCTCCCGATGACCGTAACTTGTTGTGCTCTGAGACTTTCGCAGCATATAGGGACTACAACGAATAAATGGATATGAATAGAATTCAACCTAGAATAGTAACATCTAATTCGCTACAAACAGAAATTACCTGTTTTCCGTGCAGGTAAAATAACCAATATTTTTTGCCTGAGGTGGCGCTTTGGCAAGCTCACTGGTTCTCATTGGTGTAATTTCTTTACGTGACATAATAGGGCTGTTGGTGGTAAGTTTTCCAGTAGGTGTTCTGACCCGTGCTAGAACTGGACTATCGGGATGAACTATGGTGCCATCCAGATAGCTTTTCAAGCTGCTTCTACCAGAAGTGCAGTTGGATTCTGGGGTGTCAGAGGCGTACTCCTTCCTGTCAAGCGAGCTATTACGTCTTCCTAGCTGCAGGCGGGCCAAGACGTGTGTCGGACTTCGCAGAGGTTCTTGTAAAGTGACAATTCGGTCCTTTCTTAGCCTTGTCTCAGATCCAGTGTAGGCTCTCGCGCTACGTCGCCCCTCGGAAATACTGTTTCGTGCAAACATCATGTCGGATAGACTTGCACGACGAGCCGAACCTATCCGCTGCAAACTTTGCGGAGGTGTGTTGTGGCTGCGGCTAGTATCATCATCCGACTCGCCCCCTGAATCAACAATAATCCGATCGTTGTGGGGCGACGGCGATGCAGCTGCTGTAGGTTTTGCACGAAGATACGATTCCGTTTCCAAACTGCTGTCACTTTGGTCCTGGAAGAAGCACAGAATATTCAAATATTTGAATACGTAATTATCAATTCCATACACGATTGAAAGACAATCTAATATACATATGTACGAACTTGACGACCCCTGGACAGCCTTCGGGACCGAGAATGAATCGGCGAGGGTATTTTGGAAGGACTTTGTGGACTTTGTGGTGAGACAAGTCCTTTTGAGATCACATCCATCCCGCCGATTGCAGACGGTAACAAGTTGTGTTCTGCGACCTGTGTCGCCCACTCGGATATCCAATTGTTGTCTCTAGAAATACTCATCTGCAATAATCAATGATAACTGATAATACAAACAATTTATGCGATTATTTATGATTACTCAAATGAAAATTCAGACGAACCTTGAAGCTGTGGACGTACGCCTCAGAGGATTCTTCTTCCGTGAGAACACCGACACCGAATACTCTGTCGATATCCATCCTGGCCTTTTCCTCATCCGTATAATCTTTGTGTATGGTGTAGGTTCCAGCCTCGCTAACGGCACCGTCGGAACCCTCGTCAAAATTGCTTACCTCAAGCGCATCCAAATTTGTCTGACCATTAACATTATCCATATGAGATCGCCGTCCGCATCCGCGAATTTCACGCTCATCCATATTAGCGTTTTCATAATTAAAAAACCGATCCGACCCGGAGCTCTCGCTTGATAATTTTTCATCGAGATCCGCAAACCGTTGAAAGCCATTGTCTCGTTCCTCGCGGTGACGGAGGCCCGTAGAATTGTTCACGGAGGTGAAATTCCTCTCGTATCTCATCTCTGTATCGCGCATCGATGGTCGAACCATATCGGTCTTCACAAACTCAGGTTCCCGGTCACGATTCTTGCCGTTCTGATGGAGGCTCGAGTTGTGCGCCGTTACTCTTCTCTTCTGACCGTCGTAGATGTTGTTTGCAGGGTGATGAAGGTCCAGAGACATATCGGCACGATTTGCCCGGCGATTATCTCTAGTCGAGCGGACTTTTTCGTGGGCGATCAAAATCTCCGACTCCCGGGTCGACTGCTCCGAGTACGATCGAGACATGATCCCCGCGTCGTATTTCTCGGGAACCGCAGGGACTTTCGAAACGGATTTTAGGCCTGAAAAGCGTAAGTTGCTCGTTAAATTAACCGTGCGGTACTACTCCGACGTGATTAGATCACGAATTGACTGAGAAATTTACTTATACTCAGCGCCGCGGACATGCACCTGTATCGAACTGAGCTTAAAATACAATCGCGCTCTTCGGCAGGTATGCACAGCGCTCATGCGACTCTACCCACGCGCGTTGCAGTCTATGTATCCACATAACTAGGTATGTAGATATGTGAGTTTGGTTGTACGTGTGTATATTATACGCCTGCATTGTACGACAGTGTGTACGTATACGTTGCCCGCGTACCGACCGCGACGATGTACGAATATCAATAAGCTGTCCACGCATTGGCCGCACCACCACCATTCATGGCGAAGATGACTTCATCGTGATTCACGGTTCGCGATACTGGATTATAGATATATATTCGCATATACGCGGACCCCGTGTCCTGTATATACAATACCATCCTATGTACGCACCGATTGCGTGAAAAGTCACCCGCGCCGCGCGCGGAATCGAAATAAATACCGCAGTGTGTTTAAAAGTACAATTGCATCGGAATTATTCGGCCGGACGAGATAGCGTGCATATATATATATAACGCTTTAAAATGAAAAAAAAAAAAAAATAAATAAATAAATAAATAAATAAATAATTGCTCGACTCAACTCACCGTCGATTTCGCGTGAAAATATAGACGAGAATTAAAAATATCAAGAGACCTTTTTTGTAGACAATATTATTCTGTACAAAAAAGGTCTCCAGATATTTTGTTCAATTTTGCATATTTTGAGAATTATTGTGGCATCAGACTGCCAAAATTGAAAAATCAAAAATAATCATATTAAACTTAGAGAAAATAAAAGTTTTCATTATTTTTCATTTTCGTGTATGTTTTCACGCGAAATCGACGGTGAGTTAAGTTAAGTATTATTTTTTTAACGTGTTATTTCAATGTAAAAACAAAACTTGAAAGCGGGACGTCTAAATCTTATCCGATCGAGCTCAAATTAGCAGGGGATTTATTTTTCATCATAAACCACAGTTCTTTTTATTTCTTTTGGGTGAACAATCTTAATATATAAGCTATAGGCATACATACGTGTAACGATTGCAAATCTACGCAGGTTTGCCATCTATTTTAGAGATTCTTACCCAATTGCTTGAGTTTCCGAGACAGTTGGTCGGCTTTGCGCCTAGTGTCGTCCTCCGGATCGCTACTGAAGTAGCCTTCGGAGTGCGCACTTGGAGTCTTTTGTTTCGTCAAGACCGGTGCCTCGGGCGCTTTTTTACTCTTCACCTCAACCTGGTGATAAAAAATTAACATCGTTTATATTTCGTGTCATTCATAGATTCATAAATCGCGCGAACTTCGTTCAGAACAACGCGCACACCCCGAGTACGTGCGTATTATAGGTAATACAGAACAATGTCCGGGTGTTTTTTTTTTTTCAGCAAAGAAACAGCTACGGAGAAAGAAAGTAGAAAAAAAAATCTGTGAAGGAGAGGGAACACGAGTACTCGAGTGCGACGTGAGGTGGGGACGAGAGCTGGAAATACTGAAACGAATTTCTCTATGTAAATAGATGCGTTACGGTGGAGGATTCTCATATTCTGCTACACGTACTCGTACAAAGCACACATGCGAGGCACGTGTAGGCATGAATGTGCTGGAAGCACTTTCGTTCGTTCCGTTACTCTACGCGGCTGTCAGATGTTATCGAAAATGAAAGAAGAAATAGAAATTCAAAGGATTTTTTAGACGGGCACGGATGGAGAGGATGAACGAACAATATGCAGCATAGGAGGTGCGTCAACGTAGGTACATGCGTTATGTACGCACCTTTGAGGTTGACGAATTCCGTTTATGCCTGGCGTTGTATCTTTCGAAGAGGTTTCGATATCGCGCGGTGTCGACCTCCTTGTCGTCCCCGAAGTTTATCGTAAATGTCAGGGGTTGCTGGGGTGTAACAGGCCCGCTGATAACCTCCCGCGAATCTCCCGTCTCGTTTTTTGCAGTCAATTTTTCAACGTTTCCCGACGGCTCTTCGCTCGCCGGACTCTCGTCATCTTTGCGGGGGGTTGTCGAATCCTCGGCATTGTCTGCCACAGCCCTGTCCTCCGGTCCGGATAGGGGTACACCTTTCTCGTCCTCGACATCCTCCTCGGGGGTATCCGAGCGCGACGGGGAGGGTCTGCAGATCGCGGGGTCGTTAGCCTCGGCGAATACCTGGGCGTTATCATCCCTCGGTGAGTCGGTGTTCGGGGTTTCCGATTTTTCCGAATTACTCACGCCAGCCGATTTCTCCTCCTCTTCCTCGTTCCAGGTTATCGAAGCGGCCGTTGAAACTGGGCTGCTGTCATTCTCCCGTTTTGATTTTTCTACCACCTCCATGGTCATAACCGCAAAAGTGACTCAATGCTCAACCGCGAAACGCACCATCGCCACTGTCTCTAAACGCATTCCGTCTCACCCCGCCAGTCACATTTTACATACCGACAACCAATCGAGGGTTGCAACCGCAAGTTATTGATAGTTTTTCTCGACATACGCGCAAGGAGCTTCTTCGATGCGACGGATGCCGTCTACGCCATTTACGATACGATCGTCATTTGTCAACACTGGCTGCGCCCCCTGCTGTCTGCTGGCGGCAACCCGCCGAACAGGTTCCGGGGTCTACTTCACACGTTAATACGGCCGAAGTAGGCCCCTGGAACATTTGCGATTAGCAAAAATCCACCTGGCGCATCGCATCGACGACCGTGACTCGTACCAAGTACGTAGATATTCGACTAGAGGGAGTAGTCGTTCAGTGATTAAAAGTCACCTCGCGGTTTCAGGTGTAAACTAAGGGCGCGTCAAATGAGTAATCGTAGTCGTAATTTGATCATTCATAATTGTTACTATTGTCAGTTTCAAGGACTCTGGATGCAGTCTGCAATGATGCCGCGTTAAGTGCAACGAGGCGATTAGTTTCTATTTTATCAGTGTAATAATACGCCGTAAATGATTTACACATTGACGGCTATATTCGTACGTGATTACGAGAACTGCGCGTAGCTTATATCAATTTGCGTAGCTCGGATGTCCAGTATAACTCGCCGAAAGAAACCTAATCGATTCTGTTAAAAAATAACATGTCAAATACGCCCTGGAACTAATCCGTCGATTTAGCTGCGGTCTTTTTGTTCGTTATCCGTGTATCGTTGATATTATCTTAGTTATGACAGGGTGTTGTTCACATCACAGATGATGGAGTTACAGGAGGCACGACCTCTGATAAGAGACTCTGACCTAACCCTTCAACCTCGCAGTCCTCCACGTTACAAAGTCTGGCTTCCCCTTGCTACGCAGCAGGTAATACTTGCAAAACGCAATCAATTTTGTACTCCACAAATATCACACTGCGATGCTTCGTGCTGCCATAAAACACATCGATTGATCCAATTATAGCTCCGACTCAGGAACTTGATACAAGTTATTGGTTACAATTTAAAAATTGAGAATTCGTCGACCGACGGCAAAGAATGGTTCTACTATACTCTTCATCGCACAAACATGTCATCGCCTCTATACACAAGCGAGCCGATTGACAATACCTGTCCAAAATGGGCTGGCCTAGATGTTCCCGTACTACATGCAACAGGACACTCAGCTGCGAGCGGTGAGCGCAAAACTATGTTAGTACGGTAGCCGCAATACAGTGGCGGGCGTTATAAGCTTCTGTTTTATGGGTACTTATGTCAGAAATAATCAGCCAACACATGTAATAAGTTTCGTTATCTTTTCCTGAATCTAGACATAGTACTCAGACTTTGGAGGAAAACTGATATGCAAGGCACGAATACCGATGTGACTATACTAGCGTGTGGGTTGTCGCTTACGGGTCTGGTGTATCTCGGTACAAAACTTCCGAGTAACTTGGATAGTTGTATGAAGGATAATTCGCTGATATTTCACCTTCAAGGCGGGTATTTTACCCCACCGTGCTGTTGCCTGAATCCCCCAGAGTTAAAGCGATACATTGCCATAAGTGTCCAGGCTGCAGATGTGAGGGACAGCTACACGGTTAACAAGTTATGCAGCTTGAGAAGTAAGATGCAGGCGCTTAAGCAGCAGTCAGAAGCTGCGCGTGCACTAAGGGATAGAATTGCGCTTGGGTACGAATCTCAAAATCAAGTGGTCTATCCTCAGTCTACGCTTAACAGGCTATTACAACCGAAACAAGCAAACAGAAAAAAGAGAGCTGAGAGTCTGAGGATAAGGAAAGAACTGGAGGTCGCTAGATTCAGGACAAAACTATTGGACCAGGAAAGGATAAAAAAAGTTGGAGAGATAAGGACCCTGAACCAGGTGCATACCAGCATAGCCGAGGAGAATCAAGATCATGGTAAGCGTTGCTTGGATGAACAAAGTTCTTATTAACAATTCGTTATCTGAGCTTGAATGTATGGCAGGATTTAAAAATTGGGTGCATTTATACACTATAGGTTCAGATCTGATGGAAAAGTATAGGGAGTTGAACAGAGATATTGAACGACTCCGCGAGTGGCGCCAAAGTCAGACGGAAACCAGAGAAGCTTATGCGTATACAACTACGCGGCTTGCTCACCGTCGAATGCAGCTCATATCTGAACTTGGCCTCATCTATCCCATATCTCGAGTACGAATACGCCCACGGATTATTAGATAATTGTAAAAACCCGTGATACAACAGAGAACGTAAAAATAGTCATGCAATTTACATTTGTGTGTGTTTTGCAATTATTTAAAACCGTTCTTCACGTCAATCGTTTCTAATCGTAGCTAGAGGATGATAGATACATGATAAACAACGTCCATCTACCAGATAGCGAAGAGCTGGATTCCTGCAAAGACACGCAAGTAGCTGTGGCTCTCGGATCAGTTGCTCATACGACACAAATGATCGCTAACTTCTTGAACATCCCTACGAGATATCCGATTATTCACTGCGCATCCAGAAGTAAAGTCACTGACCACATCACGGAAAACATACCTGATAAAGACAGACAGTACGTAACATTAAGTCTTATCATTCTTCACTTTGTACTCTTTCTATAATTGATCTCAAATACATTTAGATTTCCGTTATTTGCTCGAGGGAAAGACAAGCTGCAATTCCATTACGCAGTCTACCTGTTGAATAAAAATATAGCACAGCTGAGATGGTACTGTGGACTTCCTACTGTGGATCTTCGAGCTACTCTTCCTAATCTCGCATCGTTGATCAGTATAAAGCCGAATCAACCGTGAGTACTAGATTTCTTACGAATGTATAGACCAAGAATATTGAAAATTCAATATGGGTTTCAATTATGTGTGTTTTAGCTTGGATGGGTTGAAGAGAACGTTTTCCGGGTCATCGTTGGATACAGATCACAGTAGTATGGGAAAATACAAATCTCTGGCACCGCCACAACCACTGTCGACGCATCTGCCTGTTCAGAAAGTTGTATTTGAGAAGTGTCACAAGCAATCGCGATCAATCGGTCGATCTAAGAGCACCAGGTGCTCACTGGGAGCGTCCTTAGATCAAGGCTTGGATAATCAAGCACAGCCATCAACTCTTGGTAACAATACTAAGCGAATTTGCAAGTCTGAGGATGAGGCTATTGATGACATGCCTTTATCTTTATCGAAAAATATTCCTACAGACGGAAGTGGTGAGACCGCAGGTCCTTTGACAGCCAAAAGCAATGATACCATAATTCGAAGTCAATTTAAACAGGGCCAGGGTCCTTTACTAAGAGAAGCTGTTGCTTCCGTTGTGGTTCCGTTAGAAAGCAATATAGAAATCACTGTACCGATATCTGTAACAGAGAGAAAATCCACTTCTGGATCTGATCCCGTTGAGAATTCCAGACACCGAAGTTCAAACTCTGTAAGTAGCTGTGAAATGGCGCTTTGTATCGGACAACTGGAGGGTGACGAATTTAAGTGTGACTTAGATGGCGATGAGGAAACGTTTTTACACGTTGAAAGGATGGCGTTACGCGATGAAGTAGACGTGGCAACAAGTAGTGCGAATGGTTCCAGTACCGAAACAGTAGAGAGACACTTGGAAGTTAATAAAAACGACGTAACGACAGAACGAGAGCAACGATCCGCCACAGATGGGTCTAAACCTGCTCCCGCGGCGCTTGACTCGTGCTTTTTTATGGACGACGCCATGGACTACGCCAGTAGAGTTCGAGAAAAGAAACAACGCACGGGTTCGGTTTGTAGTTTTCCGGAAGAATATTTAATAACGGAAAAAATTCCGCGGCGAAAGCGATACGACTCCGAATCAAGGTAGTGATCATTCAGTGATTAACTTATTCTGCGTCTGACTGTACCTTCCACTCTGTCACACAGCTTTAAAATCCCTCTTTGCCTTTGTTACAGGGAAGAAGGCCTGGAGACGCAAAGATTTCTCGAAAATTGGCGAAACAGTGAGTCCACAGCGCACTGCTCAGACGAGCAGCTGCAACAAGACCAGTACAATTCAGTTGTAAGTTGCGAATTATACATCTGGCATAACCGAGGCATGTAGTACTTTGTAATCAACATATATTATAGCTCTATACCTATTTTAATTTAGCCAACTAACGAATCGATGGTGTCGACGCCGCCTACGTTATTCAAGTCATCGAGAAATTGCACGGAGCCCGATGACTCGCGAACATCATCGGAATACATCGATTCGATGAGAAGGAGTTCCGAAAACGTTTTCGCACGAACTGAGGCATTGGCCAACAAACGTACCAGTTTCAAAGTAATGAGACCACGCCAATAGCAAACTTGGAACGTACAGAACGTAAATCGGGTGAGAAGAGTAGACGACGTAATCGGATGTTTTGCAAAACCGTCGCTTTCAAAGAATAAATTTTCATACAAATTGTAGAAACGCTCTTGCCATTTAACGAATCCGTGCCAGAAAGGGGAAAAGGACATAGAAGCGTTTGGCACAACGAAACTCAATAACAATCTGTGATACAACAAATAGCAAAGTTTCAGTTACGATTAGGGGTTCTTGCTATTTTTGAAGGAAACGCGAGAAGAGGATTAACAAATCTAGGGATATTGCCTTGCTATATTTAATACGTATCAGCATCACAGCAAGCTTTGCACGTTGAAACGACTTCTTGCATTAAATTAAAATATTTGAATGGGATTTCGCGACTCTGGCCTGCCCCTTGTGAAGAACGTCTATGTATAAGGGAACACGTACTTTGATTTGAACTTAACCTGAAATTCCATACCGAGGTAAATCGCTGTAGCCTGAACCTCATCAGAGATCCTTACTCTCGATACAGAGAGAACCTGCAATGTATTTATTAGAATGTAAGATCGATTATTGATCGAACAGTTGCATTACCACATTGTATGTACATTATAAAATAATGAAGTTAGTTTATTGGAGAATGTTTTATTGCTTACTTTTAACCTTGAATCATCTTCATAAAATATAATTGAAACTAGTCGTTGAAAGAGATATTAACAAACGGAACTAAGAAGTATCTTCGAGGGATCGATTACCGCATGCATTTCTCACTCCATGTAAATTGGTACAAATACCGACTAGAAATTACCCGATAACTAACCAAAGTTCATTGAATACTTCATAGTTGCACGCGTGTTTGCCTACAGCTATCCGTAGGCTGAGATTATCTTCTTAAACCTACCATTTAAAAATAAATTTAGAGTACAACTCTGCAGTGAGATCACTTTCGTCAGTCAGTAAAGTATCTCGAGAGGAAATCCATTCACAGTTGTATCGGCAGTCAGGAGAGTCAAAGCTTTCTAAAACTTGACCCTTATTTGCAGTTAGTAGATTAGTTTCCATCATTAAAAATATTTACGCAACTTCAAAGTAAAACTTTGGATTCCATTCATAATGCTAACGCAATAGTTGGTTTACATGGATTCCTTCTCTGTGATACCAGTCAGTTCACTGCTCACTCTCCACAACCGTTCTGCAACTGCTGAATCTAGTGCGTTCTTTGGCTCGTACATTTTACAGTCGCGGTAAATGTGTCCGCTTTCATTGTTCAGAGATTCCTCAGTAGCGCAATGAAGCACGGTCTGGGCACCCTACAGAATGCAAACATGTCTGGTTAATATTAAATCTTTTATTCATCGATTTTTCATGCATATGCTGTAGGCATGCAATCACGTGTAAAAATACCTGATTTGCCGTGCGAAGAAACATCAAAGCAACTGGAGAGAACAGTATGTAATGGAACCAACTTCGTTTAACACTTCTGAAGAGCCCGGTGTATGTGAATCCTGGGCATACGGAATAAACCTGGACACCCGTACCTTCCATTCGTTTTGCAAGTTCAGTCGCAAAATAGACGTTTGCTAATTTCGAATTGTTATAAGCTGGATTCATTCGCCCCTTTATAGGTAGACCCTTTTCTCCATTCAAATTAGAGAAATCAATTTGACCTGATTCCAACAGCTTTGAAGTCAATACGACGATTCTATTAGGATTTAGGGGGAGAAAAATTATATATCAAAGTCTTAACAGTTCACCGTTCGAGTTTACTCGGCAATAATTTGAGTATAGAGAGGAACACTTGCCTGCTAGGTGAACTTTCCTTCAGCCTATCGAGAAGTAGATTTGTGAGCAGGAAATGTCCCAAGTGATTAACGCCAAAGTGAATTTCAAAACCATCTTTGGTGACACAGCGATCCTTGATGGGTGCGTAAACCCCAGCATTGTTTATCAGCACATGAATCTCTGAAAATGTTTTCAATACCTCGAGGGCAAAGTGTCTGATAGAAGCGAACGACGCCAGGTCCAACTCCATGGGTATCTATGGGAAACATTATCGTCGTATAACCGAGCGATCTAAATATAGAATAAGAAAATAGTGGGACTGTCCAACACCTGCTCACCAATTCACCGGTAACTACATCCTTGCGAATATCCGCGATAGCGTTTCTGGCGCTGTGGAGATCCCGACAGGCCATGATAATCACTGCTTTCCTCCGTGCAAGCTCTCTCACGGTCTCTTTACCTATCCCAGAGTTTGCCCCGGTGACAAGGAAGACACGTCCCTGCAACGGAGTCCGACTCTTACACTTGCCCCAGGAGGACTCGCGACATTTTCGCAGAAGACCGATGACAAGGATGACAGGAAATATCAGGTAGCACAGCGAGGAAACCATCTCGACCAGCGACTATGTGCTTTTGGATAAGTTTTATAGGTTCTTTTCGACTTCGGGGAAGGTCCGTAGCATAATGTGTTTTGTATCGTTGCACTGTGGATCTCGGGTGCGGATGTTACACGATTTTGCAAAGGTACGAGTTTTTCTTTCGCGTCGTAGTTTTAGGTACGCCGTAGATAGTTTTGCTGCTCGAGTTGGAGTGAGTCACGGATGTAGGTGTTGTTTTTCACTGCGACACCCGCCGGTACAAGTGATCGTGATTCGGTGGAATTCGGTGCAATCGGTGCGCGATATCGGAGTCGAGTAGAGTCGAGTAGCTCGAAATTCGAGCGGAATCGAGGGGTGTCGACAATCGTTTGGGCTGATAACAGGTCCCTGTGCGTTGTAATTTTCGTGTCATTGCTCTGACCACCTATGGCCGCAAATGCATGATCTACATCACTGAAATGTACTGTAGAACTACGTTTTAGTGGTCGGCACACTATGATGACGGAGTGCGGAGGTAAGAGGGACAATGTCGTATGGGATATTAAACTGGAAAAGTGTCTGCGACAAAGCAGCAAATCGTGGTTCAATGAGTCATTCCCACGATGGATTTAATAAATGAAAGAAATAACTTTATTTAATTGGGACTTGAAAATGTCATTCAATAAGTTTTTTGAAAACAGCGCCTTCGCAAAGCGGACATCTGTATCTTTCTCCGTTTGAATCTGTTTTACTCTAAGAATTCTTGGCGCTTTCTTTTAAGCGTGTCTCTTTTACCGCAGCAACGTCATCTGATATATACTCTACTTTACGTCCACTTTTTATACAGGTACATAGTCCTCCTTACCTCTGCCCTCCACAGATATGATCATGCATGTAGCTGACATAATATGGAAGAGTGGATGGACGGATAGATAGATAAAAAGTTTTAATCGGATCTTGTCCTTTTAAAATCCGCGAAAAAAAAAAGTTTAAATCGACGTGGTTGTTTTTTTTCTATCATATCTTTATACCAGTGCCTTAAGGTAGCCGTACTTCTTTTGTAATGGCATTAACATTAATCATGCGTGTAGTTGTTAATGACGGGTGATTTTTTTTTGTACCTGACCTGCGTGGGTTACAATTATTTATCATCAATTTCAGGTATAATTTAAAGAGGGGTCTTTGTAAAAAAAGGAACATTTTTGAAATTTCCAAAAAATTCGATCCGTTCGACCGTAATCTTGATAGAACGAGATCTTACATAATTCGCCTGACTACGTTGGAGCACCGATATTATTGATCTTGAAATGAATTTCAATGAATTTTCACTCTTTATCATATCGCAGGAAACACCTCTGAAAAGAAAAGACTTTCATATTCAGTACCGATCCTATTATGAACAGTCGAACGCGAGCGAATTTTTTCCATTTCAAACCTTGATTGAGACGTCAATGTTTCTTTAGAAAGTAATTGAAAAAACAGTTTAATAAGAATACAAAGGCCGACGTCAATTCGAAATACAGACAAGTGCAACATTAAAATAATTGTGGTACAAAATATCGTATACTTCAAGACAAGAATTGGAAATTTGTTCAAATAATGAGACATGCGTCTCGTGAAATTTTCCTCTTCGTCTTACTTGACTTATACATATATATATATATCTTACGCGTACAATTTAATTACAATTAAGATTACATTCGTTGACATGAAAACAAGGGCGAATAAAAAATAACTCCATTATCAGATTTCATATACCAACTAATTCCACTGGCTTGTTATGACGTTGAGCAGTTCTTCTTTTGATAAAATCCGATTCATCGGCTGTCAATGCTTTCAAAGATAATCATGTTACCAATAGTTTTAAAGTTCCTTTGATAATGTGAAACTGCACAAAGTGTATAGATTATAAGTTGTATACTTCTGTTACTTATTCGTATAAAAAATAACATTCGTATGAAGAATAAAACGAGAAAATCGGTAAATATTTTCTAAAACAACACATAATTAGTATACGATTAAAAAATAACGCTCGTCTGAAAGCCTCGTGGCGTTGAATCTTCTTGTGAAAACACGATAGTAACGTTAATTAACACACTAAATTATCGGGATGTGAAAAAATTCCAAAGTCACAATAGACTTGTTACTTATCGTTAGTATAGATATGAATCATAATTATGTAAAATTAAACAAATATACCGAGAAATTTCTCAACACTTGCCAGTAACATAACTTATAATGGTGATTCCTGTACAACCGATCCACTTGCGACTGGTTCATCGTGAGGAATTCTACGCTTCAAACTGTTTTTGTACAATAAATACGGTTCGCAATACTCTTCCAAATCCGTATCAATCGTTGGTATCAACAACGCATCGCTAAACCGCTTGTCGAGATACTTGATCCTGAAGATTCATACGCAGCTTATAATTACCCGTTTATTCATTTATTTATTACACGGAATAGAAAATCTTTTTACAGTGAGAAAACAAGAAAAACGGAAGTAAAATTGGAATTGATCACGTGAAGAAACTGATGGCAAAAGCGCACAAAGAATATGCAATAAGCAATAACAAATGCATAAACTAGAGGCAAAAAGTTAATGGCCCGCCCTTTGTTTTTGGCCGAAAAGAGGTCCAACTTTAAAACGCTTCAACTTTGCCTGAATTGCAAGTGGAAGAATAAATCACAAACGATTTTGAAGCTGAAAATCTTGCCGTCAAGCTTCATTTTGTCAGATTTAGTCGGCGGCTTCGCACGATCATACGCAATAAACAGGATCTTTTTTTTGAAAATGGCGTTTTTTGAATTTTGTCTTAGATTTTTTTTTTGTCAACTTTTATCCAGCAATATGTCAAAATAAAAAAAAAAAAAAAAAAAAAACATTGGATAATGCTAATGCCGGAGGTAGGCGTACAGTCGCTGTTTTTCGTTTGAACTTTAATGCCCTTGGTATGAAAGGACGATGGGGAAAATTTACAAACAGGCTTTTGGAGGAAAATCTCTATGCTTCAATATGGTGAGACGAAAGAAACGTGATCGCCATTTTTACGGAAGCTGTGCCACTGTAGAGTTTAAATTTTGATCACCGATTTTCAAGATCCAATATTTGGAAATTTCTCAAATTTGCCAATACAGTTGAGGGTCATTTTTTAACAACGATTCACAAAGGCTGTATTAAGAAGTTGATTTTCCTTTCTTTAAAACTTGTACAGAAGTTTTAAGTTTTTCGGACACTATTTATTCTGATATTGGATATCTTGGCGAGAGAAAATCGGAGACATAACTTGAAAAAAAAAATCTGTTAAACGCGTATGCTTGCGGGTGGTCAAAGGTTCGCATTAAAAATTTACCACAAGTGAGTTAAAGATAGGATTACTTTCGAGTAAAAATGCGGGTAGACTTGATTCAAAAAATGGTGCTCGAAGCCAAGATTTTCAACTTCAAAATCGTTTTTTATCCAAGCTTTTACATGCAATTTACGCTGTAAAGGTGGGACCTTTTTTTCCGCAAAATATTAGGGGGGTTGCGTTAACGTTTTTCACGATGTTGGAGCTATTCTTGTTTGCTAAGTATGCAGTGTCTAACGATTGCAGGTTGCAGATGCATTCAAGGTGGGAGTGAAAATTCTAATCGAAATCAATAATAAATAATCCATCATTCCACGCGTAATACTTACATATACATTTTGTCTGCATCCACAAGGGCATCTGTAAACCCACATAATATTTCTAATAAAGGCAGATTGCGAGGACGTCCAAACGATTCCAACTGAGATTCGTCCGGAGTCGTTAAGGCCAATAAAACTCCAGCTTTGTGAAAAGTTAAGATTGCATTGCGTTGCATCAATAAATTTAAGCTAAAAGGCGACGTGATCCGTTTGGCTAATCCCTGAAATTCGTAGGTTAGAATCAGTACGAAAAGAAGGAAAAAAACATGAATAAAAATATAAATAATACGTTACAGAGTGACGATTGTCACCTAAACGATAATCGAACATTTCCATGTTACTCGATAGAATCTTTGGATAGCTGAAACTTAACGTTAATCTTATTTTTCCGAATAAGAAGGTAGATGTTCTTATCGAATTACCTTTATAGCGATGAATTCTTTGCTCCCTGTGCATATATATCCTCGTTCTGCAATTAAATCATTGTACAGACGGTATAAAGAGTACTGCATCAGTAGAGTGCAGTCTACTGCATTCACTCGACTCCCTTGCGAGGTGAGGGCAGGTTTTATCTCGTTACAATAATCTTCGTAGAAATCTAGGCTACGTTGAAAATCGTTACGAGGTGGTTTCAAGGACGTCGTGTGACGATACACCAGTTTGCAGTAAAATTCCAGGACCTTTCTTTTCTCACGTAATCTGTCGAACTTATAGCGTGGGTCATTCTGATCTAAATAGTTGTGTTGAATTAATCGGAAACGCATTATTTAAAAATTACGCCAGCTATAAATATTCGAAATGAGTGTGTAATTTACGTAGTATTGCTGATCGAGTTTACGTATGTGTAACGTATGTACCATTTAGTGATTCGAATACTTGCCATGTAACAGATCGCCGAGAATATACTCGTGTACATATTTACTCAACAAGTTCATCATGTAGTCCCGGTAGGCTACGTAAATCATATTATTCAGGAAAGGGTTACCGTACGACCTTAATTTGGAGGAAAACATGTATAACACCTTGCAAAGCGAATTATGAGCTTCTTCTCTCAGAATCGGTGATGCGAGCTGTAAAATTGATGACTGACGTGAAGGAACAAACAATAGTATATTTTTCAACACCTGCACGAAATAGGCTCTTTTTTTTCGTACGTATATAAAACGAATGGATAGTTGCTCATTTCGAGCGTGGGCTTCGTTACCTTTCTCAGGGTCGTTATTTCCATTACTTCCCGTAAGTGCGGCAATGGATATTACCTACGTAGGGAGATAACGAGCCGTAATAGAAATAACATAAAAAAAAAAAAAAAAAAAAAAAAAAAACAGAATGATTTTGATCATCAATCGTTGTTCTTATGATTAATTATCATATAAGTGAAATCGAATTTGAAACGTAGTGTATTTCGTTTCGACCCACATGCACGAAAAAGTGCCCATATGTCATGCGCGTGTTGAAGAAGAAAAGTTTTATCACACCCGAATGAAAAGTGGTGCTTTTCCGTAGTAGCTTAGCGGGACGAAAGTATACCCAGATTAAATCCAAGTGTCGTAAAGATAGGTTCGCGCATGCGCGTTTCACAATTGCTTGACTTTCGTCCCTAGGGAGAAGAAATTGGCCACTCCCGTCCAGCAAAACTGCTACGCAAAGTCCCACCGCTGTTCACCCGCTCGTTGTTACAACAACTGTCTCCTGAGAAACCGGCCAAAAGTTGGCGATGCGTGATTCGAAATCGCCAACTTTCGTCCCTTGTCACTTTGTCAGAAATACTATATGACATTGCACGGTTGGAAGAAAAAAAAAAGAAAAAACCAATGCGAAAAATAAAGTACAAAGTAAAAATTAGATGTTGATATGAGAATTTAAATGTTAAAATTATGATAATTTGTGTCATATTTAGTAAGAGAAATACAACAAATAACCCAAACGTAAAGTGAACGTTCTCGAACGTTATGTTTAGTTAAATTTTCCCAACAGTGATATACCACGATTAACATGGTATTCCCTAATATTTCATCGAAAGCGGCATTACCACTGCGTTTTCACGGGCGCCCTTGATCAAACGACACATATGATCCACGAATCGGTGTAAGCGCTTCCTGAAAAGGTGGAACTTTTCTTTCACACCTTCTTTTTCCAAGTCGTCCTCACGTGCGAAGTCTAATAATCCCCACAATAGTGCGCTGGAGCAAATATTCATACAATATTTAAGTGCTTCGTGCGGAAAAGGCCTGTAACAAAATTCATACGATCGATGCCGGAGTAACACTTCTATACTTGCCGATAAAAAATGTTGTAGTGAGACCTTGAATGATAAACGGTACCTTTTTGGATTCCTCATTGTTTCTGGGATAATTTTGAACGACAACTCCCAAAGTCGCCATGGGGTCATATTATGACTGTGGTAGAATACCGAAATTTTTCTCGTGACATTTCTAATGTCCACATCATCAGCGTAGGTGCTAGTTTCATCATCCTTCATTTCCTGTACCGCTAATCTGTATTTTCCCATACAATTGCCAAACATTGCCACCATCTCGTCAATCATTACTGTGCGGGTTAGGTCGGAGCTTGAAAATATGAGAATTGATGAATTATTCGATCGGCGCTACAAAGAGGCGGATTTCACGCATTTATCGGTCGAATTGAAGAAGGTTAATTTTCGCGGAGTGTATCGTAATAGCGCGGTAAAGTTGCGTCCCGGCATCGCTAGAAAGTCTGCCTGAAGAAAAAAAATGATAACCGATAACTATTCCGGCAACCGCCCCTAAGTTTTTAATTTTTAATTTTTTTTTTTACACTCAATATTTCTGAAGAAACTAAAAAAATTTATTAGCGAAGACACTAAAAAATTCCTGAAGATTCAACGCGCGATTCGAAGTGAATGTAGGTTTCATTTGACATGTTGAAATTTAAAATATCAAGCTTGGTTCCGAAGGTGTAAAAGTGTTTCAAAAATTAATTTTATCATCGGGTGAAAAAAATTAGAAAACGATAATAATAATGATAATAATAATAATAATAAAAAAATTTGGTGAAAGTTCGACAAAGAATCTATAGCTTTCGTTCGGGGTTTCGATATTAAAATATCACGTTTATTTTTTGAAATACGAGAGCTTTAAAAGAAGTTCGCCGGCATTTGTAGGTAGGTATGTTAAGTCAGTTGTTATTTCTACCGAGCATATATTGCGTGAGGATCACTGCACAAATGTTTCAGAGCTCTGGCCGCTGCATCCAAAACTCTCAAGGTGTTTATTCTCTCAACGATGTAGTGAAGCTTTCGCAAAAGCGAATCAACGTGATACAGATGTCTCTGTTTAGCGCATACGTCGAGATCAAAATACTGGGGAATCACGAGCAAATATGTCAATACAAGCGAGTTATCCTTGTACAACTCCAAGAGCTCAGGTAAAGTCCGAATAAAGTGTTCCGTAATTTCTGCCCTGTTTGCTTGAAGCTCTTCTGGTGTTTGCATTTCCGTAGGGATTGGACCCCTGCCGATTGGTCCTTGACCTGTAAAACAAAATTATAATAGAATTGGTTAAACTCCCTTGTAATTCAATTCCATTTTAAAAACAATCGTTACACCAGGCATAATGGAGGGGAAAAAAATCCCACCTGTGGCAGTTTGTTTTACGGCATAAACCATCAACTCGATCAGTGCCCCCTTTTGTATATCGTTGAACGTGTCTGCGTCGAATCTTGGTTTATCGAGCAACAAATCGGTCATGCCGTCCCAGTCTTTAATTATTTCGCTACTCCCGATTAAGGCGTCGACCATATACGGGCAATGGTCGGGATTCTTGGAATACTCGAGGTAAAAGTTGGCGACCTCCCGGAGCCGGGGTGTGTTTCTGCTGACACCTCCGTCCGCGTCTTCGTCCAACAATGCTACTCGTTCGCTGATGCATGCTCCGGCAATTTGGGCCACATTTCTATTCAATGAGTAAACGAATGAAAAAATGCGATTGAGACAAATATCTTCAAAAAGATCTCTGTGACGTTCCAACATATATTTAAGAAGAATTAGCGCGTCGGTCACCACGTCGATATTTTCGCTCCTCGTCAATGAGATAATTAGATGCTGAAACGATTTTGTAAAGTTCCACAGTTTTTCAGCATATTTATCCATGGAATACAAATAGGTCAGGGTTCGGAAAGCTGTTTTTTGAATATTCAGGATTGGATCCGCAAGCGAGACTCCTAGTTCAACGGAGAGAACATGCGGTTGGAAGTTTGAATTAGGTACACTCAAGATTATTCTTCATATCGCGTGTCTAATGGTATAACAACGCATGCGTCACTATACGACCTTTTACCACGCGTAAAGGTAAAAAGTAGAACTGTTTTTTCCCCTTTCTATATAGATTTGCGCGAAAAACATGAGGATACAATATTAGAAAACGTTGATATTCAAAAATTGATCAATTAATGGTAAATGGTCGCGAATAGATACCGGTTATGCCTTTAATGTCATCGCGAACTTTATGAAAAATAATCACGTTCACTAATGTCGTAAGGTCGCATGTGCCCGCACTCGACCTTATACCGCTACGCCCGATATTATTATTATTATTAATTTTTTTTTTTTTACAAGATACGAAATTATAGAAATGCTCTCCGAAATTGATGGAATCTCACATTCCGAAAGTTTTTGCACAGTTTACGACATAAACATAAAAATGGCGGATTTGACCTTAAACCATTTACAAATGTGATAAATAAAAATATATTTTGGTGCTGAAAGAGCGTATCCACCCAAAGATAAGACCTTTTACTTTTATTTATTCTTTCGGCTAATTTTAGTATAGATATGCGTTTCGAGAGCTTTTGTAGCGAATGGCACGAAAAGAAAGAAAAAGAAAAAGGAAAAAATTATACACCCTCTCACTACAAAATTCGGCTTCTTGGCGTATGCGTCCTCATATCATTAGACACGCGATATTAATTGTTTTTATTCATACCTAGGTATATCAAAAACTTGTCCTCCGTAAATAGGTCGGGATAAATGGTTAACACCTCGGAAACTTCCGTAACACAAAGTGTTCGAATCTCGACGGATTTATCTTCGTAACAATGAGCAAGCACCGCACCAAATGCGTATGACACCAATTTCTTAATCTCAGCCATATTATCTTCAAGTTCCTTTCTTTGCGCTGTTACTGCTTCGATTTTGCTAATCGCTCGACTTGTTCCAGTGTTCTGTAATTTGATGACTCGACGCTGACGTATCACCGTTGCCTCGAGATTTTTTGATACACCTACACTGACGTGTGCAATGGCAGATACGATCATCATTCCTGGAAAGAAATTTGATACGTAAAACGTGATTTCCCGGGTAGACGAGTAAAACATGTTGGCCTTCAATATCCAATAAGTTGTGAATATTATTTTCATTTAAACGAAGTCAATTGCTATGTTAATTATTTTGCCGTAAGAAATTCTCAGTTTGCATTATTCACTTACCAATAAAGCTTGCAGTGTATCTGAAAGCTGTAACTTTGGACGCTACCAACAGATTGAGACAAGAAATAATGTTGGTAATGAGAAATCGATCATATAATACAGAATATTGGCTTTGGCAAACCAGACTCTCCATAAAATCATTAATATTTGTTCGTAACGTAAGCCATTGCTGTCCAGGCATGGTCAATGGACATTGGTTACTGCCCTTCGGTATTGCAAAAAGGAGAAGAAAAAAAAAGATATAAATATTATAACATTCGGTCACGATTCATGCTCGATGATAAGTTTCAATTGAATTCGTATAATAGACATTTAACAACGAGGCACCTCGTCATAGAGCTTGGCCGCTTCACGAATCAGAATCATGTAATCCGCGGAACTCTTCATCTCCGGTGTAAGGCGTACGTTGCACCCACTCGCCTCGAAAAAAAATTGCTTAAGGATGAGGAAGGCATTTTGTGGTTCAGCTTTGTATATATTAAGCCACTCCACGGCTACCGCCTGCCGATATTAATATTCATTAATGGTTAAACTTGTTTCGGAAGTTTGATAAAATTACGTTTCAAGCTATCGGTGTATTTCACTCACTTCACAGTTCAAATTGTCGATTTTGAATATCTCAAAGAGACCGATTTCCTTTATTCTAAACTTCGCGCCCCGTCGCGGTACCTCGCATTGACTTTTTTCTTCCATTCTCCACCGATTGTTACTAAAATTTTTCAAATCGAATTTTCAGCCAGAGGTTCTCTAGTAGAGATCCATGGGCTACGGTAAATTGAAAATTTGTCGAGCAGATGAATACCGCCGTTTAGCTCTTTGACCAATAGTGTTAAGTATTCTCATCATCTATATTTAATATTCATTTTTTGGATATTTAAACAAATTTGAAAACATGTTTCGTAACGGTTTGTCGCTATTTCTGATTGTATACTATAATAGGTTTTCAATACTTGGGAGTAATTATTGCCATGTAATGTAAATTATTATTGCTAGTAACAAATTGTTTTTAAAATCTCGCAAAGATTGAAGGGACAATTCATTTCCGATAAAGTTACCCCTGTACGCACATACATATTGTTTCACATAAATTACAAGTTCTTTGGGTCGCCGATTACGAATCTGAAATCAGATTTCGAAAACTCAAGATGGCCAATACAATATGGCGGACGAAAATTTCAATATGAATTTTTTTAATCTAATTTCTCTTTCGTTCCAGTGAACACAAAAACCAGAGAATACTGTCTTGTTATAAAATTTGACTCAGCACAGTAATTTGTGAACGATAGGGTTGCGAAAAGCACAGAGAGTTCGTTAGAGCAATTAATACGATTAGATACCATCATGAGAATTCTTGGAGTGAATTGGTAGAAAGGATTTTTATGAATATGCTTATGGGGAAAGTGCGTATAAAGAATAAAAAATACACGACTATTCGTCAACAGCGGCTTATTGCGTAGGGACGAAGCAATGAATGCAACATTTGAAAAGAAAGTAATTAAACCGCTTTTAGAAGCTTAGAAAACCTCTCCGAGCCATAACGCGGTTTGTAAGTAGGTAGATTGGTAAGGGTAAAGGGTTTATCGGCCATTTGCAGAAGGTAGGAAACCCGCGCGCCGAAAGACACGCCGCTTACATACTTGCGAATACGTTGATCGTGAAAGGGAAAAATAAATCACCAACGACACCGCACACGGTAGAAACGATATTGAATTTTGCAAAAGAATAAAATCACCAAAGACACCGCACACGGTATAACTGATTTTGAATTTTGCAAAAGAATAAAATCACCAGACGCGAAAATCAATAACGATGGCGACACATGACGAGAGAAGTAAATTAATTAAAATATACCCGACTCAGTTCGTAGCCGCGATGCTAGTGATCGAGAACATCTCGATCTCGAACGAATTAGGGATACAAGACGCCCGGCTAAGAAGGGGAAGAAAGCCGTTTGCGAATACACGCTGATTCTTAAAAGGGAAACAAAATCGACTACGACGCAGCGCGAGGGATAAGACCGATTTTGAATCTTGAAAAAAAAAAAAAATAAATAAATAAAAACACGAGGCGCGAGAATGAATAACAGACACCAGATAGGGTTTCTGGTCGAGACTTCACAAAGCGAGAATTCCCGGAAAAAATGGCTTTGCTCGAGACGAGAAAAAAGTACGAAGAAATCGAGAAATCGCATCTTGATTGTGCTTCCGCCGTCCCCTCGATTTATTTATCTCATCCTATGTTCCTAACTAGCTGATAAGCTAGTCTGCTCTGAAGATTCTCATGATTTTCTTACGTAGCTAATTAAAAGACTGTGTGGTCGAAAGTTTTATTGGTAAATACTCGAAGTAGATTCTTCAGTTGATTGCGAAGTTGACAGAATTAGCAGAATTCCTTTAGCTAAATAATATAAATCCCATTAACAATAAACTAAGATCTTATTGGACGGATTTTCCCAACCAGAAGTGAGTTTCGGTGATAATATTGAACACTTTGCGATGAGATAGAAATCTGAAAAAAATCAAACATTTGTTTAACGAATCTCTAGTGAAATTTTGTTTTGTTTCATATAATGTGAATTCATTGCCTTTTCTGAATCCCTGTGAATTTTGTTAGAATTTTCGGCGATGTTGAATAATTCCGTTTTCCAAAATTTTCTAACGTTCTATTTATGAAACCGTTCGTTTCATGCCTCTTTAAAACTTCTTCAGTGCAATGTATAACCATTCACGCAAGCCTATCCGAAAATTCAGAACTTTTGATCCATTTTTCAAAATTAAAAAAATTTCGTGACTGATTTATTCAAAATCATCGAAAATTGGTATAAAAAATTCATAGGTATTCAGAAGAATCAATGAACTAATTTTATATAAAATGAAACAAATTTCACTTGGGATTTGTTTGTTGAACAAATTTTTGTTTCAAAGAATTTATCAACGACTTTTGGCACCATCATTATTATTCCAAACGAATCATCTTATCAACTTGGCTATGATTGATTTTTTTCAGACATTTATTTCATCGCCAAGTGATCAATATCCTCACGGAGACTCACTTTTCGTTGGGAATATACATCCGATAATACCTTAAAAGTTTGCCCCGTCAATACTGCAAAAATTGAGCCAGAATCAAAATTCGAAGAAGCCAAATCGCTCACATTTTCAAATATCTCCGAATGCGGATCAACACGGTAACGAAGATGGAAAAAAATGACTCGTCAACGACGGGTGATAATCGAAGCGGGTAAAGTGTGTATTATTGTTGTGGAAAACAGAGTTATAACTATGCCAAGCAGTTACGATCGTTTCAAGACGTGTCAATATTGAGATCGAAAAGGTCAGGTCGAAGCATCGACGAGATCACGAGCGGACTACAAGCAGTGAAGCGTACGAAAGTAAATGATTATAACAACGTTTACAAAATTAATCCTTAGCGTGAATGCAAATAGACAGAGAAATTGCCGAATGTAAAGTCTCTTTTGAAAAAAGCCGACCCTACGCTTACGAATGTGGATAAGGATGTGTTGGCTATACGTTACATTCTCAACCAAAAGTCAGTCTCGTCGACGATATTGAATACTTTGTGACAAGACGAACGTCGGAACATATTCAACCACAATAAAGAAGATAAGAACATTAAATTTGAATAACAATAATGCCTGAAAGCTGTCGATAAATTGTTTACACGAAACATTGTTCAACAAATTTTCAGGGTAATGTTCTCATTATTCTGAAATTGCCGTTAGCGAAAGTTAAAAATTTTTAAATATCAAGGAAAAATCGTGAATTTTGGATACAATTTCGTAAAATTGTTGTACATTACAAGTAAAATGTTTCCGGGGTATTGAACGAACAGTTTCGCAACTACAGCCTACACAAATTTTCGAACACGGAAATATCGATATAATGAGAGAAAGCTTTAAAAATTCATGTAAATTCAGAAAAATCAACGAATTCATTTCACATGACAAAAAAATACATTCCTTAAAAATTTGTTGAACAATATTTTGCTTAAACAATTTATTGATAACTTCTGGGCGTTACTATAATTACTATAATTCGAGACTCACTTTTGGTTAATAATGTATAGCCAGTACATTCTTAAGGAAAAAAAAGACACTTGCCAATGAAAGTAAACACAGGCACTCGTGAATCTGTGATTTCGGAAGAAAAAAACGTGACAAGAAAATTTTCAGCGACGTTGTGATTAAGCACACGAATACTACCCTCCTCGTTTATCGCGACAAGTCATTGCCGCTTTCAGGGAAACCGGAGACCGTTACATTTAGTTTCAACAACAAAACAAGAAAATTCGATTGTCTAGTTAACAAGTCGGCAGGTCAGGATCCTTCGCTTATCGGTAGCGAATGACTTCGATATATTCGATTCATGCCTTCTTGAATTATGTAGTAGTAACTTTTTTAAAAGAAATAAGGTATATGTATATGAATGTACTGGAAGTTCGCAATTCAATTGATGAAAATAACTCAAATATCAAGACACGTTTCAGTCCAGAGCCTGCAGGTTGGATGTACGTTCAATAAAGGCGTGTTGAAATTATGTATGAACGAAAAAAAAAAAAAAAAGTCAAACCAGTCTCGTTAAACGCGACACACGCCGCTCCGTGTGCACCTTAATCAAATATCTAAAATATAATAGGAAGATTTGAGTCAGTAACGGCGATCGTGTGGAATAAATCGAGGTAAGAGAATGGTTGGCTCTCATATTACCGATTATGAAAAGTAACGGCGATATTCGCCATAAAGTGGTAAAAATTATAAGTTTGTTAGTTTTATTGAGGGTAAGTTTCTTATTAAGTAGTAGGTGATATTTAATGATAAGACTAACAGCTTCAGAGCGTATTTTGTTAACGTGCGCTGCAAAAGTAATTATCATATTTAAATGTAGTTCAAAATATTTGGAATCCTTTTGCCAGGAAACATATAATAGTATTATTTTCAATTTTAGCTCGTTCAGTCCGAGTTTCACGGCGATTAAAGAGATGGGACGAAATGGTAAAAATCAGTTAGCTCGGAAACTTCTCTTGGATCATTTTTATAGACGTCAGTTCGTCAATCCACAAAGTATCAAAAGATTTTTCTACTGAATTATGGTGAATTTCGTAAATTTTTTTGTCAGTGATCTCATCTCTTCCGGCAGTAGCATTATTTCTCAATTTTCTCAAGAGATTTCTTTTGCAGTAGCAAATGCATTTACTTGATCATCGTCAATTTCACAATTTTTACGAAACCTGTTACTATTTACTGATCTAGTAACTATCTTATTGCGAGACTCAGGACCTAAGTTCGTATTTGCACGACGTACGGAGACAAAGTGATCCTTAGTCTTAGAGTATACAAAATATTATTCCCAATAATTGGTGGGGGAATACTTTCAATTGGTCCGTTATATTTCTCTTTTGCTAGTTTCTACATTGAGTTTTTCACATTATTGAAAATGCGATTCCAAAAAGTGTGCCTGGCATTGGATTCACCCGTAACTAATACACGAGAAAATGGCCGAAATATTTTAGGAGAGTCAATGTCTGAAAACTTGTTTAAAGGTTGAACGTGAATTGGTAGAACGGTAATTTTTAAGCTGTCAAATTGTATTTGTACCGCAAGAACTTCGGTAGGCGCATAATCAGAGAAATGCATTAGATATTGTCCAATAGACTCTACGACAAATAAGTATAGCATCTCCACGTCCGGCGCTATATTCGTTTCAGGTCTACATATAAATTTTTTACACGCCTGGATTCTCGGCTTATGGTAATAATATTTCACGTCTAACCTCGTCTCAGATAGTCCAACAATATCAAAATCATACGTTACATATTTTCAGAAATTGATATCTTACACTCAATCAGGTTACATAAAATCCAATCATTCGATACTAATTAGAATCAATTAAAACCCCGTTCATGCGAAAATAACTTTACTTTAATTTTTCACAATCGGTAACCGTAAACGGTGATTTCATTGTCACCTAATCACTATATTGATTTTCCAAAGTAGTCAGGATGTGGTTATAGACAAGTTCTTTAGCATTGATTCCCCACAGAAAATCAAGATGGTTCCACTTGCCGTCCAGGATCCGGTACTTCTCAACCGGGTTACCAAGTTCAGAGTACAATTTTTCAACATCCTAAAAAAACAAAAATACCATTCTAGACCTGTTATGAACTTGTGATGTTGGTGAGCGGAGTTTTAGAAAGATAATTGGATTATTAAATTTTATTTTTTAGAAAAATTATGGTCATTTGCGAGAAAGAGAGAAGAACATCAAGTTGTCTCACTGATACAGCAGCCATCCAGTCGTTATCACTGTAGAGCAAGTGAACGGGTGCGCTAATCCTGCCAAGATTATAATTCGGTGGTGTGATCTTATGATAGTGATGCAAGTTGAGCACTGGGCCATAATCGTACTGTCTGAACTTTCTAAACATAATTTCTTGACCGTAGTGAACCAGTTGACGAGTTGACGCACCAGCTGGAGTATGTTTGAATATGACCGGTAGCATTGTCTGCAGAATAAGTGTCTCAAATCAGTGAAATGAGTCGCTATTTGGACTAGCTCTGAGTCACACGTGTTTGAATCAACTCACGGTGTTCAGTTGAGCTTTGTTGAATCCGCACATGAGGAAGAGTACATTACTGCACAGAAACTGAGTGAGAGCGTCGTCGTGGCAAAATTTCGAACCAACCAAGGCGATTAAATCGCTCTTAGGCAGGAACTCATACTCGCCGAAAAGATCGAAAATTGCCTGAGGAAATATACGCCGACATAATTGAATCCTGAGTGTAATAGAAACGTGGAATTAGCAGCGAGGAAGATCTCTACTCACCTCCAAAGTATTCACAAGAGTGGATGTCAGTCTCAACAAAGGACTCTTCAGATTGCCCATGTAAGCAACTGGCGCCAAAGAGAACATGACGTTAATTTTGTCATTGTACTCGGGTTTCGCGGATGCCATAACGTAGAACGAAGTCGTGCCTTGACTATGGCCTACGTATATCAGTTTCCTCTGCCCTGTGTTGGTCAGAGTGTAGTCGATCATGGCGGGGAGATCGTAGTAGCCGATTTGGTGCCATTCAAAGTCCCAGAACTCTTTACCGGCGAAATCGGTGATGGTTGTGTGATTTTTCGAGTATGTATTTCCCCTCGCGTTGCCCATCCACACGTCGTATCCAGCATCTGCTAGGATGTAAGCTGAAGAAAACAAACTACACATTTTTCATCTAACATTTGAATTGGAAAGTGTATTGAAAAATACGCAATACACTCGTGTATCATCTAAACTAGATGATACCAGTTTCTCAGGTATTCGAACTATTCAAACAGATAGAGGACTTGATTTACTTGCCGACTCCGCAATCTTACGAAACTTTGTTTCAAAAATACACAACTGTTTTTCAAATTTTCTAAACCTATGGTGCGGGGGTAATTTATTTGCAAACTTTGCACAAATTGTTCCGGATCCACCAACTATCCGGGTGCTAGAACCATACGGATACCTACTCTATTCGGATATCCGAATTACCCTTATACTCGAACCATTTGCGGGTACTCGAAGTATCTTGATTTCAAATTTCACAACTGCGGACGGATCCGAGTAATTCGAATATTCGAATACCCGAATAGTTCGGATTGGCATGTAAGCACTAACCTAAACCCTTTCCAGGGCCCATGACAACCCAGTCGGCAGAACTACTCAGGAGGCCATGCATCAGGAAAACAGCGCTCTTGTTGGTAGCTGCAGGGCTTGTGGGAGTTGCGGGGATTCGGTGCATTTGGAGGATGTAACCATCGTACGTCGTCACGTGATGAGTCTCGACCATGTATCCGTGACGAGCAATCATCGCGGGCTTAAATGTTGAAAACATTCGATGTCTGTATTAGGCCGCAACTAAAAATTTGCAAGTTTGTCAAAGATCTTTGAAAAACAAAGCGCTAAGAAACGTATACTTACAACTGTTGCGCCAACTTCGCCGGCAGCAGTGAAAAGGTTCTGGACCATTTCTTGGGTCCATACTGTTGCATGGATTTCTGCAACGGCAGATCCAATCAACACCTTGACAAGCAAAAGCAGAAATATCATCGCTGCTGAGGATTACTGCAGTGCTGGAGCCTCCGATGTAGGCGGCCTGCTTATATACCGATCGAAGATGATTCATCTCCGCATTGGATTCTGCATATTTTTTTTCTGTCTAATTGTATTCGGCAGCTCAAGGTGATTACATTATAAAAATTATAAAAATAAGGAGGACTTTTCCGCATATGATTCTGCATGTTCTCCTCTGTCTAAATGTACGGGGCAGCCTGAGGCAATAACAGGATAAATATCATAAAAATAAACAGGTAAAAGATTTCTGTGAAACCAGGATATTATAATTCTAGCGACGGTGCGAATGATGTATTAAAATCGAAGTGTTTGGGGAAAAATGCACGAAACGAAATTATAAACGTAAAACGAGAACTAAGAATTCGGGGCTCATCAATTCGATTATAAAAATTCAGGTAGGGCTGAGATCGGTCAAGAATGTAAGCAGGGGGTTCTGTGATGCACGAAAAACTCGATCGAAGAAGCATATGGAAAACGGAAAATTTATAAATAACGTAAATTTCTTCGTGATTTGGATAAATTGATTGAAATATTAGATGACGATCGTCAAAAATTTAATTCTCCATAAGCCTTAAATTTCATTCGGTATCAAGTTTTTATGAAATTTTGAAAAATTAACCGACTTACAATGATTTTCGTGGAGATGGTTTTGAATGTTTCGCTGTGCGCTCGTATAAAGTTATGAAGGAAAAAAATCTCAATCAAATAACTTGCATATTTGTATTCTCCGTGAGCAAAAACTGTATAAATCACAAGCGATACTAAGCGTACTCTAAAATTTATATTAAATATGAATACGAAAAGTGTAAATTTCGTTACTTTTTCTTCTTTCGCGTTTTTCTCGATACTGTATTTTTCAAAACGGTGTGTTTCGAATTTTAAAATCTGTTCTTCCGGTCGATTTGAAATTGGGACAAATTCTTAGTTTTCATGTTTTCCATAACATGACCGGATAATTTAAAAAAAAATTCATAAAATCATTACCAACAGATGACCGAGGTCGTCTCTTTTCGTCGGAAATCGAACTTATTTTTACCGGGTCAGAATTTTTCCAATGTTGAAATTTTTTATAGTAATCGTTCATTGAGTAGTCTTATTGCTTTTCTAAAAGTACGTATTTGGTTTCCATTTCAGTGTCACATAACCGTAACGACTATAACGAATATCTTTTTTGCACGAACAACAAGACCATTTCCAACAGACATTTTTTGGTAAAAAATGAGACTAAAACGTCATGACAACATTTAATAACCGTGGGTGAAAATCTGACCTTGTCCTTTGAAAACTTGCGTAAAAAAAAGGTTAAAATCCACGTGTTTATTGAATCAAATCCTTATACTAGTGCCTTATATCTTATACGGTGACCATATTTTTTTGCAATGGCATCAAAATTCATCATACCTATAGTTGTTAATGATTTCAGTGAATTTTTTGTGCATTTCATCTACATGGATCATCATATCGTCAGAAAAGTTGAGGGAAAAATTATTTGATCATATATTTTCTTTTTCATATAAAAAAAAGTTCAAGTTGAATAAAACAAGTCGAAACAAGCAGGTTTGGGCTGATTATGAACCTTTGAACTTTTCGTATTCACACTCGATTCGAGATGTAATAATAATATGGCTGTATGATTTAGCAAGTTTCATTGTTCATATAAAAACTTATGATAATTCCAACCATACCAATGATACTGTGCATAAACTAATTGAGGATATTTTGGCTATACATTCTCAATCAAAAGTGAGTCTCGTCGACTACATCGAATACTTTATGATGAGATAAAAATCGGAAAATATTCAGCTAGAATAAAGACGGTTTAAAGAGCATTAAATTTCATTCATTATAACGCCCAATAGTTATCAATAAATTGCTAAAAAGTTTGGTTACCTGAAACAGGTAAAAGATTTTGATAGCTGAAACAGACAAAAGGGATGATTAACTGAAACACACAAAAGGTTTGGTTAGCTGAAACAGGGAAAAGTTATAATTAACTTGTTGAATTTTCATATGATAGAAGTAAATATACTCAGTTATATTCGTTTGCTAGAAAGAATATTTAATATAATAAACAGGAGTATACATACACCTCGCACTTGGCGGTTACGACATATAAGTGACGACAGCTACTTCACTTGTACAGTACTGTCCGGCTTCGCGAAATGTAAGCGTGTACGTATCAATTTTTTGTTTCTTTTGTTTTTACAACACAATAAAACGTCATCTACGCAGTTTACTAGATACAGGGCACTCTCTCCTTTTCCGTGTACATACAGGCAAGGGTAGATATTATTTTTCTCAAATCCGAGTCTAGTTACAAATTCATCAAACCAATTAAACCAGTCTCTCGGACTTTCGCTTAAACCGCGCGTACATCGACTTTACTAATTTGCATACTCGATCTGTTCCATCCTCATGACCTTGTGGTTGACGAACGTATACTTCCGCGTTCACTTTGCGGTTCAAGAACGCTGTCTCTACGTCCATCTGTTCAATTATTAACCCGTTTTGACAACAAAAGAATAAGAAAAATTTTAAAGTTCCACTACTTGCCACGGGTGAGTATATGTCGTCAATCACATTTTTCTTCCGGAAACCTCTAATTACCAATCTAGCTTTATGTTTGCCATTTGACTTTATTGTGTACACTCATTTAATATCTAATACGTGTTTATCTTTACCTCGATTGGTTGGAATCCAAGTATCGTTTTTATCTAGGCAATCAATTTCCTTGTCCATAGCCTTTATCCAATTTTCACAATCTTTACTATCGATCGCTTCTTCATACGAATTAGGGGTGTCTATTTTACAGAAGTTAGCGTAAATGTTATTACCATCAGTTTCAGGATATCTTACAGGACTCCTTTTATTACGTGAGGGTTTTCTAATAGGTACCTCTAGATTTATATTCTTATTTTCATTTGTATTATTTTGGTCAATTTTACTTTCCTCTTTTCCAATCGAACCTTCCCCCTTTTTGATCAACTCATTCTGCTCATTTTCATCCAAACTTTTGAAACTGTCATCTGACATATTATTTTCACAATTATCAATTTTATCAGTAATTTCTACACCTGTTTCGGACTCATCGATTTCCAAATCATTTTCTTTTACCTCGTTATTTTTATTCGAGTTTTCAGTGTCTACCGTATCATCAAGACTTATATGTATATTTAACTCCCTTTTCGATAAATTCTACATGCCTAGCAACTATTACTTTGCCATTGATTAGCATTCTATAACCTTCGACTCTATTATTTCTATGATTGAACGAAAAGTTGTGAACTTATTGAATCAAAAATAAACTTTTTACCTGAAATTATTTGAATAAATGTTTTGCTCGAGTGAAGAATCAATATTTGTCGGTAAGCTTGTATAAAAGAGCATTCCCTGAAACAAAAAACAAGACAATCAATAAAAAAAAAAATACTTTTGTGCACCTTAGGTATATTTTATAGATACTTACGACAGGATTCATCACTATCACTATACACTCCGCGATTTTTATTCCTTTGAACTGGCCGTCGCGTCGACTTGAAAATCGCGCGCTTTCTCTCAGAACCAAAAAGTATCAAGTCAACGCGCAATAAGCGCGGTCAATTCCCGTGATTAATCAACGCGCAAAGAGGCGCAGCCGATTAACCTGTCAAAAAACCTTAAATATCTAGGACTTGTCGCAAAATTCTCTGGAAATACAATCCGCATCTGCGTCTCTTTGAATCCGACACATTGCGATGCGAATTGTTCTTCCGAGATGCGAGTCAAATCCGGGAGGGAGGTTGGAAGGCATGCATTATTGTGTGGCGTGACGGTCGGCGGTCCTCTTCGACGCGAAGTCTTCGAGCTCAGCATCTCTCCCCATCTAGCGTACCACGGAACGCGATAGATGGTCCAGAGATGCGTTTTGCCCATTCAGACGATCACAGAGATCAATTGATTGAAATAATTGTCGATGATGACCAAATAATTGAATTGAACAACGACTGAGAAATGATTGTAAAGTGAAAAGAAATAGGTCATTGAATTTCGATAAAATTTAAAAGCTCACTAATAGTTTGGAGACTCTGATATCGAGTCTTTCACGTGTCTCTTCAGGTAAATCAATGTGATCGTTTGACGCTGTGAATTACAAAATTTGATGACATCGCGGTACATCGCGACCTTCCTACCCCTGCCTGATACCCGACGGAACCACCCAACGGAAATGTTGAAAGGAGATTCACACGCACATCCACACTAAACCCCGCGACGGATCCCAAAACGACCACCTACCTATCCGATTACCTATATTCGCTCTAAACGATTTTCCATTCTTTCCAACACACATCATTCTTCACCATTTGCGCCGTGGTGCACCATGACTTACTTTTTCATTGTTCACCTGTAGGGAGCAAAATGTTTTTGTACCGTAGTCAGCGAAAGTACTGTTTTAGTGATTCCTGACTGACTATCGGTACATAAACCTTTTGTAAGATGGATTAAAAACATCCTGTATGCTGATCAGCATTTTTCTAAGCGAGCTAAGCCTGTAGTTGTTCGATAGTTGCCGAGTATTAAAACATTGAAAATGATTCAAGATGTATCATGCAAGTTGATTACGTTACGTTCTGCCAGACTTTGAATGTTATCGATTAAACAATACTTGAAATATGTTTGAACCTCAGGTTTATCAACCACCTAAACGACATCATTGGAAAATTTAAACATAAGTAGGTAGGTAATTATGTCTGTAGTTAAGCACAATTTGTTTTCGCGATTATCGAATAGGTGATGGCAACCTGTCGCGATGCTCATTCCACTCTCAGCAACGTGCATAATTTCTAACTCTGAGCGACCATGGTAAAATAGGTCAACTGCAACCAAGAAAGAAAGAGAAAACAAATAATCCAACTTCAAGTCAAGCACCGTTGAGATCGCGAATGAGCCTATCCATGCAGCTAAAAAATCGAAGATTTGTGTAACAATTGTTACCGCCACGCCACGTGATGAAGGAGTCCCAGGGAAATACCCGTAACCTAACACATGCAAACTCACCAACGTTGCTGAGTAATGGAGAAGTTACTCGGATGTCTCTGCTTAACTCTGAAAAAAAGAAAGAGGAAGCTCGAATTAAATTGGCAAACTGAATTTTCAGCTCTCGAATAAATTATTGTTGTTGTCTATTTCCATATTTATTCGCCACGTGTTATGCAATGACAAAAATTAGATTTCAAACGTACCATACTGAATTACCAAACAATAATTAAAATAAGTTTTCTTACCTCCTCCGGGTTGCTCCACACTTTACATGTAGTTGTAGTAGTTCTCGTAGCATCTCAGGTTGCACGATGGTTGGACACACTTTTCACACTGCAATAAGAACATAATAAAATATTAGTCGCACAACGTACTTGGATCAGATTTCATGTCACTACAGATTGTCTGTGTCAAAATAAGTTACTTGCATGATATTTGAGTGATTTCTGATTTATTTGTAAATGAACTGCAGAAATTAATACTAAAGGGCTAATAAAACAAGCACAGATAATGAATAAATACCTAAACTTAGTGAATAGCTGAAATCAGTTACGAACAAAAGGGGCATGGTGGTTAAAAATCATATCGAATATGTACCTTTTGGTTTTATTCACTGCATAGCGGGTGGTTTGATTTTTAGTTTCTTGGCAGAGATCGATTGATTGGGTTATGTCATTCGGATCATCGCTAAATGCAGTCTATAGTGCTGCAATGTAGTGTACCCCTGTAAACAAGTAAGAAATAACAACATTTTATTAGGATTTATTTTGCAAAATTAATATATAAGACGTTGAAAAAATTACTATTCTTTTTTTTTAATACAATGAAGAACTGAATACGAATCCATTTCAAAGAACTGCAAAAATTTCTCAAACTGAAAATAGCCCAAAAGTATAATCAAGAATGATTTCAAATGTCTACCTGTTTTCTACTCTTTCACAAAGTTGCGACCTGTGCAGTTTCTACATTTTGTTTTTCAACATTGTATTGCCGGGGTCACTTGATGCGGATACTCGCTAACCTTGATCATTTTTGCAGTACTTCAATTCTGTAATCATGTAAAACAACAACATTTTGTTAATATCTAATGTAATTCAACAACCATATACTCAATGTTTAAACATATGCAATTTTAGTTTTACGTTAAGCTTTGAAAAATCTGATCAATCACATAAACAAGTAAGAAAAGATTGGAAATGTTTCATACCTGTTGTTTATATGCACTAAATTCATCAGTTTCGCTACCGAGTGACGTCTTCCAAGATTTATTGACAGGACCTTTCAATATAGGTAACCATTAACGCCAATCAACGTTGTTGCAGTTTATTTCTGCAATCAGGGGAGATAACACAATATTTTGTTAGTACTCAAGGTAACTTAGATAACGACTAATTGTCTAAAACATAATACGTACGAGGAATCAATAACAGTTGACGATGTAGATTCACTCGAAATTTCGGAACGATTACTAAGGCCGTGGTGCGTTAACTTTTGTTACACGGGAATAAAGGATTATGAAATCGAGGATTTCTCTACCGAACGATCCCCAAAAACAGAATCGGTAACAAATGCAACCGCTTACAGTTTCTTGTTACGTACGAAACAACGCCAAACTTAATATCATTTCACAAACAGTGTTTACGTGAGGGACGCGATCCGCGAACCGAAATCAGAGACTCAACTCGCACGAAGGTCACCTTCCGCAAGGCCCGTTTTATCAGAATATTAGAAAGATGACCACAACGGAAGATTATCGGCGCATTTTCTGATCACAAAACGCGTCTGACAAGTCAAAAAATCTGCCCGAGAGCAATTCCAATCTGTTACTAAACTGTTCAGCAAGCTTTGACACAAGCTAAAATTTAATAAACTGCAGCATAATAATTACACTCGATTCCAAGCCGATTCACATTTTTTGTGTCGTAGCTGGTTGCCTGAACGGACTGACTGAATTGAACTTGCTATCAATGCAACTACGCACTTACCGAAAGTTGGCCGCACAAACAATAACAAATGACATCCGACGCAGAGAGTCGAGAATCAAAATCGCTACAACCTGAAGTTGCACAAAAGAATGAATATTTGAATCACTAAACTCACCTTCGATGTTGCAGGCTGCTTCTAGAAATTTCACTAACTCGGTTCTTTTATGGGCCATACGCTGCACGCCGTTCGTGCATTATTCACAATGAGTTTTGCGGGAATACACTGATCAAATAACTTGACACAGGTTTTTTTTCTTTTAACCATAAGGTATCGGTGCTTGGCCACGTCCCGAATAAGTACGAAGCCTGTACACGGCGCTCTGAATTCTCGACTAACTGCTCGCGTGGTTTCACTACGACTGCTCGGAAGCGATTGACGCCGCGCTGCCCTCGGAAACGAGTCTCAACCGGTCGAAAACACCATCCGAGCCGCACACACGCGGTCTGACGTTCGAAAAATTATTATTGCACGCGGCGTCGATTGATATTTTCTAGCGACTTTCGGCCGAATAAAATACATTGACCGCGGATATATTCAGTCAACGTAGAACATGCGTAAAGCTAAAGGAAAAATGAGAAAAACCTCTGACCTTCTCTCTTGTCGACGTATGAACATAGGACTGAAATTAACAAGATAGTATTGCCGGTTACGTATCTGTACACCGCTGTACATATGAATTTAGATTTGGAAATGGTCGTATTTGGGTGTGAAGATTTTATAATAACCGTGTGTGCATTCACCGTCCAGCCGCCTCGAACACTAGTTCCAATAATCTATTTCGTGTCAGAGAACGCTATACTAAATAATGAAAACACGAAAAACGCATGATCTTGAATTAGAGCTGATAACATTAGCGAGTTTTAACTTCTATTCACGTCACCATTGGAATTGTGAGCGTAATAATTACACTCGTTTCCAAGTGCATTCACACTTTTTCCGTTGTAGCCGGCACTTACCGAAAGTGAGCCGCATAAACAATAACAAATGACACCCGACGCAGATAGTCGAGAATCGAAATCGCTGCAACCTGAACGTGCACAAAAGAATGAAAATTTTCAGTCGAAATTGGACCGATCTAGAAAAATACTTATAAACTTCGATTCTATGATGCACTCTCGCGCAGTCCGAATACGCCATCAACTTTACTCCATCTCGCTTCTTCGTTTTGTCCATTTTTGTACACTGCCTATAAAAAATTCTAGATTTTTAAATTCTTCGAACACTTCACTGACCTAACCACGTGCGACATTATGCCGTTGCGTCGGTACTGGTCGGTACTCATTCTCATGAGCGTCTTTTTGCCGCCGACTGCGTGGCGATACTGTGTCAATTTGACGCCCGTGAAAATCCAACCTTACGGCGGTAAGAATTCCCAGCGGATGATCATGATCGGCACACAGGTGATAAAATGCGGAGTTTTACGCACCGCTGTCAGACGTAAGGATAGATTTTTATCTACATTCTCTCTTCTCACTTCTGTTTCACAATGAGATTTGGTTCATTCGAAATTACCGGACATCACCAATTTTCCATCATCCAGCTGCATAAACGATTGTTGTACTTTGCCCCGGCACAAGTACGTTCGAAAGTTTTTGATATCTAGATTGCGCGTACGTGCGTAATATACCTATCTGTATTATCACTGTTAAAGAATTTATGATGAATTATTTCAGAGTCCCTGAGAATGTCGATGACAGCGAATTACGCCACCGCACCAGGATCTAGCGAGTTTGGAACCCTTAACGTTTCAGTACCAAAGCCTTTTGTTTATCACGTCCAGTTGAACAGACCAAAGAGTCTAAATGCTGTCGACAGACAAATGTGGATGTGCGTATTGTTCGTCGCTTATGGTTTTGCTTACTGCAAAGGAAGTCATACTGTCTACACATTTTTATTGTATTGGCATTACAGGGAAATCAAACACTGTTTCAATGAGCTTGGTGAAAACCCGGATTGCCGAGTAGTTCTTCTTTCTGGTGCTGGAAGGTATTTCAACGCAGGTAAGATCACATCGCGTTGTAAAAGTTACATAATATACCAAAGCTTCAAAATTTACGGGTCGCTAATCTTGAAGCTATGTATTGTGCCTTATATTACAGGGATCGACGTTAGCCTGCTAATGAGCTTTGGTCAGAAGCTCGCAGAATACGAGGATGTTGCTCAAAAGTGCAAGGTGCTCAAAAAAGAAATTGGCATATGCCAAGAATCACTTTCAGCAATTGAACTGGTACATTTTCCAATCTTTATTTTGTATCTTGTTCCATGGAATTGGTCGAATTTAGTATAGTTAAGATATCCGTTCGTCACTGTTTCACTGTTTCAGTCTCTCATGCTTCGCTAGTTGATTAGAGCGCATAATATATGTTCTAACATGAATAATGCTGAGTAAATGTCACAAGAATAGTACGGAAAAACAAACCAATTGTAAATTGTCTCTATTGCTTTCAGTGTCCAAAACCAGTAATTGCAGCGGTACACGGAGCATGCATCGGAGCAGGCATGGGGATGATTACTGCTGCAGATATTCGCTACTGCACTAAGGATGCTTGGTTTCAAGTAAAAGAAGTGCTGATGGGACTAACTGCGGACATTGGAACTTTGCAAAGAATGCCGAAGATTATGGGATCTGGAAGTTTGGCCAGGGAGCTCGTTTACACTGGGAGAAAATTCGATGCGACTGAGGCCTTGCACAACGGATTAGTCAGCAAAGTTTACGACGACGGGGAAAGGTAATATACAACGTGACTCATAATTTGCTCAGGTTAAGAGACATCAATTTCCTCAGTTTGCTCGCTGGATCAATTTCGCTCGCCCAGGAAATTTCTGCAAAGAGTCCTGTCGCTGTTCAGGGCAGCAAGCTGAACCTAAATTACTCCAGGGATCACACTGTCCAGGAAGGGTTGGACCACGTTGTGAGTACTGTACTTCTACAGTGTAAAAATTGAAAAACACTAGATTCTTATACTCATGATAATCATGCGTACATTGCGAAAGAACATATTTGAATTGTGCGTTCCTCATTTTTGGAAAACATTTTACGCCGATAGTCGTCCTCTCTCCAGTTGTTTTTTACAGGATCTCATTCATAGTCAACCTAGAAATAAGCGAAAATTACAGGATTAACATAGTTGCAAAGATTCGAATTTGAGTAACTGAGTACTTAATGATCGTTATTAATGATAGTTATAATTATTGTTAGTAATTTTGGTTTCTGCTTTCAGCTCATGTACAATCAAGTAATGTTGCAAAGTGAGGATCTTGCTAACTCTGTCATGGCACAGGTGAGCAAGAGTGGGGAAGCGCCTGTGTTCTCCAAACTGTGAAGGATAGAGACCACTATTTGTCAGCGAAATCAGGTTCCGACTACCTGTTTTTCTGTAACTATGACCAATGTAAACAAAGATAAATTAGGGAACTTGACTGTTTAATAGCCAATATTTTTATCACTGCATATCCGTAAATCGCAGTATCAGTCTTACAATTGGACATCAATTATTTTTGGTAATAAATCGATTTCAATACTCAAAAAGTACATTGAGAATGTAATTATAGTCTAGCTATTACACAGTGACTATAAAAATAGTAATATTGTATGTACTTGAGAATTTCACGGACAAACTATGTTTAATTTTCTTTTGTTCATAATTTTGACAGTGTCAATGAGGTACCGAGGCATCAATAAGGCTGCCCAAACCTCGTTTCTTAGGCATGGCCGCAAGCCGATCAGCCTCAATTTTATCGGCAACTTTATAAGGATTGGTATCATCCGGATATTTTAACTATGCAGGGAAAAAACCAGAAATTCTGTATGTAACGGGTAGAAGGACAGAATCGTTGAATCTGATCTTTTACATGGATTATGTTTTGAATCTCGAGCTATACTCACAATAAGCAGATTGATAAAGTGTTCATAGTTGATTCTATTCGTTGCGGGGTCACAAGCTACAAACATCATCTCGTTTACTTCATCTTGAGTAAAAGGCTCTCCCAGTTCCATCAGTGCTTTTGCCAAATCATCTCTCATAATATAACCGTGGTTTTCAGGATCAAATAGCTGGAATGCTTTCAATAATTCCTCAGGTTCTGCTGGCTTTAATCTGAGGATAATTTTCCATAATTGCTACTTGGTATTCATGACTCTTACTTGCTGACAATGATACTTGGATCAACGTATGCGGAGAGAGTCAGACTCACTTGTGTTCGTTAATGGTTTTAGTCATATATTCTACAAATCTGGATTGTGAAACGGAATTATTTTCCACATCCTCCAACTGAACTTGAATTTCCTGCAATTCTGCCTCAGTCATAACACATCCTGTAACCCAGGCAAATAAATTTCAGTCAAAAATGCAAGGAAGGACAGTTTCAGACTTGCTACATTCTAGTTTGAAGAGTATTCCCCTTTTAGTGCTTACCTAGCGATCGTATCATTGTTCCCAAGTCTCTGACATCCACTTCTTGGATTTTGGCAGTGTCAAAGACGTCAAATGCATTGTGTATCAGTTTTTCCAATAGATTCGGCCCTTTTAGTGAAATAAGCTTGTGTTATTCACCACTCTGAATGTTAAATTTAGATTTAGGTGCGATAACCAGAAATGACTGTTAGAAGAATTGCATCAGCGTAAAACATAATCTAAAATCGTGACCGACGATGCGATTATGTGAACGCTAATGCAAAGGGATAAAAAATTAAGCTTTAAGAACAGAAGATACCCTCCGAACTTGATAAAGACAATCCCCGTTTCATTACTGAACTTCTGCGGCGTACCTCGCTATTTCGTTCTTGCGCCATATTGACCAAATAAAATCACCCCTAAGACCGTTACTGCGAGTTACCGCGATGGTGTGTGTATTACGGAAAGAAGATATCGCGAAAAGAATTCATTTCATTACGTATTTTTTCGCGCTCTTATCCCGCGGATGTCATCATCGACAACTGAACGAACATTTAGGGTGTGAAGATTAACTAAAAAAAAAATTGCACGGGGTGTGCTGTAAGCCAGTTCATAATTACCGCCGCCCGAAACATCCCTACTTTGGCCAATCGGATCGCTTTTCGTCGGTATATGTCAAATGAAAGAGTAAGTTTGATTGACTGTCGCAATGGCGTCGTTTCGAATTCGCGTCCGACGAGCCAATCGGATATGCCGTATCACTCCGCGTATTGTTTGCAATGTCGCCGCCATATTGCGAGCGCAGCGCGGGTCACCGTCGCGTGTATGGCTCATTCCTGAAAGCATTTTCGATCGAGTAAATATTGTGCGGTTGTTTGTAAAATAAATAAATCCATCGCCATGGATCCCGCGAAGCTGAAAGTGGTCGAGCTGCGGGCAGAGCTCTCTCATCGCGGTCTCGATACCAAAGGAAATAAAGCTGTCCTCGTCGAGCGACTCCGCAAGGCTTTGGAGGACGAAGAAGCCGAAGACCGTAAGAAAACATTCGGCTTACCGCTCACTAGGCGTTACTGCTTATCCCAGTAGTTTCCCGCTTAAATTGCGTCCAAACACGGCGTCTAATACAGTCTAGTCACTGGCGCCGGAAAACTGTTTACTCCTCGATTGGAACACCCCGATATCCCAACCTATTTCCAACCTGTCTTCCTTACCTCAGGACGCCGTGATTTTTTATGCATCTGATTTCCATTTTACTTATTATCAGGAAACGCAACAATCTCAAATTCAATTATGTATGCTCCAGTGTTATTTGTTACTTTTCATTCATTTAGAAGTCGAAGAAACGACGATCCCTGAGTCGAACGATGAGGTAGGTGTGGATACCAGGGAGGCACAACCACACGAGCAGTCGCCAGAGCCGGAACCTGCAAAACCCTCACCAACCGCTAAAACACCCGGGGGGCGATCTGCTCGCAGCGCTTCAGCTACCAGCCCTTCCAAAACACCTTCGAGAGCAGCTGCGAGGGCGAAACAATCGCCTTCTCCAGCCAAAGCTCCACCACCGGAAGAACAGAGGAAGCCTTCCCCTGTACCTGAGGAACCAGCTCCCGAGCCAGATGCGCGCGAACCTGAGGTCCCTCCTCGAGTTGCAACGCCTGAAAATATTACAGATCCCTCCACAAGATCACCAGTGAAAGAATCACATACAGTTAGCCCTGAGAAGATAGAGCCGCAGCCTGAAGAACATGTCGAATCCGTTCTCGCAAGTGTGGAGGAGAGTCCGCAGCAAATGGAAGAACCTGTTTCACAATTTGAAGTACAATCTGATTTCACGAAAACCGCTACAGAACAACAAGTGAATGTGCCTGAAAAAACAGAAGAGCATTCGACTACCGTAATGGAACAGCAGCCACAAGAAGAATTTGTTGAGGAAACGCCTCCAGAAACCAAAGTTTCACATAGCTCCGAACCACTAGAAAAACTTGAACCAGTTGAATCTGCAAACCAAAATGATGAGAATCTTGATCCTGTCAAGGAAGAAATGGCTAAAGATGATGAAATGAACAATGAAGAAGAATCGAAGGAAGAAGATGTGGATGACAGGGTGTCCAACAAGGAAGAGAATGATACAAAAGATTCAATTGAATCTGTCCAAATCCAGGAGGAATCTGAACAAGATGAAAAGAATGTCATTTCTAAAACAGTAAACTTGGAACCAACTGTTCCAGGGGAAGAGGATCCGGAAGAAAATATACCTGAAGATAACAAAGAAAAAATTGAATACTATGACTACGACGAAAGGACGGTGAAACGAGAAGAACAGGTAAGTATCGTTTGCTTTTTCTTGTAGTGCTTACGATTCACTTGCAATCAGATATCAATAACTACTCCAAGGTTTGAAGAAATGTTTCTTGAGCAATATCTCGCAAGTCAACTGAACACAAGTCACTAATCGCACAAGTATTACCGTAAAGTATTTCATTGTATTCCAGGACGTAGAGATGAAGGATGTGAACAACGAAGAAGACAGCGACGCAGCAAGGGATAGAGACCGGAAAGATCGTAGAGACAGAAAGCGCAAAAGATCTTCAAGCCCACAACAGGAACGGTACAGATCACCACCGCCTGTAAAACCTGATGACGAACCAGAGCTTGAGGATGGAACTGTAGTATTATCCTGGTGTAAGTGAAAGTATTAGTCAACTTGGTTTATTCTTTGCAGTTGTAGTACTTCTAGAATCTTGAGTTGTGTGTTTTTAAACGTATGTTTCTATTTGTCAACTTAAACCCTTGCTTTTATTACAGATGATTCGGATTTAAACTTAATGATTAACAAGGATCATTTTTGTCAAGCAACTCCAATGCACAGTGACGGTTTTGGTTACATTTGGGCTGGTGCTAGGGCATCATTTGGTTTTCGTATGGGGAAACTCTACTATGAAGCCAAAGTTCTCGAGAACTGCAATATAAATTTGGCAGACGAGGAAAATCCGCATGTAGTTCGCGTTGGTTGGTCTGTTGGCGGAACCTCGATGCAACTCGGAGAGGAGAAGTTCAGTTACGGTTACGGAGGTACCGGAAAGATTTCGACAGAATGTAAATTCAAGGATTATGGAAAGAAGTTTGGTAAGGATGACGTCGTCGGGTGTTATGCGGATCTTACGGGCGAGACAAATATCGACCTCTCATTCACCGTGAATGGGGAGGATCAGGGAATTGCGTTTTCAATCTCCAAGGAGGAGATCGGTGACGTTGCTCTCTACCCGCATATTCTTACCAAAAACTGCACGTTTGGGTGTAACTTTGGGCAGGTTGAGCCATGGAGCAAGCGGATCCTCCCAGGATACATTTCCGTAGGCGAGGTTGATCCTCAAGAGAGAATTACAGGACCTCGTAGACCGGAGAGAAGAGAAGACTGCGAAATGATACTGATGTGCGGTCTTCCAGCTGCTGGAAAAACACAATGGGCCTTGAAGTATACAGCCATACATCCAGAAAAAATGTACAACATACTTGGAACGAACACTCTCATTGACAAAATGAAGGTTTGTGCAATATATACACTTTTTTTTTCTTAATATTCTGTGTCTCGCGTGTATATTTTTAAAATTTTAGATTTAAATTGACTAGCTTTCGGGACCAAAATCCCCATTAATAATTCAATCTGAGTAATTAACTGATTTTCATTCTTTACCAGGTGATGGGACTACCACGAAAGCGGAACTATCATGGACGCTGGGAAATTCTAATTGACAAATGCACCAGGGCTTTGAATAAACTCCTTGAAATGGCCTCGACAAGACGACGGAACTATATTCTGGATCAGGTGAGTCTTGATTGTAATTCTTTCTAGGATTACATTTTGAATTTTTTATGTGTAGATTGTATTGTTTAATGAGGACTGTGATGATTCCTTCACATTTTCACTACAAAAAGGATGATTTAAAATAGATGATACACCGTTATTTCATTATTTCTCTTGATGCATCGCAAATATTGCCATCATTACTTTCCATATTCAATATCATATAATTTTACACAGTTAAAAAAACTGTTCAGAGTCAAAAACTAACAAAAAAAAAAAATCTGAAGTCTAATTGCAAACTAAGTACAATCCGTGAATTAGACCTTTAAAATTTCATCATTGTCAGCCCAAGTTCGACGAGTTTCAACTTGTAAGTAGTTGGCTACTTTTAGGTTTTCTTCCTTTTTTTTTTTCTGTACTCTAAACCGTTTCAGCCAATTTTTATGACACATCTATATACACATATTACTGAACGGAACTGTAACTATAAACTGTGTAATGTTTTTTTTACATTATGTCCTTCCTGAAAAGATCCAGTTTATAAATAATGTAAACAGGGAGTTCAGTTCAGGTTAATATTTGTGTATAAAATGTCATGCAACGTGTAAATAAAGGTACGGATTAGAAACGTAAGTTGTTAAGTCGGCAAGAACGTCGCAATCATTCATGGGCGGTGTGAAGGTATGTTTAGGATAATTATCGATTAAGACCTATTCTGTTCACGGAAAAGACGAGTAATTTAAAACTTTGGCATATCAAGTTAATAGGCTAAAAAATGCTCACGTAACGTTAGTAGTTCCTGAACAAATAGCTAAAAGATTACCATTGTTGATCCATTTCGCTTACATTGTACCCGCGCATCGCGTATAGGTAAGTTAATAGAGAAAATGCGAGAATTAAGTTTATGGACTTGAAAGGGAACAGTCGAGTTTTTTTTGCTGCATACTTTTTTCTCTCTCATTTGACACCATTAGTGGAATTTTGACTAGTTGATAAGCAAATTATTGGGGTCGAAATCTGATAGTCTATCATCCAGTATACTGCGAGATGTAAGACGATATTGTATCCAAATCCGCATTGGACGTGATCCTCTGCAGGTAAGTATCGTATGTACATATATGCAAGTGTATGTATGTACGAGAGTATTAGATAAGTAAATAAAACTGATTTGAGCGTAGGTATACATCTATGGAAGAATGATAGAGAGAGAGAAAAAGTAGGGTGTACGACGAAAGCGCTTGCCTCTGCTTATTTAATTCCAAGAACGTTTTAATAAATCTTTGGAGAAAATACATCAGCGCCTGCCTGTTAATGCATCACGAATGAAATCTCATGACATCTATATTTTCTGTGGAACCGATACAGACAAACGTATATCCTACCGCACAAAGGCGCAAAATGAGGCGTTTCTACGGGTTTCAACGGAAGGCTGTAGTTATAGTACCAACGGACGAAGAATTCAAGTTACGCACTGCTAAGCGTGAGGCCATCGAAGGCAAGGATGTTCCTGATTCCGCGGTTCTGGAAATGAAAGGTTGGTCCCTATTTTCATCGGGAGTACCCGCGCTACATGCTATACTCTCCCGATTATACCCGACAAGGTCGCCTACGATATAACGTTATCATACAACTTTTAGACATTACTTCTTTTCTTCAACATATATTCCCAAGTTTCGCTGACAGCTACATCCTTCTCTTTATTGTCTCCTCATTTTTGATTCTGTGCCCCGTATCTTCTTAAATCGTTTGTCACCTTCTCTTACATTTACAATAGTTAGTTTTAAATACATTCTGTATCTCGATACTTGAAAATGAATTTACTGTAGGAATTTACGAGTTTTATAAAGGTTCTGTAATTGAGCTGTCATTGAAACTCACTGGTCAGCCTGACTGTCTTTCGCACGTTCATTTCTGGTAACAGCACCTTGGAAGAGAAAAATTATATCACGTCGGTGTTCTCTCATATTTTCAGCAAATTTCTCTGCACCTAATGTGGGCGAGTCTTTCGACGTAGTCGAGTACGTCGAACTTGAGGAAGAAGAGGCAAAGAAGCTGATAGAAAAGTACAACAAAGAAGGAAAAGAAGCTGGATTCTCCCAACAACAAATCAACAAAAGGCCACGTTTCGAGAAAGTCGATAGTCACAGGGACAGCCGTGATTCACGGAGTAGTCGCGACAGCAGAGACAGCCGAGATCATCGTGATCGCAGGGGTGGATGTAAGCTTGAATGGAAATAAAAACAAAAAAAAAAAAAAAACACGCTCATCAATCTCAGCTATAGGCGAAAACTGTGGATTAACTTGAAGCAAAATTTTTCACAGACCCAGAAAGAAGCCGCAACATGGGTGGATGGCGTGGTGGCAATAACGGAGGTGGTTGGCGAGATAGGCCACAACGTGGCAGTGGAAGTGGCAGCGGTGGAGGTAGCGGAAGCGGCGGGAGCAGTGGCGGATCAGGAGGACACCTTAGACACGGAGGAAACAGCGGGAGCGGCGGATACGGCGCAGCTTCTGGTGGTGGATGGAGGGGGGGCGGCAGAGGGGGACCTCTCGTGTCGTCGCACCGTGGTGGAAACGACAGACGTGGCGGTGGTGGAGACAGAAGGCCAGCAGGAGGAAACGATCGCAACCGAGGTTCTCAGCAAAGACAAGGCGGAGGCTGGGGAGCAATGGGGTGAGTCGGAGAAACATGAATTTCTGAACGAATTAGTAACTATTTATGAGACGAGAATAATTGCATCGGGTAGGGAATCTACAGAGATCCTGACCATACTCTTTCTTTCAGTTATCAAAGTTCGCAACAACAGAGTGGAGGTGGATGGGGTCAACAGGGTGGATGGTCCGGGAGTCAGTCTCAACAGGGTGGTTGGGGGCAACCGGGCGGGTGGGGACAACAACAATGGGGAGGTTGGAAAGGCTTTGGTCAAAATTCGTACGGCCAGGGTGGCTACAGTCAACAGAATTACGGGAATGGAAATTGGGGCGGATGGAATCAGCAACAGTATTATAATCAATATTGGGGCCAGCAGCAGCAACAACAACAATCTGGTCAAGCAGCCGTCACCGGTGCTGCTCAGACCGTAAATACATTTTTATCTTCTCTGTCGCATATGCGAATGGTTTAAATTTGGTGAGATCGTCACGCAATAATCGGGAAATTGGGTTATTTCAGGCAACAACGACCGGCGGTGCAAGCTCGACGAGCTCATCAACGACGAACTCAGGCACGTACGGGTATTCACAGGGCTGGCAGGGCTACACTCCATCCTACTCGTTCCCGACTCAAACAACGACGACGAATGCTCAGCAAGCTCAGCAACAGAAGTAGAAGTAATGAGACGTCGGTCACCAATTTATTATTAATTTCAGAAACGATGAGCGATATACGTCACAGCAATGTCGAAACTTTTTTATTTGTTGACCGTGTACAGCCCATATGTTTGTACATCTAAAGTATTCGATTAGATGGTCGCGACTACGTTTAGCGATATTCAAAAGGTCAACCGTCGTAGGGATTGTCTAGCCTGAGAGTACGTCCTGAGAATAGAGCTAATACACGCGCACCCGTTCGCTTCATCATCGGAGTCGACAATTAATCAACTTAAGGCCAGGGCGCAGACCAAGGTCAGCGGTTGGTGGCTATTTACGTTTGTACGTACAGAGATTATAATCTGTTATCACGGTTATTGTGTTGGTACAAGTTGACGGCAAGAAATGTATAAATATATTTCTTAATTATGCGGAAAAACAACGGCAAATATCACAGACATTTCAATCATGTGAATGGATCAAAGAGAATCAGTGGAATGTTATCATGTATGGCATATACATGTTGATCACACGACGTGGGTGGTAGGTTCAGGGTTCAACGTTTTCAGTCATTCCAGCAGTATCTATTTATCTCTCCTCATTGTTATCAGACGCGAATGAATATTGACTAGCTGATGAATAAATATAAACAGTTGCAACATAATTCCGTTACGGCGTTGTTTGATTTTTCGCCGTCAGATCTTACACACAGACTTATCTTTTATAAATTTTATTTCGCGGTCGAGCAAAGGATTGTGCGTTAGTTTCTTCAAAATTTGAAGTTTCGCGTCTAATGGCGTCTGTTGAGCGTGATTGTTTAACGCGCGACTTTGAGCATTCTTTCTATCTGATACTTCTTACCCGGGCGCACCTTACCATAAATTTATATACCCCGTATTGTAGATGCATATGAATGAGGTGAGTTTCAAATTGTACAATGTACATATTATGAAGCGTACGGATTTCGATTCGGATATTATACATATAACTACTGCACTTTTATAAGGCTTTAAGTATAAGCGATCAATTCATACACGACCATATTATTGCGTTCCATCATGTCATTATCACGGTGTTCCGAATGTTCAAGCCCCGCGACAATCGCAGCGCCCGAGATAAACTGTATACTTGTGTGTGACATAAGAGTACCTCCCTACTGTTCGGAATGCAACAAAAAAAAAAAAATTATTTACAATATATCTATTACATTTAGATTTTAAGCGATACTATTTACATATTATCGTAAGGATTGCAAATATGTAATCGGATATAAAAGGAAGAAAAGGAGTAATAAATAAAATAAAATGAAAAAATATGCAACATATTTTTTGAAAATAACCAGAAAATTTATTTAAATATATAAATGTAGTACGAACCAGTTGCTATGTTCGAACGTTTTGAGAAGTTTGAAGGGACGTTTTATAATGTAGCGTGAAAATTAGGGTACGCGTCAAACACGGTTTAACTTTCTTCTGTATGTATTTTTTTTTTTTTTTTTGTTTTTTAAATGTAATTTTAATATTTAAGTCATAGTCGAAATTGGTAAATTTACATATAGTATATACTATAGAATTATTAATATTAGTAAATAAAGTGTACAAATTCATTGACAGAAATAAACACCTTGTCTATTAAAGTGAAGTGTCGTTTAGTCGTCTACAGCCTCTATCATTCGAGAAAAGAACATTTCCGCCGTGAAATTTCGACAAATCCGGTAAAATAAACTGTGGTACATATTCCATCGTGCCCATTTTCGATGATTAATTTTTTTTTGGCGAAACGTCGCGTACAAGCGCATACGTAATTGTTATATCGAATCAAACAGTATAACGAAAAGTTGCAGTGGACCGGAGTTTTTTGTCTCCGCACGCGGCCTTTACGACAGGTTGCCTCAGGCGGAGGCTTTTCAGCCCTTGACACGCTCTTCAGCATTTACCAAAGTACACACACACACACACACACACACACAGACAAACGCACCTCACTGCACGTACACATTACAATTAAAAATAGGTCAACAAGTGTCGAATTTCCACAAGCAAATTCTACCTATAAAATAAAGCTGCAACAAGCGCATGCAAACTGCAATCACGCGGTAATAAGCACGCTTAGCTGCAACAGATTGAGCTTGATTCGTGCTGGGGCAACGCGTAAACACTGCGGACCATGTGCAAAGTGCATGCGGTGTACAAGGATATCTATTTGTTGCGCGTATTTTTAACGTTGATTCAAACCGATATACATACAAGCTCACACATCATGCTGGGTGTTCCTGTCGACCGGAGGAGAATTAGACTAAAAAAAGTGATAAGGTAAATTGTAAATCAGAAAAACTACCCCTGCAACGTCAAGTGTCGCAGGTGAATTTGAAGTGCCTGGAAAGAGAGATGCGCTAGCCTACAATGTTCACGATACATGGGTATATGTCCGAAGCGATTCTACGCAGCGTCCTAGGGGGTTGAAGAACGGTGCTTAGAATCAGGTCCGAAGTTGGAAGTTGGAACCTTCGCGGTGGAAGAGGTAAAACCATGCCAGAGACTCGGAGAGGTGGTTCGGTGGTTGGGTGGGTATAATATTGATCTGGGGGGTGCCTCCGGGTGGCTGTGATGGTGGTGGTGGTGGTGGTGGTGGTGGTGGTCCAGGGGGTGATTCTCGGGTGAGGGTGCGAGAGGGTCTGAGGAGGGAGGGAACGGATGCTGGATGCGTGGTGGTCCAGTTTGCAGCCAGCCACTGAATCGCGTTGGTAGGTCTGGCGGATCTGGCGGATCTGGCGCTGGTCTGGGCTGGTCCTGGTAGTGGTGGTACCTGCTGCCTGCTACCTGCTGCCTACCCCTTGGATATAAAAATCTACTACCTCCGATAAGATTACGGAACGGTTCCTCCCCACCATCCCCCCTGCCCGCCGATTTTTTCCACCAAACTGTAAAAGCACTCGGATCGCTCGTACGTTCGAGAGAACGTAGAAAGCGCAAAGAGATTTTCACGCGACGTGCGACAAGCTGCGAAACTGTACCAGGACCACGAGCGCGAATCGGAGGACTGTTGCGCTGCCGGATCGTGTCCGCTGGCCCGAGCTTGCGGATTGGAATACTTGGCGTGGGTCGACCGCGTGACTGGAATTCCTCGGGAGTTCCTCCGTCGCGACAGAGTGTTCGAGGAGGTTCCTCGAGCGGCTGGTAAAAGCTGGGAAACTGAGGCGCCAATGAAGAATTTGAGGAAAAACCGGTCCGGGGTGGTCAAAGCTCGCGTGAGCCGCTGCCCGGCACTTGCTGGCGATCATCGATAATCTCGACGATATCACGAGGGACCCGAAATCCCGGCTGTCTCTCCGACTTTATCCGTTTGGACCGTCCGACGAAGAGGGAACCGCAGAAAAGGAAGTCTGAACTCGGCTGTGCCTTCGAAAGTACGATTCCACGCCTTCCCTTTCACGCCCTCTCGGGCTGCAAGCCCATTGATACACCGACTAGATTACCCCGAAGCTACACGTCCCCTAAGTTATCGGTTGTCGTCGCGTGTCGTTCTGCAATTCGGACACCCGTCGTCTCCTCGCGGTTTCTTCGAGTGTGTACAAGTATAATACGCGTATAATCGCGTGGTACAAGCCTCTCCATTCGCCGATAAAAAAAAGTAAGAGTATCGAAATAAGCCGCGATTATCGCACGTCCGACAGCCGACGATCAAGGATTTAACGTGTTGCACGTCAAGGCCCGTGCCAAATAGGGGTGGTTGAGTCTTCAAACGGAAAAGAAATAAGCAGTAGAACGAACATTTTTTCGCGGGGCGATTATAGTCTCTGGTCTTTTTGCCGCGAGTCGGATTTCCGGAGATACCTACGTCCGGTGAAAAGGCCGGAGCTTTTCATCCCTCGCTGTTCTCGCTCCTCTCAGTTGGCGCATTATTATACACGGTACAAAGAAAGTGCCGCCGTTTGAGTGCTCGCGGAAAAAGGGGTGAAAGAGAGAGAGAGAGAGAGAGAAAAGGGTGGGAAGAGAAAGGGGTGGGTGGGTGAAAGAGACGACAGGTGTCTGTTCTAGGGCGGAATTTGCGATCTCACCGCCTCCCTCGAATTGGAATAATAATTGTTCGGGTTCCAGGGGAATTGCTCAAATTGAAGGGAGTGAGCGAGGCCTCGGAAGCTTCTGAGGGATCCGTCGAGCGTCTTGAGGGACGAGGAGGCAGATTGCAGGATAGAAGGGAGAGAAGGAAGAAAGAAGGGTCTAAGATCGGCTCAATTCCTGCTCGCGTTGGTTATGACGGCCAAGTCGGGGGGGTCCGGAAACGAAGGGTCCGAGTAATTAGCCCCGTCTTATCTCGGGGCCCGTAATCGGCGAAATTCGAAACACCAGCACCGTATCAATGGAAATTTCGCGAGCCTGTTCGTTCGCCGGAGATGATGCGATAGTGCGTTACAGTTTGCCGGTGGTGAGGTACTCCTCCTTCCCTAATTCAACCGCGAGTGAGGTGTGAAGTTCCGGTGCGGGATTTCGCAACATGTCGTCGTCAATCACGTCCTCCCCAAACGACACCGACCGCTGCACCTGGCATCAGGGATTCTCGTCGAGGAGATCCTGGATCACCATTCCCTGCCTTACGCTCTTCATCTTTTTCGCCATCATGCCGCAAGGTCAGTTCACGTCTCTTACTTCTCGCTTGTCGTACGAGCGGTCGGAAAATTTGGAATATAACTCTAATGAATTATTTTACTGTAAACATTGCCGCAGCGAACGTTTCGCCCTCTTTTTCGCATGCGCGTCCACCTGCGCTCCTTTGTACTTTGTTATTATTATTGTTGTCATTATTATTTCTTTCCTTTTTTTCTTTTTTTTACTTTCTTTTTCTATCGTGGAAGGATTATCTTGTCCGGAAGTACCGATTTTTCAGGATTAAAATCATCCCGTCGTCGATCGCTTTGCGAATGTTTATTTAGGATCCGATTCGTATGAGATTTTTTGTTGTTCCATTTGCGATCCCGTTTTTCGCCATGAATTTTTTCATCCGCGGTCCATGGTAGTGAGTTAGCTGTGAGTCAATTTTGACAAATGGTATGGAAATACAATTGATACGAGAATGTTGTTATTTTTTTAAAGTAAGGTCTACACCAACGAGAACGGAAATCTGTTATCGGATTCGAGCTATCGCTATCTTTCGGCAAAATAACCCAAAGATCCCTAACTGTATAAATTTTAATTTCCAGTGTGCTTGCCGCTGCGGCAAAATACCCGATGTAAAATTTCGTTGATAAAAAAGCTTCCGGTTGATTTGAATATTGTTTAAAAGTGTGAATAACTTTGTCCATTGAAAAAGTGAGCATAATTTTTATTTCGCAGAAGATAAGTGTCGGTAATTATCGTAAGACTATTTTCAGAAAGCCCGAAACCACAATCACGAATCACTCGGGTTTTAGCTACGATGTACAAAAAGCTTGGCCGACGAGCCTCGCCACTTGGCGTTTAAAAATTATATTATTTTTATTCAAACGCGCACTCGAGTCGCAAACCACGGTGTGTGGCTCAGACGTCACCGGAGGGTTGACGCGAATCCCGAAAATTATTCCACCGAGCGCATACGCATAAAGCGCGTCTTGTAAGCCGAAGCTTTTGGACGCGCGGTAACTGGAAAGTAAACACTCTTCTGGTGACGTCCTTGTATATTACCTCAATTACCTCGTCCTCATTGACCCTAGCCACCGCCTTTTACTCCTCGAGCATACCCGAGGATCCAACGGTGCGTAATGCCCCGGGGAAACAAAGAGGGGAAAAAAATACCGCATTGTTACGGGTAATGCTGATGGGAGAACCATCCGGACTTCCTCCCTTACATCCGCTCCTCTCTTGCAGCCGCGCCGCAGAAAATATGCAAAAATCTTGCCATCATTTCCACGGGTGAAGTGAAATTTTATTCAAACAAGTATCGCGACGCTCGAAAGGTTCGAAAATTAAGCTGTGGAGAAGGGGCGATCCTTTCGACGTGAAAGCGCGGCTACGGAATATCGCGTTGAGGCTAAATCGGCAACCGCGTATCGCAAATCCTCTGCTTGCCGACTTCCCGTGTAAGAGAACGAGGTCCCGGAAGGTTTCTGGCGTCACGCCGGGACGTTACGGGATATTCGCGTGGGCCGGTCAACGGGGAGTCGTTTCTTTCAATTATTTCGCTAGCCAGTGGGGATTTCTCGCCATAAAGAAGGCCTACGCGACGAGACCCGAGAGGCGGGAAGACCGGCGATCCCGATAACGCGAACCGGCCTTCCCACTTTTTTCATTCAATATTTTATCAGCTCCGTCGAGGCCGTTCGCGAGTTGCCGCCAGATACGGAAAGAAAATTCAGCTCCGATTATACCCGCGTCCTTCCTCCTGTCCACCCATCCACCCACTCGATATTACGATCCGAACCGTTCGCCCGCAGGATTATACGTGCTTCCGCTTTCAATACCTGATCGCCCGGGAAAAACCTGGAAACAAACCGCACGGGCAATTCCACCTACCGCAGGTGTATACACCTGCACAACGGACATTTCGAATCATATACTCGGTTTGAGTCCGAGTCTGCCGCACTATCGAGCGGATAATTGAGTGGGTACTAGAATTGAATTGCGACGCGGAATAACGAGGCAAGTCACGGAGACACTCGACCCGCTCGTGCGGATTTTTAGCGATCTCCGCTTTAAGCCGAAGGTGATCGATGCGTCGATCAATCGAGTCCGGGAAATCTAATCGAACACGGTGAAAATTAATCGACTAATCCATTGTTTAGTTTTTTTTTTTGAAACTGTGCGTATGAAACCAAAATTTCCTAAATTTCGGCATGCAGTCTCAACAGCGGAAAAGTTTTTTCATGATTTTCAGCTTTATTCAAAGCATTTTTTTATTTCAGGTGACAATACTCGCTTGTCGTTCGCTTGTTATATCAAACGGGTATCTCGGTAAGTAGGACAACGATGATCATTTACACTCTGATCACACGAATCGACATCGTATTGCAAAATTGAGTAACGAGTAAAAGCCAAAAACCGATTGTGTGGAAAAATACCGAGACGTCCGATTGATCGTGTTTGAAAAGTAGTCGATTGTTTTTGGTCACTCTTACCGAGATTTTACAAATTCCACCGAATCATGGTCCCGACGCGAATCCTCAACCGCATGGTTGAAAAACGATTTGCGGAATTGAGTATTAGCGCGAAATGTTTTTCCGCGGGTAAAACCGACGTTTAATTAGAGCCTCGCGACGGTTGGCGGGAGGCGAAAAACACCCGAGAGCGAAGCTTTTTGACGATTCTGCAACGCGATTAACTGCGCGGGGTGGCTGGCGGGAGAAGAAGTACATAAATCCCGTGCTCCTCTCCTCCGTTTGACAATTGGTGAATGGAGTTTTCCTCGGGAACCTCTTTCGAGCCTTTTAACGGAGACTCGCGGTCTTTATCCGTCGACTAGCCCACTTTGCGGGTCAGCCGGGCGAGGCATCTCGCCAAAATTGTTGCTTCAACGACTCTTTACCCTTCGCCGAGTCCCGCGCCTCTCGGCCCGAGAAACGGGGGCCGCTCGAGGGGCTGCAAAAAGAAATTACAGGCACACCGCGGTCGGTAGTGCTTGGCGACAACGACGCCGGGTGCCGAAGAAGCGATTCGCGAGCGAAACGGCGTGTGCAGGCAAGGAGGATTATCTCCGTAAATCAGAGATAAAATTAAGACGGCGTATCGCCGCGGCAAAAGTTCTACGAATCGCGAGACCCAAATTATCGCTTGCGAGCGCGATTCTGGTTATTTGCCGATTGTGAGCCACTGTTTCCTGCTTTTCGGCGGACACAATCTCAGTCGCTTCTCCTTACCTCTACCCTCCCTGAGGCAGGGCCTCGCAGTTACGACGCGAGACGCCGCGACGTCGAGGGCATTGCTGTTTTATAATTAGGCCCGCCGGCACGGGCGACGCGTTTCTCTCTCCTAATTACCCTTCCAACAATCTAGCAGGTATAGTCGCTCGTTGACGCTGGCTTTATTCACTTACCGCACCCGCGTGCCCTTTTCCATCCAACGCGGCACGATTCTCCGACTCCCCGTCCAGCGGGGTCGCGCAACCTTACCCTTCCACCTTCTCATTTGACAGCTTACGCGACGTCCTGCTGCCGCAGCGAGACAAGTATAAACGTCGAAAGGGTAATTGACCGGTAAGAGCGGCGGCGCATCGATCGTTAACAATCCTAACGAACGATCAAAATTTCTTCGCTCTTTCGTCTCGCGGGTGCGCTTCGAAAAAATTGTGTTACCAGCAAGGGGCGTAGGAGGGGGAAACTCAAAAGTTCCGCTAACCGTTGCTTGGTTCGTAATGTCTCGCAACCGGTTGTCCTCGAACAAGGCTCTCGTACCGAAGCATCGAGTGTCGCCCCACCGACTCCGTCCTCGTTTCTTCTTCGACCCTTTCTCACCCCCTCGCTTTCCCACTCGCCTCTTTTTTCTATCCTCCCTCCGGCGACGGGACGAATTCTACCTACGTACCGCGAGGCCACTCGAAATCAAAACCCTGGGCTGCCTGCGCTGCAACCTTCCAGGCGAGCTTTACTCGAGAGCAGAGGCTGGCTCTTCGCGCATTTCGTAATAGGCGGATGTACGGAACGTGACTAGATCTCTTGATCCGTCAAAGGAATCGGTGATGCGAAAGAAAATTTTGCCGGCAAGGGCCATCCCCGGGTGATACGGTATAATGACTGAAACTCACGGAGCACGGTGGGGAGAAAAACTCGACGCTTTATTTATCAACTCGCAGACAGTCTCGCTGTGACAGGGATTTTAAAAATAAAAACAAACAGAGCTTTTCGTCGATCATGAAATTGTATTGTTCGCCCATCAGAGCGATTCCGAATGTACAAATAACAAAAAGTGTTCTTTTCGTTCGACCCGCCTCCGCTTTAACTGTCCCCTCATTTTGCGCCTCCACTTTACCTCTCATTGTAGTCGATTCTGATTACGGTGGGAAATGATCCTCTTCTTATTCTTCCGACAACTCCGCACCAAATTACACCCAACTTGTGAACAAAGGACGCTGTGTAATTTGGAAAATGTTGGAAAAGTATAAGCAATCCGTCTCCCGGTGTATCTTCGTTAGCCTTCCGTAACAAGCAGGACAGTTTTGCCGGAAGGACTTCACTACCGTTATCACTGAAATATCAAAAATCCGTCCAAATAACGTTGTCGACAATGAGGAAGTTTGAAAGGCATGACTACAGGTGGATATGATTTATCAAGTGACATGACGTTATCTCGGACGAATAAAATCTCCAAAGACGAATCAGCCTGGAAATTATTGAATTCACAAGTCTCACCAGGTTCAGGTCGAAATCGTAACGACTTTCAACCGTCTCGAATCTCACAAAAACAAAGAACGTTTAGCCGATATCAACTCGTCAGATTTGTTGGCCGACTTTGCGGAGCTGACGTACCTCCGTGCCAATAATCCAGAGTTGTTTAACACGACGAGTGCCGCTCCCTCATCTCGGCTACTTTGGCTAGGCAGCAGCAGCAGCAGCAGCAGCATTCACCAACCCTCCGTGTACCCAGAGAGCCGGGCGTCTTGCACTTGACGAAGAGAATCAATACGCTGAACCTCTTCGAAAGTCCCAACTTCCAACTCCCCATCCTCGGGACTCTTCAAGTGCCACGCCGTGTTTACCGAGCGAGTCTCCTCCGACATAAAACATGCATCGCCTTCTCCCGAATCTGCAGCACCGCTATACGTGTCGAAGAGACGCGATTTCTGGCGTTCTTCCAGAAGGCGCGAGTGATGAACGGGAGATCAGCGAAGGTTAAATGTCCGAGCAAGACGCGACGAATCGACGATATTCAATTATAAATGTTGTTGTAGTTGCAAACGCACATATTTTTCTCGAATAATAATAATAATACGTTGCATCGATTGTACGCAAGATAAATTTTTAACGTTGAACACGACGTGTTTTGAGATTTATATACATATATATATATATATAATGTTGACATTTTGCGAACGTTGTCATTCACTTGCGATATTTCTACGCGATGTGCCGTCCGGCAACTGGTTGTGCGTACGTGTGTAGGTACGTACGTACATGGATCGCGTCGTGGCCTTGCAAAGGTACACAAACCACGGGCATGGCTGATTGGTGGACGCGCTTGCGCCTTTAGACGACCCTCGAAGGGTGGAACGTGGGCCGGATCGAATGTGGAGCAGTGTGCCGGCATCATTCTGACTTTCAGACCCTCCTCCCGCCCTCCCTTCCACCCTGCCATCCTGCCATTCTGCCCTTATACCCTTACGCGTAAGTCTGCGCCGAAAAACCGCCCCCGCGCATCGATCCTACAAGAGAGTAACGGCGTGTCTGACCAAACCGCTGATCTGCACTACTTAAGGAGGGGGAGGCACAGCTTGGACGGCCTGTAATAATACCTGTTTTTCAGAGTTTTCTTTAAAGATACCGAAAACACTTGGAGCAATTTCAGTTCGAGGGCTATACTACTTATAGTTTCGAGGGCATATTCGAATTTTTGCATTGAAATTAATAACAAAATGGCGGCATGGAGCATACAAGTAGCGAACGACTCCGAACTCGATGACTCTTGCGGTGGCGTATCTCCTGACATCGCTGTCCAGCTTGCAACGAATGGAAATTTCTTTTTTTGAGTCAAGAACAGCTTTTTGGTTTCAAGCTCGTCGTTCAAATGTTGATAAAAGAAAAAATTTTCAAATATATACAATAAAAAAATTTGTGCGTAAAATTTTGGGTTTGAAATTGAAAAAAATTCACCGACCAATCTGCGCCACAGGATTGAAAGCATGGTCGTTCCCTACTTATAAGCGCCATGCCGTCATTTTGTTATTGATCTCAACGAAGAAATTCCAAAATATTCTTCAAACTATAAATAACGATACTCCCCCCATTAAAACGCTCGCACGATTTTCGATCCGGTAATTGGTTACCCCGAACGAACGCTGCTTTCTTTAATCCCGCGGACAGTTGGTGAGGCAATCTCAAGGTACCGTACGTAAAACTTGACGGGAGTTGCGGTGAATTGAAAATTTTTCACCACGCCATCCTCGCCCGCTCGACTTGTTTTCGGCAGCAAGAGCAGGCGGCGAAGGGGGTGAATCGAGTCGGCGGGTCGACACCGGGGAACGTTCGGAATTCCTCGGCGAGTCTCCCGTATTTTTGTTTCCCTTTATTTATTTATCTTTCATCTCATCTTAAAATTCCTCCACTCACGTTTCCGGTCGACGTGATGTACACATAGAGTATCGGGGGGTGCGCGAGCGGCGTCCCGCCAGGAGGGACGGATAAATTCATTTCCAAAGCTACGACCCGTGAATATCGGCCTTGCTTCGGGAACTTTGACAAAGAACCAAACCGAGAAGCCGCATCCTCCGTCGACGTCGGTTTATACATATAATATCGATTCTGACCCTCGGCAACATTCGTTTCTGATTCTCCTCTCCTTCTTCTTCTCACTCGAGGATATCGCCTGAGCAGGAATCGTATCGCGTACGGTTACAACACGCATCGCGTATCACCGGTGTTACTCCCTCCCTCCCTCTTACCATCCACCCCCCCCCCCCCCCCCTTCGGTCCTCGTCGCGCGCTCGCGCGGTACTTAAAAGAAATAATTAGACGCGGGAGGAAAACAAAGAGGCAAGGTCAAAATTCGGCACTCTCGCCTTCCGCGTTCGCGATGTTCAAGGATCCTGAGAGGTTCGCCGAGTGCGAGCGAGCGGCAACCGCAGGACCGTCGTCGGCTTGACATCCTTCGCTCGAGGTCGCGGAAAATCGGGAAAGGTCGGAGAGAAGGGCAGGGAAGGGTAGGCCAGGGTATAGAGAGAGGAAAGAGAGAGAGAGAGGAGAGGAGGGGAGAGGAAAGAGAGGTGGGGTGGGGTGGGGGAAGGTAGGGAGGCGCGAAGGTTATGTCTCTGAGAGCGCCGAGGCCCGGGGAGAGAATGCAGCGAGGATCGAACGAACGAGGCGGAAGCTGAATGGGCTCGGAGTGTGACTGACGGTTTGCGCCGTGGGACGAGGATAGACGGAGATCGGGAGAGGGAGAGGGAGAGGCAGAGTGGGAGGGAGGGAGCTCCAGACTCGGAGCGAGAAAATTTTCGGGGGTGCCTGTTGCTATGACGACCACCCGGGGCCTTCGGGCGGGCTGTTCGGCATCCCGTCCCGCAGCAGAGGATACCTACCCGTCGCCATGAGCGTCTCGACCACGCTCTTCACTCTCACTGCAACTTTACAGAGACATCCAGGCTCCGCTGCGGCCACCTACGCTCGGCGAGTTGCAGGAAATCCACCCGATTCTCCTTCGTCCAGAGCATTGTCGGCCAGGAGTAGCGGGCAGATTAGAAGATAGCCAGGAAAACTGCCCGAAAGTTACAAAAGACTTGGATGGCGCTTGACAATTTTGAAATACCTGTAATCTGTACCCTCGTTATAAAACCATGTTCATTTTTGTTCGATCAGGTCTGGTTTTTGTGTTGCGGCTACTGTACCGGTGAAAATTGAACGTTTGTCGCGTTGACTCACCATTTTTGATTCAGGGTGTTTTGTTACTTTATTCTGACTAACTAACCGGTATCTGTAGTAAGTAACAAAACACCCTGAATCAGAAGAGTTAAGTCCAAACGATAAACATTCAATTTCACTAGTGTAATAGTTGCAACGCAAAAACTAGCAACAAACCTTTGTTAATCAGCGCACCGTGACACTATACGTAACCCAACTTTTGTTCATAAGAACTGTATTTTTTGAGAAATTAAAAAAATCATGTCACAATAAAACTATTCGTATATAAAATATTCTAATATCATTTCTATTCTACCGAACCCTCTTTCAAACATAACCGGTTAAAAGTATTCACGTTCACCCACAAAAAGTGAATTTTTGTCGACTAGTGAAATCTTTGAAATCAGTCTCCGACGAAACTTCCCTCGCGTGAATGTAAAAAATGGAAAAAAACAAAAAAAAAAAAAAAAACCAGTTCCGATTAAAAACAACGCGGCCACTCGCCCGAGCGAACCGTTGTCCCCTGCCTCATCGGGGGAAAAGTCTGACCCGTGTACTCTCTCCGACAGCTGCAGCTTGAAACTCGAGGGGGGTGGTTAGAGGTACATCCTGGACCGCAGGACTATACCGGGGATAATCTCGGTGGACCGATGAAGCCCTGCAACTGGTACGGACAGACCGCGGAAGAGCGACGACGACCTGTAACGAGTATTCGGCTTGTCTAAGTGCACGACGCTGCAGGGAGGCAGGAGATGCAGGGATCGATAGACGGATAGATGGAAAGGACGGAGTAGTCGGGGGTGGGGTGGGGAGGTAACCGAGCGTTTTCAATTTGCTTCCAATTTACCAGCCACCCCCGGCTTCGCGGCGCGCCTGTGTTTGAATTCGTCAAAGTTTTTCACCCGAGCACGGTATTCCTGCGGAGCTTCCGCGGGAGGCGCGGACTCGGGTTTCGGGAATCGATGTGACCAATCGTAGGTTGGTCTGTAAGCCCGAGGCGTTTAATAGCGGAGAACCCAGGCGTCGCGACGCCTCTCGCCGAACGGTCGGAGCGTAAAGCGGCCGAAAAAAGCTCTCAAAGGACGCGTCGCGACGCGGCGGCGGCGCGCCGAAAATCACCGGCACTGTGCCTGCGAGCGGCGTGCGCGAAAAGAAAAGGGGACGACGGTGCCAAAGAGGATGATGGGACCCGGGCCGCGGACACTCGATTCGATATTTTACCACCTTCGGCACGCCGGCGCTATTCTTCGATGCTAACGAGGCCGATAAGACCGAGCAGCCTCCTCGACTGAGCCTCGCTCCTCGCTGATAAAAACCGCGAAGACCCCTCGTTATCCTCGCACACCGGTACGCGAGTCCTTTGCGACGTTGCTTGGATCGTGTATGCTCGATCAGCGATCCGTGATCCGCGGACGTATACTGTACGTATACGTATATACGTTACAGGCGTAATATACGTACGGAGACCTCGTTCGAAGACTCGGTTATACACGTATCTGGTTCATTTTAGAGTTTCGGGAGCACTCGTCTACTCGGACAATAAAACACCGAACAAACCGAGGACCGTGTGTTTGACTTACGGCCGTGTTTGCGGACTCTGGAAACTCCGGTCGGCCTGCAGCTGCTCCGATTTCCTCGAAGCCCATCCTCGGCTCTCGGCGGACGGATCCCGTCGCGATCATCCTCCGGGTCTGACCCGCGAGGCCGTCCAAGCCCGTGTAACGAGTATAAAACAGCGTATCAGGTGTCGGAGGACATCGATCGGAAAAGGGACGCTTCGGCCCTGATCGCCTTTCAGGCTGAAAATCACTTTGAATAACGACAGTTTGTCAGATTCACTCCGCTTTTGGGCTTCTACGGACACGCGTGTCGGTGTGGGTATAATATACGCCGATGTCGGAGTTCGTCGATGCGAGGGTTGAGTTTCAACCTCGACGAATGGGGCAGGTATTTATCGCTCGAATATACGGGATTCGACAGGCGGGTTTGCCGGCTGCATGCATGCATGCCGGGTACTTTTCAGGGCGTGCATATCACTGGGGTGGGTCGGACAGACGGCGCGAGGGATGCCAGCTCGAATAGCGAGGGAAAAATAGCGAGGCTTTTCGACTTCCAGAGTTGTTGAACAACCCGTTGACCCCTTTCCGAAACGTACAACTATATACGACTCCGGAAATGCCGAAGAAACATCGCGAGGGCTGCGGATCCTCGACGCTGTCATCTTTTCCTCTCTCTCTCTCTTTCTCTGTGTTTTGCCTTTCGTCTTTGTGTCCTTTCTTTTTTTCTTTTTGCTAGCAAACGCTCCGTGAGTGATTGAAAAGAGGGAAACATTTTAGGCTGGAGGAAAAAAAAGAAGTAAAATTAATCCACCCGATACCTGCAAGACGACAACCCCTGGCGGCGACTGTCCGCGAGAAGTGCGAGAGAGGGAGAGAGAGAGAGACAGAGAGAGAGTTACGTCGCAGAAGGTATGCGAGCGTAGCTTCGTTGGCTGGATCAATGGAGCCCTCGTAGCCTCGCCCGTCGACGTCGCCGTGCAGCTCGAAACTCGTGGGAATGAAGGACGGTGTTCCCCATGACGCCCGGGTTATAAGGGGTGCACAAGCTGTTGGCGAGGAATGGTCGATCAGAGGGTGACGGCGGTGGTGGCTCGGGAAGCGAATAATCGGAGAGCCGTCGTTCGATTCACTTTTCGACTTTGCCGGACTCGGGCACGATCGGACAAGGGATGCGGGGAGTCGAAGCTCGCTAACGATGCGTCGCTCTTATGTTTCAGAGGGTCGGGGTGGCTACCACGAGAAACGGCTGCTGAACCACCTCCTGGCGAACTACAACACCCTGGAGCGTCCCGTGGCGAACGAGAGCGAGCCCTTGGAGGTGAAGTTCGGCCTGACGCTGCAGCAGATCATCGACGTGGTAAGTCGGCGCGTGATCGATAAGCCAGGGTCGTCTTATCGTGTCCGAGCGTCGCTCCGATAACCTAGTCGATCCGGATGAGGGACCTCGGAAGCAACTTTGTCACTTATTCGCACGGGGGCGGTTCGTGGGGGGATTAATTATTATCGCCCCTACGAAGGGTCCCGGACTTTTCAAACTTCAAATGCTATCGCGGCATGCTCCTACCTCCGCGCGAACAATGTCGAGCGCAGTCTTTCGGTCCCCTGCTTTCCGAAGATCTCGTTCGATCGGCGAGAGATTAACATCGGGGGCGGGGGGGCGAATCGGTAAATTTCACCTTCCTCGAAATTAGGGACGCCCTGCGAACATCCCCGCAGACTGACTCGTCTTTCCGGACGAGGAAAAGGAGTTGGAGTTGGAGGGGCAAAGGGGGGGGGGGGGGGGGAGGCGAGGGAGGTTCGTCGGCTGGGGGGGGGTGTAATTACCGCACGTCCGCACGCGCACACGTGATCGCTAATTAAATCGGAGGCGAACCGCGGAATCCGGATTAGGTGGGTGCCCCTGCAGGATGCGGAAGCGCGCGTCACAGGGTGAGAGCCACGAATTCCGCATAATTTCGTCATTTTCTCAATCAGCTGGGGTGTTTAAAACCCGTCGCGTCGGTGCGGGACGAACCTCCGACGCAAATCCCAAATCCCCCCGAGGGGGGGGGGCACACATGCATATCACGATGACTGACCATGGAGCCATGGTTTTAACTGATGAACTTTATTATCCGTTTTCTTTTTCCCTTCCTGCGTATAGGACGAAAAGAACCAAATTCTGACTACGAACGCGTGGTTGAACCTGGTAAGTGAGCGTTCCCGGTTTTGTCGCCTTGCCTTCGTAAGCGCCCTCTCGGACTCCCTGATTTCACGCATTTTTTCATGGTTAATAACAAGGCTTCTCGATCGTCGGGGAATGAATTAGCTTCGTACGCAATCGGTCGAGATCACGTAAGATAGAGAGAGAGATAGAGAGAAAACACGTGATACTTTGTAAAATTCGTTGCCAGAATTTTTTTTGCAACGTCGTTCAACTGCTGGCAGGTGTTTAATCGATGTTAATTTATTGTCATCCCTGTTGTTGTTGTTGTTGTTGTTGTTGTTGTTGTTGCTGTTGTTATTGTTGTTGTTGATGATATTATATCGTTGTTGTGGTTGTCGTTTTTGTTGCTCTTGTTATTGTTGCTGCTGCTGTTGTTGTCGTCGTTGCCATCATCGTCATCGTCATTGAAAGGCCGTACAAAATTGTCTGTTTATTAATTTCGAACCCCGTGATAAATTACCTCGATTACGCTGTGATATGTGTATATACGTGTGTAAAACTGATCTACGATTGGGGTAATTTCCGACAAGTGATCAGAGTGTCGGAATCATTCGGTCGTGAATTTTAATACAAAGAGTATGAGAGGGCGCAAGGAGGCAGGTTTGCCGAATCCGGCGATTCGTTCGTTCGTCGATTCGAAAATAAATATATGTATATTATCTATACAAGAGATCATCAATCACTCGCGTTGCTCGTACATACATACATATATATATATTTGTTAATTATACCAACATATATTGTTATACCTGTGATGCGAACGAATTTACGGTTTTTTTTTTTTAAATTTTCATTTCTATAATTTTTCTTTTCTTTTTTTTTCTTGTTGTTGTTCTTACGCACACACATACACATATATATATATATGTATATAATAACAACGCTTGATCGTTATGTTATTACGTATACCATATGAATGTGCGCATTGACAAAACTATAAAATGAATTTTATTTAACTTTTGTGTAATTTGGTGTAAATCGCACGTGACCTTCGCCCGCCCAGCGTACATATATTCATATATCGTTATAAACGTAACCGAATATTACATGCTCGACCTTTATCGTATATAATTACATCGCTCGCAACACGTTACACATCCCCTTAATATATGTATACCTACCTCTTGTTATATATGTATATATATATATATAATAATATATATATATATATAATTTATACACGTATTTCGTAAATTATGTGTTCAAGTAAGGTTATACGTGTTATGTGTGTACACCGTTGCCACCACTGCGATTATAACGAGAGCTTTGAATTCGGTCCTCTGAAAATTTATAAACGCGAGCCAAGCTTGGAGGAGCGACTGAAATTGATAAATTTTTACCATCGGTTATAGAGCCGTTGTACAGACCATTCCCCCTGATCGTCCCGCACTTACAACAACACAGGTCTACATCCGAAAAACTGCACAGGTTTTTTTCTATTATACCGTTTCTTATAAATTGTCACTTACTGAGATCGGAAATAATACTCAAAAAGCTCCATCACGTCAGGTTTTCTTGTAAAATTCGTGTTTGTAGTTTCATTTGGTGCGAAACTCCCGTTTTACTCGGAATCTGGTATCCTATTCCTGATTCGAAAAATCCTATGCAAGAGTGATTTCTTACTTTCACATAATGTGTATTAGAGTGAGACTTGAAAATAAATACAAACAGGGAAAGAGAAAATGGAAAGCGGGAGCGTGTTCGGAGGAGCATAAAAGAGGAGAAGACAATGTTTTATAGGCAAAAAGAACGAACATGGAATGTTGAATAAATTTCTAGAAATCGTTCGTTTAATTTTATAGGAAATACTGTTCAGTTCGTTGTAATAAAATGGTGGTGTTTTCATTATTGTTATGCTTCTTTTGTGCCATGCAGACGCCTTGTATTTTGCAAGAATACTGTACGTGATGGAGGGAAATGGAATTACCATTTGCGGATTCGGCACACTCGAAAACATAATACTAACCAAAAACATCCCGTGGAGCTGAAAAAAAAAAAATCTCTTCGCAGACCTGTGCAATGTATATTGTCTTACAGACATAGGTACACGTACGTGGAATATGTGAAATATCCAAGAAAGATCAAAGCCTCGATTCGTTGCCTGATTAAAAATCTCGTAAATTACAATTTGTCAAAATCCGACAATTTCTAAGACTGGGAAACGGGCAGGGGGAATCAGGAGGGGCGGGTTCGGGGCTTACGGCAGGAAGTCGAGTGCGAATGAGTGAAAAAAAGGAGAGTGAGAGAGAGAGAGAGAGAGAGAGAGAGAGACGTGCAAGGGGCGGGAGGGGGGTGGACAGGGGGAAGGATATCGAAAAAATTTCTAAAAAGTAAACGACAAATTTCACCGAATCCATTTCGGAGTGTAGATAAGATGCCCGATGCAGGACGACGTGTCCCAACATGCCGCGGCCTCTACCAAAAAATAACAATAACAGTAACAGTGATAACGATACGTAGACGTGCCCTCAGAGATGCTCTATCGATATCTCAAATATCTCTCATCACGGAGAAGGTTATAGGTATACTAATACTAATAAGCCGCAGGTCCCTTGGCAAACTGCATCGAAACTCTCCCGTTTCTCTTTTGTTTTGTTTGTCTTATATATCAATCGATCGATCGACCGCATCGCGAATGAATGATACACACGTGAAACTACGCTACCGCTACCACTTCCGGTCAATCCGCTCGAAAACTACTCCGTCGCAACGATCGCTACTACCGCTACCACTTCTTCAATTCTTCTTCTTCTTCCTACCCGTACCGTAAAAAGGACGAGAAGAATCAACTACTCGTTACCAATATATGGCTGTCCCTGGTAAGTCGCATTATCAACATTTGTAGTTAAACAGAATCGAGAGAGAACAAACAAAAAAAAAAAAATAAAAAAATAAAAAATTGAATAATCGTATATACGTAATGAAGTACAGAAAAACAATAAGAAAAAGAAAAAAAGAAAACGCAAACTTAACGCACTGTAACCTATCAATATCTAACGATAAGCAATGAAACAAACGCGTCATCACACAGGACACGTAATGCATCCGATTATAGGCACACATCGCAATTTACGCACATTTACGAAAATAGACAAATACATCTGTATATATATATACAGTAGTGACTCACGCACACATATAGCTGTATTATTGTACTCTTGTTGTTATTATTCATACAATAATAATAATAACAACAAAAATTAATTATTATTGCTATAATTCTGTCCTGTCTTCGCATACATAGATAGGTACACGATACCGCATATTACGTATAATAGCTACAACTGTGACGTTACTGGGATGAAAGAATTAATCCTTGCCTCTGTTATTACCGCAATTAGCGTGATCTTGTTATCAAATACCTGTGTGCTACTTTTGTGAATTTATCACCTATGTACTTACCGCTGTACCTGCCTATCGTATATATCACCTATGTACATACCTTTATCGAACTACGTTGGTATTATACTTGTTACTTACTACCGTTACTCCTGCAGCTATTAATCCCTGTTATATTGTATCATACTTTGAATCGTAATTAATATCATCTATTTACCATCCTTTGCTCATTACGTACGTGTACACCTTCCCTGAAATGAAGTCTGTACACCGTAATATCATCTGCGTAGAGCTGTAATCTGAGCGATGTACGTAGCTGTGACTTGATGCAATTTGGTATATTGATATAACATAGGTATACGCACGCACACACGCACACACACACACACGCGCACACTTGCGGAAGATTGAGAAATCACCGCGTAATTTCTTTGTAACGAAAACCCCGTAGTCGTGTATATATTTATATGTATACCTTGTACTTGTATCGTCTATCGTCTATGATCTGTTCCCACAACTCATCGCACACGAGATTAATTACCGTATACATGTATATACACACATTTGCATAGGTAGATAAGCAAACGCACACAGGTGTATCTTATAAATTTACGCAATCACATCCCTGTGTAGTCAGCATCTTTAGTACACCGCCTAGTCGTCCCTGTATACATATATATACGGCAGTCTTGCCTCACGATTTAATATTGTAATAAAATAGCTCATATTGTGCATTTGGTATTGCGTCCATCTGTTATTCAATCTCTATACTTATCGTACACCGGCAAATAATCACGTACCGTGTACGTACCGTACGAACATCGCGATCAGCTGCGGAGATATGTTGCTTGAAACGCGCGAGTATCGTCGATGATCAGGTTCCTTTTTCAAAGCCAAGTTGATCCCTTCGAGTCACGGTGGCAAGCATTCAAATTATCGTTGTTAGAATCGAATTGTCGCTGATTACGAATCTGAGATCAGATTTTGAAAATTCGAGACGGCGAATGCGATCAACGACCCCGAAAACCGCTGCATAGAGTTTTTTGACCGGATTTGATGAAATTCGGAATTTTCGTCCGCCATGCCGGATCCGCGATCTTGAACTATTGATACCCGGTTTCAGATTCGTAATCAGCGACTCGAAAAAAGCAAAGAATACCATCTCGTTGCAAAATTTGACTCCGCGCAACAACGCGCGACTCAAAGTTTTAAAAATTGCAGCGATCTCGATCCGTGTCGAATAACGATCGTCGACGATACGAATCGTTACGCGTAACGAATGACGCGTATCGCGTGACGCGCGCGTGTAAATTCCATCGGTCTTTGACTATTCAGCATCGCGGCAACCGGAGGCCGTTGCCCATATCGCTTGCATAGAGGAGGAAATAATTCATAGACGCGTCAGCCAGTTTGCCGACGCCCACGCGGTTAAGGAAGATAGCCGCATACGTTAGGTATAATAACCGCAATGTACATACATGCATACGTAGGCGGTTGGCGGGAAACCCCGGAACTCCGAGACCCGGTCGACGTTAATAAACAAGGGAACGACTAGCCGGGAAAAATCAACTAGTCGAATGAATTTTACAGAGGCGGAGAAAAATTAGCGGTAAATAACGATGCCTACTCGCGTGGATGCGGATGGAAATTAATCCCGGGGCTGTTCGGCACTGATTTTCCAATCACGGAAATCATCGTTAATCCCGGATGATCGCGTCAATTTCCGCGATCACCTTCGGGCGGTTCGATTCCGTCGGCTGTTTCAGGACCTGCCAACCTGCCGGCCTAGTCGCCACTGACGGAGTGAATTTCGCCGGATTTACGCACCCCGATTGGCGGTAGTCGGAGCCAGCGGTTCGGTCAGCCGATCTCGAACCGCAACGTGATTCGACGCCAATTGAACCGAAACACTTTTTACGCCGCACGGCAAAGGGACGGATATTCGAACGCCTTTATGAACGGCTCATCGGCTCGGAAGTCGCATCGAATCTATCGTCGTTGGCCCGACTTTGCCTTTCGTAATTCGTTTCGTTTTCATCCCCCTCCACCCTTAAAACCGCATCATTTTATATCCCACTGCGTATTGTCCGCCTCGGGATAATGTCTTCACCCCCCCCCCCCCCCAGTCGATATGATTCTGACCAAACGATATTATTCCAACTCCGCTTTCTCTCCCGCTCACTTCCATAATTCTTTTCCCCTTTTTGTACATCTCTCACACCCTTTGACTGCTGCGCTCCCTTTACCTTTTTTTTCTCCCTCGTTTCCCGAGCCGCTTATCACCGTCTGCGAACCGGGTACAGGCTTCCAGTCATACCCCTCGCCTCGCGATTACTCCACTTCGTGTAATTAGCAGAGGTAATTTTATACGCGCGCCGAATTTTTGAGAGCTTGAAAGATTTCACTTGGAGCAACGATTTTTTTGTTTTTCATGCCTTCGTTATTTTTAATTCTTCTATTCCTTTTGTCTACGATTCTACGCAATTATCGAACGAGTTGTGACGCCTTTTTCGTGATGTATAGAAAACGCTTTTGCACCGAATCAAAGAATCACTCGCTCAAATTTCGAGCCACGATGCGAGTTTAATCGGATAAGAATATCCGTTGGGAACAGTGCGTCGTTTCTTTTCTTTCACCATTCTCCTACATAGGTTGTATTGTTTCAATGATATCGCAAAAAAATAGTTATATTTACTAATTTGTAGGAATAGTTGTGATATCGTGCCTTGTGGTAAAGGGAGATTGTTATTATTCAGCAGGGCACTTAACGTTCAGGGTCCATTTTACAGAAGATTACTGGATGGGAAAGTCAGTCCGCTGCTGCGCACATAAAATGACAAAACTCACACATCCGCACACGACCAAAAACCATGTATTGATAAAAAGTAACGTACTAAAGTGAAATTCATGCTAAACGAATTATATATATTAACGTATAAAGGACACTTGGACGCGTTTTTCAGGAGTCGGTGTGAAATATCGATTGTACTTGATGGAAAGAAAAAGAAATTGCCTTGAAAATAAGTGTCAAACGAAAGAAACAGATTAGTTAGCTCACTCCTGAAAGGCGTCGGTCGTGCCCGATAAATCGATCAATTCCATCCATGATACGTATATGCGACATACCACTGCAATCCGGCCCGTGAGGTAAATAATAATTCGAGTTATTCGGGACACGACGACGTGCGGTGAAAATGATGAATTACATGTATGCATCCGACACGGACGTGTAGATGGTTAAAAGCGCGTCACGCGGCTCGTTTTCGGCCTTCCGGACCCTCTGCAATTACACCCTTACCTCGCACAGTGTGTTTAACCTAATATTTCCGCACCCCTCGGTTAAACTGAGCGTAGGAAACGAGGAGAAAACGCGAATCCGGTATTCGCGAGAATCGCCGATCGAAGTACGACGGACGATTCGATCGACCTTCGGATTGTTCGGAAAGTGGAAACACACCCCGAAGGCTGAGGGAAACTGCGGTAGATTCTCTAAACGTGTCAACGATTCGTATATTTCGCGACTTCGGCCAGCATCCGGTTCACAATTAGTAAACCTGAACTATAAACCCCCCTGTCTCCCCCTAGTAAACACTGGGTCCCACGCCTTTTGTTTGGAGGTAGAATTTCGGTGGTCACGGCGCGACGAGCGAGGGAAGATTATAAACTTGCGATTCCGCAGTCACGTTGGTCTCGTTTTACCGGAAACGCTAGCATTCTCCTTGACCCTGAACTACGGAGAACACGCGGTTCAAGTTTTCCGGGAAGATGATCTCATCGTGACTGTACAAAATTGTGCGTGACTCACGTATTTTCCCTCATTTTTCAAAGCATACCTTCCCTCCCTCCCTCCCTCCCTCCCTCCTGCCCCTGACACGTGTACATGTATATTTACCTGTTACACGTAGTTTTTGCCTGTCATTAGCACGTTGAACCGATGCGTATGAAACTGTATGATTGAGCACGTTTTCACACTTTTCAAATGTTGTGTATTCTACACGTAGTGCACGATACGATTCTCTGTTGCGATTGGCTTGAAAGTTGCTACTTAATGACAGTAGGCGTAATTAAAGCCAGGCTGAACGAATTATTCGTCCGTACGAATGAAAAGAAATCGAAGAACAATTGTCTGACAATAAGAGTGGAACGAGGTGAATAAATTAATTCGACAAGGACGAATAATTCGATTGCGAATTAGTGTTCAAAATCCCTTTCCTTTCGTAGGTATAAAATCTTTCGAAAGCTTCTTCTCAGCATTCAATTTCGCAAGTTTTCTTTGTCTATTATTTGCAAATTTCATTTCATTAGCAGCGCTGCTGCTGCGCCATACGACTTTCCGTTTGTACACAATGTACAGGAATCCCAATCCATCTGATACGTAATACTGTGTACGAGTAGATAATACTGTGCTTCTGCCGCTGATGTATGATACAATTTACGATAGAAACTTTTCCCCACTGTGTTTGATCTGTTTAATGAAAATTAGACTCTCTGAGCCGGTCATTTTTTCTCGCCTCGATTTGAATAGATTATAGGTTAGATGGACTATCGGCCTGTCAGTAATGCGCAGTGCCGGGAAATTTGAAATGTGTGCAGATATAATGCGCAGTAGGTTGAAGTAGCGATACCAGGAGATTTCTGCGCACAGAACCCGATATCGTCAGTTTACCGACATTTCAGCCGTTTCGCAGTTCGGACGCAAACCCTTCTTTTCGGGCGAGCGTAATCCCCACCCGATAAAAAAGGGTTTGTGTCTGAGCTGTGAAACGGCTGAAAAGTCGGTAAAATGTCGATATCGGGATCTGTATGCGAAAATCTCCTTTTATTGCTACCGGTCGATTTGGGGACCAGAAAAAATTTTTATGATGTTACGCAACGAATTTAACAACATCGCACAAAGAGTAGAAATGACGGGTCAAAGAGTCGTGATTGATTCGATCCGTGTTCATTAGCGAGGTGTAAAAAATCCTGGGCATATACTGATGTTATTTTGTAACGCGCAGGAGTGGACCGACTACAATCTTCAGTGGAACGAATCGGAGTACGGGGGAGTAAGGGACCTCAGAATAACACCGAACAAGCTATGGAAACCGGACGTTCTGATGTACAACAGGTAACCCTTCGTACGCCTCTAGTACAATGTCATTATTATTATCATTATCATTCGTTTCGACAGACATTGCATATTATTACCGTTTTTTTTTTTTTTATTCACTTGGAATTACCTCGTACGTGGGTAAAGTATGTGCGGTACGTACGTTGAATCAAAGACAAAGCCACAACGATGTAGCACCGCTGAATCTAACGTCACAATTATTATCAGGAATTACTCGATCAGATCTAACGTGCAGAGCGACCGCCAAGCATAATCGATAATCGATCACTCTGCAGGTATATGATTTAACGGTCGTCTCCTCGCACAGGTATAACTAACGTAATTAATTAACAATCAGTTCGCGATACGGCGATATGATTGAATTTTTTTCTAAGAAATCGAAAGATCCTTTCTCGCTTTTACAATGAATTTATACCTGGATATCTGCTGCTGTGATGACTAAAAAAAATCTTGTGACTTTTCAATCCCATTATCATGGTAATATGACGACCGAGTAATTAACGGTATACGACGGGTATGTAATTTTTTCGTAAATTGTACATAATGCCTATCTCATTTCTAGGTATAATAATCATATAATCAACGTAGTTCCTCTTTTCAGTTTTCTCTTCTCCTCTGTGTTTTTTTTTTTTTTCTATCCAAAAACCCTATACTACACATATAATATACGTACATAATATATGTATTTATTATTCTGCAAATGCATGGTAAATAATGATTTGAATAAGTATATACTACGTGTATTTGTTTACATTACTCATATTCACTCTCTCGTATATTATATTATATTATTATTATTATTATTATTATTATTATTATGATTATTATTATTAACATTATTATTCCTAACCACGTTCTTTAATCCTTCCATTTTTTTAAACGCCAAAAATTATCATACCAAACAAAATCATAATTATCCTTAGTTGTAATTACTATTGTTATCACTAATACTATCAGTACCGACGTATGTTGTACTCGGACTAGAGTGTTTCTTTTACTCCCCCTTCCCACTTTCATTTCTTTTTTTTTTATACATCCTAACTTTTTAAAATTGAACCTGCCTTCACGTGTATCGTTTCACTGAATACACGTTCTTGCAGCTTGCACACTCAAAGAGATAGAAAAAAGAGCAATTTAAAAAATTGCCTGTTAAATATACAAGGACAATAAAAGGAGAAAAAAAAAAAAAAAACGAATGCATTCCAAAGTCGCCCTCCGAGTGTAAGTCGATACTGCAGCATGTGCGTGGATTGTCGATCAATTTTCCACTCTTCGTGTGATTAATTGACGGGTAAGAAAAAAAAAAATTGAAGAAAACGATATCACCGCGTTACGAGCCTAATGAGAATGAGAAAAAGGGCCGAACAATCGACAGTCGTCAAAAAAACGATCCGCGCTGTTGAAAATGATAATTGGAATTTTTTTCATTTCACCCTTACACGAGGAGACGGGACAAAAAGTTACCTGCACTGACGTACATGCATCAACCATACGTTACATTACATTATAGAATTCACTGCACCTGCACATCACGCGCTTACATTGCCTACCCATGCGGATATTTATTTATCCTTTATTTGTTTATTTATTTTTCTTAATCACCTCATGGATATGTAAGTGCCTGTTGATAATTGTATTAAAAACTATATACATAACCGAAGAAAACATTATTATAACACAATCGGTCATCGTTGGACGCGACATGCCATGCTGTGCGATATTACTATTATTATCGTTCTTGTTGCTGTCGTTATTATTATTATTATCATTATTATAAAGCGACTAAGAGCGAGACGTCGATGCGCATGTCGCGTTTAGCCCTGGCCATCGTAATTATACTAATGCCACCAGCTGAGAATACTGTCGTCTAACTACGCTCTCCTCGAATAATCTCGCAGCCCGATGGTGAATGGATGTTTTTTTTTTTTTTTTTTGACGAGACGGTCGCACGTTTTTTTTCTTTTTTTTTCACCGCCATGTTGATACGGAGGCAGTTTACGCTTGTACGTGAAACAGTAACATTATGTAATTAAAGAACCGCAGAGCAAGGATTAAAAATCATTATGTGCAGTGGGAGCGGATCGGTGATTTGATTGGTTTTATTCTCGTGCAAAACCGTTTCTCAATATCGAAATAATTCGTTTGACCGACCGACCGACACGACGCGGACGTTGACGTTTGTTTTTTCGGCTCGGTTTCGCGAGTTTTCGTCGTACGTTTGTCCGTAAGGGTAGTGAAACGCGTACGTTCGGTTGTTCGGCGGGAGAGTGGTTAATGACGGTGTTGTTAATAAAAAGGAAAAAAAAAAAAAAAAACTGCGTCAGGCTACCCCGTTACTGCGGGCCACCTCATGGCGGAGCCCGACGTCCGCTCCCTCAACCTTTATATTTTGCAATAAAAAATATAATACGTGAAACGAATTACCCCGAAGTCGGCTTTATTGGCTCAGAATGCGAAATGTCCGCGTTCCGGCAATTCGAATAATGTCAAAAAAAAAAAAAAAAAAACAAAGAAAATGAAAAAGCTTTCCTTCTTTCGGTGTCGGCGAATATTTTAACGAATATTTTCACTTGTAAAAGCTCGTTTTGTTTTTGTTTTTTTTTTTTTTTGTTTTTTCCCTCTTCTTCTCTCATCAGACGCTGCGGATAGAATTTCGCAAGCGGCTTACGATCGGCCGACCGACCGCAGCGTCGACTCGCTTCCCTTGAATCAAATATCTTGTCGACCCGCAACGAACGACTCGGGGTAGCGGAGGGAGCGGGTTTCGCGGCTCAGTCGGTGAGAAACCCCAACCGCTCAAATTTTTGCTTAAAAAGAAGTTACACACCTGTTTGAAACTGCACAAGCTCCTGATACGAGCCTGATACGTACCAGGATAAAACGCAAACGCACCTAAACTCGATCATCTAAACACCTATAAATGTGAGGCTAAACATTCGATTAATAAAATTAAACTTATGTGTATAATTGATTATTATTATTATTATTAATGTTATATATTAAAACAGTCAAAATTAAAGTATCACCTACATTTATATATATATATACATTATTTGTGTATATATGTTTGTACTTTTATACGTATACCATAAATAAAATTTAAAAAAAAAAGAAAAAAAAACATCTGCATTGAAGTTAAATATGGAAATCCTAAAAATTGACAAACCATAATAAATCAAATTTTTGTTCCGAATGTTTTATTTTCCTCCTGTGTTTATGTGTGAAATTTAAAATTCTTAAAAAAAACAAACGTTTGAAATACAACGTATAAAAATACGTGCATGTCGATGTTGAATTAATTATATACACATAGTATATATTTATATATATATACATATATGCCCATATAACCAATGTAAAATCTGTCAAGTGTTTGTGATTTTTGTTTGTTTTATTTGCTTTGTCATCCCACCGACAGAATCAGCTCACCCGAATAACCGAATAATAATAATAATTATAACCGGTTATTACACATGTCCGCACAGTTTGAAACTATACTTTTCGACATTTCACCTACGCAATACCGTTTCTTATATCTTATTACTGCGATACCCGATGTGAAAAACCAAAATTTACGAGAAATAGCGACGGTAACTGAGCTAAAAATAATCGATGCATCGATCAATCGAGTACAAAAAAATGATCGATTATTTTTGGTGATCGTTGAGTCGCGAAACGTTGAACGGCAACTCCTAGGATGAAAAACGGGCAAGATTGTCGGAGTAAAATCGGGCGTAGCGAGGTGAGCGAGGCGGGATAAATGTCGGGGAGCGAAATCGCCGGCGCGGACTGCATGCGGGGGTTGAGGGGTGGTTGCAGGTAACTTGTTGCACCGAAAGACGGTCCCGCGGGATAGAAAACGCGGCGAGATGACGACGGCTCGGTTCGGTGCGCAGGCCCCTTATATTCCGGTCTCGTGCCGTTGCGGTGCGGAGCGAAAGGCGGAAGGCGGAGGGCGGAATTTATTCATCCGGAAATTGAACAATAGGGAGGAGAAACCGCGGAGAAGCGAACCGAGGCTTCCCTCCCTCTTTTCTCCATCCTCCTATTCTTCCGACTTCAAACAATCGGCAGCTTATAAACGGCCGCGGTGAAAAGAAGAATAGGTCTCGTGCGGATAACTTTGTTCGTCCCTAATTTTTGTTTTTTTTTTTTTCATTCATTATCGGGGGGTGGGAATCCGCGACACGTCGTTGCAGCGACCGAGGTAGGTGTGCAGGCGGGGTGCGTGAAAGAACGATAATAAAAGCACGCTTCCCTCGGGGGATGTTGCCGGTCGGTTTTCCACCCCCCCCCAACCACCCTTATTCGCTTTCGCATAGAAATTTCGAAGGACAAAGGATTCGTCGGTTCGATTCCGAACCGTCGTTCACCTCGAATCGCGTACAGAGTCGTGTTCGCGACGTCTGGTTTGGATTAGAAATTCCCCCTTCCGCCCCGCCAACGAATCCGAAATATTACGTTCGCACCGACATTCGGATGTGTTTTTAATGGGTTTGCGAAGGTGGAGTTGTTTCATATTGTTTCGCATTGCCGCTGCAACGAACTTGAATTTTTGTTTTAATCTACCCGCCGTAACGGACTTGTAGTTTTTATATATTTTGCACAGGCGATGTCGCTTCGACGACCCTTTCGATACTGTTTCTTTCGTCGAAACGTGTTTCATTTTCTTGGCAAGGCCTTGCGGTCGGACGATAGTGAGCCTCGGTATGAATATTGAACACTTCGCGATGAGATGAAAATCTGAGAAAGATCGATCGTAACCAAGTTGATGAGATGATTCGTTTCAAATAGTAATAATGCGAAAAAGTTGTTGATAAATCGTTGAAAAAAAAAAATAAATAAATAAATTTGCGCAACAAATCTCTGGTGAAAATCTTTTTTACTTCGTATAAAATGAATTCATTGATTTTTCTGCATACCTACGAATTGTTTCGGAATTCTTGGCGATTTTGATTAATCCAGTTTTCCAAAATTTTCCAAGACCTCTGAAACTTCTCAAATGTAATGTATGAGCATTTACGAAAACCTATCCAAAAATTCATGACACTTGAACCATGATTCAAAATTTTTTAAATTCTCGAAAACGGGTTTTTCAAAATGGTAAAAAAGTCATAAAAAAATTATCCACCGCGTTTGGCTTTTCCTCACGGATCGTGTTCTTCCCCAGTTTTTCGCTGAATTTTCACCACCCCGCTCACCTCGCTGTTATTTATATCATACGTATATACACGGCTCTGCTCGTCAGCCGCGTAAACTTTCGAAATGTCGGCTTCTCTGCATTGTGCATTATTGTTGCCGTTCCCGCCCAATTCCTGTCTTCGTACTTAACGCCAGCTCAAAGTTGTAGGTATCCTCCGTTTTTATCATCCGAACGAAGCAGGCAGGCGTGACAAGCCGGCCGTCAAGTGTCGATTTAAAGCAAACTTTGACCTGGCCGGGGGATTTCTGCCGGGTGAAATATAAATCATGTTTCACCCCATGACCCGTAATTTATTTCCTCACTTTTGCTTGTTTTCAGTTACATTTCTTACTTCGTCGTTTGTTTGTTTGTATTTTTTCATTTTTTATTTGTTTATTTATTATTTTTTTGCCTCTCTGTCAAATCAAGTGTACTCAGAAAAGTAACCAAACGGGGAGAAAAGTTACACGTACTGTTAATTTGTCGTGAAACTGGTGAAATAAAAATGTCCTTCTTCTTACTTCGTATGCGAATATATCTTATACCGGTATATGCCCCAGTATACGTATAAATCGTCAAATATTACGTATCAAAATAATTTCCCATAAGTACGATACATTTTACAAAGTCTCTGCGACTAGAAGTACTTTTAGGTCTTATACGTACATACGGAGTTGAGAAATTAATTTCAATTAACCGAAAACAAAAGAAACAATAAAGCGAGAAAATAAACACGTGACGCACTAACCGATAACGCATAAATAAATATACGTGAGATTAAAAAAAAGCTTCCGCGATTAAAATACACTGTCAAATAAAAGCAATGCCAATGATAATAAAAAAAGATAAAAAAAACATCTCATCAACGAAACCAATCACGAAATAGAAGGATAGAAAGTGAAAGAAAAGTCCGAACGGAGTATGTCCCACCAATGTATTGTACGTGCACGTGTATTATTATTATTATTATGATAATGACGATGACGATGACGATGATGATGATGATGATGATGATGATGCCAAACGACGCCGATCATTATATTAATTGTGAAAGTAATAATAATGATGAAAAATCTATTATGGTTACTAAAACGTTAGCGCGGTTGAGGGTTTCGACGGGACATACCACACAAACGTGGTGGTCAAGCATAACGGCAGTTGCCTGTACGTTCCTCCGGGCATCTTCAAGAGCACATGCAAGATAGACATCACTTGGTTCCCCTTTGACGACCAACACTGTGACATGAAGTTCGGATCCTGGACCTACGACGGGAACCAGGTACACTTTTCCCTCGATCCTCAGACACGAAACAAACAAACAAACAAACAAACAAACAAACAATCGCAACCACCCAACCACCCAACCGGAAGCCGGGTGAACTTGGGCACACTCCGACGATCATCCCCCCCATCCATACATTTTGCCAGCTTTATTTCCATTCGCAATATCCGCGGTTTCGCCGGCAGGCCAACCAGCTTAGGAGGAGACCGATTGATCGCAATATAGAAAAATCGGTCCGGTTAGTCGTTGTCAGTTTTGGACGTTCGACGCGATCACGACGCGACACGGCCACTTGAAATCCGATGGAATATTTCTCCGCTCTGTTCTCCGGCAGCTTTTTCCTCCCCCGTCCCACCCTCACCCTCTCTTATCTTTGTACCATTTTTATTGTTTATTTTTTTTTTCCCCTTTCTTTTTTCCTCCGCTCAACTCCTTTCCTCCCTCCATTTTACACTTTCAACTCTCGTCGACTCGGCAAGCTTTTCTTTTCCCCTTCGATTTCAAGTCGCTGAATTCCGACGTAACGGCAAGTTTAACACGTTATGCGAATACCGGACGCACGCATTACGCGTTTTATCGCGGTACAAACGAGTCCAAGATAGAAACGAAACGAGATATAATGGTGATCTATGCGAAGAACAGAAGCGAGATACGTAGACAGAGGATTATCGGTTCTTTGCGAGTTGTACGATCGAGTTCCAACGGATTTCGGCACACCTTCTGCACGGTACCTGGTAACGATTCAATCCGAACGAATATCCGGCGAAACGCGTACGAGCTTACGACAGATCTGCAAACGAGTTCGTTTTAGGTATATCAGGCGAGCCTATACACACAATATATTATTAATATATAATATATATTGAAACATGTGCACGGTGATAAATTCGGAATGGATCGCGCTATAGTTTATAGATGGTTAGTATCGATGGTGCTTTGAAAAGTGCATCCGATGTACATTATACACGAGTATTTTTTATCACAATAATAACCACGCGCTTCGGAAGCTTTTTGTGATTGATTAATTGAAAAAAGGACCGATGACTTTGGACGTAATACGCGCCATGGGAACCGCGTTATACGTTACAGGCCAGTGAAGAAGTTGTATTCAAAGCTTCCGAGTCGCGGAAAGAGATAGGAACAATCGCATCAGGGAATATGTCATGACGAATGGTCGGATGATAGAAGAAACGAATATACTGCAAGCTGCGGGGAGAAATGTCGATATATGCATACATATATTATATATACACACACACGTACAACATGACCCGATATTAATATCACGGGGATGGATCGTCGTCCGCGTATTCATATATATGTGTGTATATACGACATCAAAGAGCAGTACGACGAAACACAAATTTATGCTAATTGGCTGATATTGCTTGCCGGTGTTTGCTTCTCGTGCTTCTGTCGGAGCGGGCTTGTTACACACACATTTATTAATCGACGAAAAACACTCTGTCGCTGCACTCAACCATAACCGCAGAGTTCACACGCCCCGTGAATATTATACCTCTGCATACTTGAGCACACGACACGTGATTGTTCGCATTGCGACGCAACGGATGAGATTAGAGTAGAGAGAACGAGAGATGGAGAGAAAGAGAGAGAGAGAGAGAGAGAGAGCGAATCAGAGAGAGAGAGAGAGAAAGAGAGAGTGAGCGAGAGGGGAGTTAGAGAGAAACGATACACACGCACAATTCTCGGCATTTTTTTTTTCCCCACCGAATTTGGGAGCGGGATTCGAGTAATGAAATTGAAATTTTGCGAAAGCGAATTATTATAATCCGAATTATTTTGTCGCGAGAGCTGAAGTGAAGAAAGCTAACTTTGATGAAACGATAAAGTTTCGAATGGTCGGAAAGCCGACGGCTAAAAGTTACGAAAATTCAAGTTACGGTAGAGAAAAATTACGAAAAATAACGTTTCGATAGAATAAAATTCCGACAAGTTAAAACGTACTCACACAGTTCAGTTTACTCAACGAGCGGGCGTAAAAAATGAGAAAAACCGAAAATCGGTACGATCAGGATGCCGAACGTAAAAAACATCGAAAATCCGAAACAAAGATGGATCAAAGTGGTGAAGTTTTGTCAAGCCAGAAATTCAAAGAACTGAAAATCTTGCAACATTCGTTTTCACTTTCGAATTTTCGGAACTTTGAGCGTCGATTTTCGGAACGTTCGAAACTTTGACGTTTCGTCAAAGTTTGACTTCTTTGCTTTGACCTTCGGCAGTAAGAAATTCGGAATTTGTCGCTCTCGGAATAGCTGAAACTCGGAATTTCAACCCCGCCCCCGATATTGCACGCGCGCGCGTATAAGCCAAAGTGCGAACGAACGACACGCGCACGCAAGCACACACGCCTCGTCATATTAATATACCTCTATAGATGGATTTATTTACACATGTATTTATTCGCATACAGGAATACAAATACACGTGTAAATAAATAAATAAATATATACCGCCACATTCACACGCACATCGACCAGTCAAAGCAGGGACCACGTGATTATGTCTGAGCTGGAAACAACTATTTTGCATGGAGCAAATGTCCGACGTCGTTCTTCTATCGACTCTGCCCGCCCGACTTACATCCTCGATGGTACTCGATCCCTCCCTGCCGCCCTCGAGGTCCGATGGACACGAGAGAAATTGAGGAATTCACCGAGTGTACGACTCGCTTGTAAAGAAGTCCGGCCGGCGCGGCGCTCGTCGCTCTTAAAGCACCTCGATCGCGGCTCGTCGACGGCGAATTATCGACACCCTCTTGGAAATTAACGAAACTTGACGGGCGACGAGGGTCCCTGTCGGAAGAAATAACGCCGGGGGTAGCGAAGAGAGTCCGTTTCTCACGAAAGATTCACTCCCGCCGTCGGTCCGATTTCCATTCACCCCGTTTCTCCCCCCTTCGCACACCGGCGGAGTCGATAGTTGAGCGATGCTTCCATGCCAGCCAGAGGCGAGTCCCCGTTCCTCGTCTCCCTCGCCGACATCTTCGAACCGATAAGACTTTCCTCCCCCTCCTTTCCCGAATTCTCAGGCCTGACCGCCGCTTCGCAATCGCGAAGGATCCGCGTCAGGCTCGAGAAGAAATCCTCCGGGGTTCGGTGATCCACCCGGATCAACGGAACGGGTACTCGCCGAGGTTTAAGTCTAAGCTAAGTTCGCACTTGCCTCGAACGTGTCCTTGGCTCGCTTTTATTATCATCTAGAATCTTTTTTCGTTCGGTGGTCAATTTTTTTTCTCCCCCAACCCACCCGCCGACACGTTCGAGGCAAAGTAAAAGGCCGTTGTTTTTTGCAAACGCACGGTTTTCCAACCCTCGAACGCACTTCGTCCGTACCACGCGCAAAAATAACGAAAACGACGTTCAAGCGTTAGGTGTAACCTAACGTCGCGCAGGAAGCTTTTCTTTTCTGGATGTCATTCACCCCCCCCCCCCGTCCAGTAACCATAAATATAACGCCCCACAGCCTACCCTGTACATGAGTTTTTCATCAACCTGTTACAGTAATACCCGTATTAATACGTTATGTTTTCACCCATCTATTTTGATACCGTAATATATACATATACTTACCGACACATCTCGCATAAATTGGGTCCTGCCGTGACCGGGAAAGAGTCCCGGGTTCCTCGAACGAACTACGGTGCGGATTTCAGGACACGCGAGGACCTGGACGAGTCTGTTTCCCGGTCACCGCGAGTTTTACGGACTTTTCATTGACGTGTAGAAATTTCATCGCATTCTTTCATCGATTCATCGCTTATATACGTATACGTAAAACTTTTGATACCCTCGTATTTAACATATTGTTACTATTATTACTATTACTATTACATAGTCACGTATTGATTGATCGCTTTGTCTATATTTATACATTTTGTATCAATTTTTTTTTTGTACCGTATCCTGTTATCACAGTACCGTAAGTGATCACGGCGCAAAGTAGACCGAACTTTTCTGAGATACGTATGATTAATTATTTTGGTAACGAGGCGGTACAGAGGCTGCGGAAAAATTAATTATTTTGTTACCCGAGATTAGCCCGATGTCGTTGAAACGATTTGTGGTATTTTTCTATATTTTTCTTTCTTTCTTTCCTCGTCTCTGTACTATCGAGTCGCAGTTGTGTTACAACCATCCTAATAACGTAGTTTTGTTGCACCCCTACATTCGTACAATGTACAACAATCATCATACATAAATAATAATACGGTATCAGTTGTGCAGTACGTATATTGTATTATATACCTATGCTATAAATAAATATAAACACCATACCGCGCGTATACGTGATACACGCGCGCGCACGCGCATTGTGAACTTGCGAATTCAAATGCATGGTATTGAAAGAGAGAAAGAGAGAGAGCGAGAGAGAGAGAGAGAGTGAGAGAGAGAGAGAGAGACAGAGAGAGAAAGAGAGAGAGAGAGAAAAGCAGACTGGTACACAATTATTACACATGCACGTATACCGAAACGCATTTGAACCCAAGAATCACCTACGCGTAGGAATAATCCGTTAATTTTGAGATATCGAATTCACGTAATACCAAATTATCCGCTGTAATTCACCGTGGCACAACGTCGTTCCCCTCATTTAGCTGTCCCAAGTAACTTTCTTATACACACATAACCGATAACTGCGTATTGTGTATATATATATATAACTGCGCTGCATGCGGTATGGATGTGGTATACCTACTGATAGTGCATCGTAGTAGATAATTGTCTCGATTGAATGCGCCGAAAAGCTTATCCCCTAACCTTTTTCCGGAAAAATACACGAACTCGTTTTTACGCGTCTGAACCTCGGTGAAAACGATTTCAACGATTTTCTACAAATATTTCGGAGAATTGTAACCACGCATAGTTTGTCCGTATAGTCTTGTAGAATTTGTTGAAAGTTTGTTTTTTTTTCCGTGAAAAAAAAAAACCTTTGCAAGCTGCTAAAATTTTTAAATAAATTTTCACGAGGGAGGCTTCCGCATGCGGTGTTCCCGATGTATCGCAATCAGTTGAAGTGTAAAACAAAACCTATCCAGCCTAGTTCCGCATCGCGCGTATTTACGCACGTGGGTAGATTGGATGCGTGTCCCTGTGGGGGTTGTGCATGCGGGGTGGTAGCCGAGGGTAGATAAAGGAGGAGGGCGAGGGCGCGGATCCCGAGCGATCTAACGTATTTTTGACCTTGCCAGCTCGATCTGGTGTTGAACTCGGAAGAGGGTGGCGACTTGTCAGATTTCATCACTAACGGGGAGTGGTACTTGATCGGTGAGTGGTGGATAGCTCGGCGAAACGGCGAAGCCTCCGTCCGACAACGAGTAAGATGTTTCTCTGCTGCTCCTTCCCAGGTATGCCGGGCAAGAAGAACACGATAGTCTATCAGTGCTGCCCGGAGCCCTACTTCGACGTCACGTTCACCATTCAGATACGACGTCGAACCCTCTACTACTTCTTCAACCTGATCGTGCCCTGCGTTCTTATCTCGAGCATGGCTCTGCTGGGTTTCACACTGCCGCCAGACTCCGGGGAGAAGCTCACCCTAGGTAACGTACTTTGCCGCATGCTATCGACGCACCCCTGCTATGGGACGTACACCGTGTAGCGAATACGTCACGCATCGTGTCGTATACTATTAATTATAAATTGTACCATCTTTTTCTCACTCTCGTTATACCGCGCTCTGTACACCTTGCGTTACACTTACGTCAGACGCGCGCGTTTCCTTCTTCTTTACGTGCTTTCCTTCGCTGTATCACACGTACCGGTTGATTGGTTCATTCGTTCATCCGATGTTGTTATTCGTTTGTCGGCAAATTTTTTTTTCACACCCCCTACGAAACGTTTTACCATACTACAAACGCAGGTGTCATCGATACTCTTCGCCGGTCGGTGCTTTCACGTGGCACCGATCGGAGAGGGTCACTTTAGGGAAGGGGGGACGCAGCTTGGACGGTCTAAAATCATGCCTATTTTTTGGAGTATTTTTTGCTTTATTTTTTTTTTTTTTTTGAAAGAAAATAAAAACACTCGAAGCCATTCGAGTTTGAGGGCTTTGTTATTTACGGTATCAGGAACGTTTTAGAATTTTTTCATTCAAATCAATAACGAACGGCTATAAAATGTTGTTGAAACTATTGCTCGAACAAATTGCTCCGAGCGCATTCGTTTTCTTAAAAAAAAAAAAAAAAAAAAAAAACTTCCCAATAATAGGTACGATTTTAGACGGTCCGAGCCGCATCCCCTCATCAAAGTACCTGCAGAACTTTGTTTCGGGATTTCGGCGGGCGAAAGTATTGACCATTTTTTAGGCATAGGAATAGAGGGGGGATAGTGGAATCTGTTTTTTTAACTTGGGTAAACTTTTACGGGGAGATAAGCGGACGCTTTGCGGTGACACGCGCGAAACTTTTCGAAATTTAAGGGACGTCGAGCTTTCCCGAACCGATAGTGAAACGGTAGAGCTCGACGGCAGCTGTTCAAATGCCTAGGATTACAGACTTGACATGAAATTCAATCTCCCGAGATGAATCTTGCCAAAGTCCCCATCGGGAGACGACTTGTGTCACGTATAGGTGTTCCGTGTCAAAAATACAGACGTGTAAGAAGGCTCCCGAAGCGATTTTCGTGTCGCCACGCAATCTCACGTCCTGTTTCAAGTATAGCTTTTATCTTCTAAACGACGGGACGATCAAGTTGTTGGTTTGTTGGGTCGCGGGTGCAGCGGGCAGCAGCGGTTGTCGTCGTTGCATAATATTCTTATCGTTTGCTACTTGTTGTTGTTTTTTCTTGTTTTTTTTTTTTTTTTTTTTGTTTCTCTCTCTCTTTTTTAATCATACAAGTCGTAGGCTCAGTTGTGCGATTAATCGCGATCAGCGAGTTGGTAAAATCGCAGCAGTAAATCACACGTTACGGATTTCTAAAATGTACATACACAAGCTTATTATAGTTTTCACGTTCCGCGGCCACGTGTGGCTACTATTCGTGAAACAGGATAACGGGACGAACGTACGTATGCAATAATGAAAGAAAAAAAAAATAAAAAAAATGTGTTACCCAGGACATGCGTATACTTACTTACCTGTATTTACAAATAAGTGTACCTGTATTGCTACACGTATGCGACAACCATGCGGATGCACCTGCCTGCCATAATTAATAAATATGTATAATAATCGTACATACACATATTACGTATACGTATTGTATATTTACATACACGTGTATTAATATATATTATAATTATCGTGTGCAGGAGTATTATTTAGTTTTTCAACATTTCTGCAGGAGTAACAATTCTTCTATCGCTGACGGTATTCCTGAACCTCGTGGCCGAAAGTATGCCCACGACATCCGACGCCGTTCCTTTAATAGGTACTTGAAAAAATAGCACAAAAAAAAAAAAAAAAAAACAACCAAACCCCCCGCCCCCCCCCCCCAAAAAAAAAAAAAAAAAAAAAAAAAAACAAACCAAAAGAACAAGTAACAAATCATATCGAGAAAAAAATCCAACAAACATATCATACCTATATATGAATAAATTTAATACGTGTATACCGCAGTGTTACATGCATCATACATACATACATACATACACACATGCATACATGCAAACACACGCATACGCGCCATCGGCAGTCATACATTTATGCACTCACATTATTATTATTATGACGAGCATTCCGCCCCTCCGACGTAACAAACATACCTATGTGTCTTGTCTGTGATGCGCGGTGTCCTTAGAAAATCAACCTTCCATGTTTATGTATATCAGGGTGCTCCTTGTTTAGGGCTCGGACGAATTTTTCATCACGCATCCCCCAAATCGGCTCCAAATAATTCGAAAACAATTTCTTAATTTTTTCCTAAATTTTTACCTCAGCTCTAACTCTTGCCTGCAAGAGGGTGGATTTCCCCGTTTAAAATACACGTCTTTCGGACATATTCTCAGCATACATTTTGTTGTAAGATCAATGATTTAAAAAAGAAAAAAAAAAAAAAAACTGTACACCCTTTATATCTGATCTGATTTTCATATTTAGATACCATGCTTTGTGGAATTGAAAAAAAAAAATTAAACAAACGACTTGAATTTTTCTAACTAGATTGCGCACTTTTTTTTTGAAAATTATCTCTTACGTTAAAACATGTGCTCGGAACATTGCCGAAACGCGTGTATTTTGAATGGGGGTGGGGGTTGATTGTGAGATAAGAATCCGAAAAAATCAGGGAATTGTATTTAGATTATTTGGAGCCGATTTGAGGGGAGTCCGAAGACCCTAATGTACGTACAAAAATCCTCTACACATTTACCCGATACAATGAGCTACGGATTACCACAATCGCCGTCATACAGTACCTGATCAATTTATTTACATATACGTTCAACCCCGTCATTATATTGTTACTGTAATGTTGTATAATTACATCAGCACTTGTGGAACAACCGGAAATTAATCCGCATCGTAACAAAATATTATACGTATGCGTATAATATAACCACACGACACGCGACCGTAAGTCATCCGTATTTTCCGTTCATTTATTATCTTCTATTCTCTAGTCTTATTCCTTATCTTTTCTTGAACTTTCTTTCATTTCGCATCTTTTACTTTTCCTCTCTCTGTCTCTCTCCCTCTCTCTCACTCTTTCTCTCGCTCTGTTGTATCGAATCGCGCTGAAACGATGCAATACATCACAACGGCCCGGATGCAACACGATGAAAATTATAAAGGTATCACTTCCTTTTCATTCGCCAGAATGATCTCCGGGTGAGAGACGCAGAGATTTATTTTTTCTCCTACGAATCACGGATACAATTTTTTCGCACAGTATGTATATATATATATATATATTTTTTTTTTTTCCTTTCCACATTCGAAAGAGAACATGTGACGCAAATGATTTTTGAATTTCACCAATTTCCTACCTCCGTAAAACACATTCAGCTACTTTTTCAATCTTCTGTCGGATTTTTCGTCTTGCCAGTTATTATACCTATGCTCTTGTAAACTTTCATTATTATACTGTCGGAAAAAGAAAATTAACGTTCAAATTAATGATCCGACGTCGAAGCGAGTCGGTCCAAAAAAAAAAATTAAGAAAAGAAATGGGGATCGATTGAAATCAACGCACCGAATAACGATAAGGAAGAAAAATCTTCTCGTTGGTAATTTGAAAATTTGAAGCGACGAAACCGCGCGAAAATTGCAGTTTTGCGGTGAAAATTAGAAAAGACGTGAAATAACAATAATAATAATATTAAAAAAAGACAAATTAGAATCGGCATGGTTGCAGGTGATACTTGGTAGAAATCTGCCGCGATTTGGTTACGAGCGTCGTGCATTTATACGATCGTCAGCGATCTAGAAATCTAACAGGATACCTAAAGAGAAGAGAAGAAAATTAAAAAAAAAAAATAAGAAAACATTCTGCATCGAAATTTTAGAGGAAGAGAGGGGTAGAGGAGTCAAGGAGGAAAAAGGATTGCGAGAGAAATTGTTTAACACTCTTCCTTTCCAAATTTGCACCTTAATTACGCGTACAACCTGCGGTGTAAGCAATAACGCAGTAAACGATGCACCTGTATTGCATACGTATACAACAATATAATTCACACGAAATATGAGGCGACGTACGAACGAATGAAAGATAAAAGGAAAAAGAAATACGGTGCAGAAATTTCGCACGATCGCCTAGAAAAGGTAAGTCAGCGTACAGAACGGAACGATCATGTATTACGTCACACGAGTCGACGATTGATCGTCCCTCGTGTAAACTTATTGCTCGATCCTTTCTCTTCCCCCCAAAACTTCTACGTAATAATTATCTTTACACGATTCGTTTCCTTTTTCCGATTCGCCGAACTATCGGTATATAGGTTACAACGATCAGGGAAAATTGCGAGTCAAGTTGGGTGAAAATGGAATAACATCGGCAGGTCGCGTCGATGTATGTATGTATACGTATGGCAAAGGAAATCGTGCCACGTGGCGATACGTACGCGTTATTTTTCGTTTTTTAATCTTCGCTTTAGTTTTTTTGTTTTTTTGTTTTTTTAATTCCACGCACAACGAATACGCATTTACGCGCATATCGTTGCGACGACGAACAAGGTCTAGGTCTGTGAGACGAGACGATCGAGAAACTAGGAGCAAAGGTGCGGAGGTGGTGAAGTTTCGATTTCTCGGCTGGGAATGATCAGACGATGAAACGAACCGTGAGATGCGACTCTGAACGAATTTCGTTGCGGAATGAAATTCGGAAGGGTTGAAGAATCGGATCTGCATCACCGCCTCGCCCTGCTCAAATCTTAACGTCAAACGGCACCCACTCTCACCGTATCTTCGCAACGACGTGACAACAGCCCAGGCTCCCTATACTGGTACATCTGCACTGTCGTATAAGTTATCGTTAAAGCCCCGATAAGAGCATGCACCGAGGGAAAGGATTACTTCGGTCAAGTGACGATCGGTCGATTCAACCGAATGCTGTTCTCAAATTCGGCGAACGCAATTCTCACTTACTTGATTCAAGGAAATACTTGCGACGGCCCAATATAGAAAGACTTCGAACGATCGGTTTATTCGTGATAACACGGAGCGAGTACCTTGCGATAATGAGAATTTTGCATAAAGAAAATGTGCGATTGGAATGACTAAGAATGAGATTGAACGCACCGTAACCAAACCGAGCTTGTTTCGAAAATATTTTACGTTGACTGAACGTTAGAGTTATTCAAGCACACGGAACGTAATCTTGGAATGATATCATTTATAAAATTCTGTTGACTCTAAGTTTTGTGGGATTTACCTGATATTAAATGCGCAGAACCCGAAAACTTATTGCTGCACACATGTTGAAGCATAAATGGAACGTGTGTCGGTAGTTTTTGCTTATTTGCAGCCGACGGCAATTTCGACGACTCGAAACTTGGCATTCTGCTTTCTTCGTTTGTAACAGGTCCGATGACAAGTTTACATCAAGTTGTCGGTGTGTGACTTCCTAGCCGATTACCCGATCTTGCAACAATCTCCGAAGCTATTTCCGTAGCGATAAAGTTCACCGCCCAGTGCTCGTTTATAGTATTATTATACCGATATTTACGACGAATATATTGTCTACTTGTCTCTCGAAGCATGCGGTGTTTATTTCACCTCGTAAACAAATCAGTGCAACCGATTCAACCAGTTACGCCAAACAAGCTCGGTGTTAATTTTTGGTTGGCCAGATTCGCGTACATATTTGATTCGAAGTACCCAATCGTAACTTTCAACGAACATGCGACTTGGAGGAACAGTAGGATAAACTTCAAATGAAACGATACTTAGTTGACTCGATTTCGGAAACGAATGGAAAGCTTCACTCGAATCGATACTTCACTCGATCGCGACAAGAAAAGTCATTCGCTGAATCGAGGAATTCGCTCGACTAAATCATTTCGACAAACTATCCGAATGGAAGTCATCGTGTTCGGAACAACCAGGAGACACCGGATCGGAGCGAATGGAACTCCTTCCCAAGAAATCCTTTCCCTCCGTGTATTCGATCAACGTATGTTATACACTGCGTCAGTTTGGAGAATTTCGTCGCGATTGCCACCACCGTGACGCAAGTGACGGTGACGGTAAGAGCGATGACTGTGTGCTCGTTGGACGAGGAACAAGGTGCAGGGTGTAATTGGTCGATCGCGGGATGAATGAATAAATCCATAAATCTGTCTATACATATATATATATATACATATATATATATATATATATATATAATCTACAGTATACGATATTGTGTCATACAGACACGAGCGAGGTCGTGATCGTGTGTGGAGAGAAAACCTATATTGAAAGAAATAATTGAGCATGGTGGGCAACGACTGTTTCAGGAGTGACCATCTTGCTATCGCTGACGGTGTTCCTGAATCTCGTCGCCGAGACCCTGCCGCAGGTTTCCGACGCGATACCCTTGTTAGGTACAACAGATATACTTTTTTTTAACAAACAGCAACGAAATTCGACAAAAGTCACACAGACACGCACACACACGCAAGCAAACGCATCCACGCCTCCCGACCAAGTCCTCCGGAACAAGTCAAAAGACAAAAAAAAAAAAGTCTCGCACGTTTACCCGTCAAAAGTGCAACAATCCTCGGTCACGATGCTTACCCTAGATTCACGAGATTCTCGAAATTCGATTCGTTCGTCCTTCCAACGAGCGCTGTTCCGTATCGCCGCTGGTTATCCTACGGCCGAACGATCCTTGTCCCTTAACGAGCTGTGCGGGTAAAAAGAACTTGGCGGAATCGGAGTAAATTTAGAGTAAATCGTGACGAGCTTTGAAATCCAGCTTCCCACCTCCACCCCCAGCCCCGCAGCCGTTCCACCGACAATGAAACCTACCGAAACTTGAGGCTCCGTAACGATGGTTTCGTATTTCATCGCCGCCCGACGTCGGGCTGGATGCTATAATTACTTCTGTCTTGCCTCTCTTGCCTTTCCTTAAGCTTCTTTTCGCCTCTCGGGTATGTTAAGATAACGATCGCGCGAGGAGTGAAAATTAAAGTGGGGTAGGGGGGATAAAAATCACAAGATAAAATGCGAAACCGTCCGTTGCCTGCGCTAATGCGACTTGGATAAAATTTTACATACATACATACATATATATATATACGTATGTGTTACATGTTATATGTTATACTTTTTGCTCGTGTAAACGTGCGGCGTATGAATGATGGCTATACGTATCCGTATTAATTAAACGTCAACGGAGAATAAAGAATCATATTTTTCTTCTTCTACAGTTCTACGTGTCAAATTAGTATTTTCAAACCGTTATCTAGGGCTGGTACAGTTATTTTATTTATTTTTATTTATTTTTTATCTATTACACGATACTTACAATCCATACATGTATCGGTGTAATCGTGTAATATCGTCGATCCTCTTTCATTTCTCCGTCAAAGAATTTATCATCTTTGCATAAATCTCTCGACGGTTTATTTTATTGTTGTTGTTGTTGTTATTATTATTCTCAACCGTTTCTTTTCCTTTTGCCTTAATTTGCATCGGCATCAGCTTTTACTATCGCCTTCGCCTTTGCTTCTGCATATCCGGTGATTGCCCGGAAGCTGATTATCTTGCCCGTTGCACTGATTGTACGGGAGAAAATGGTGAATTCGGTTTTCGTGATTATAGATTTGAAATTACAGTCCGACCGGCTCCCGAACAGCGTCGGGAATATTTTCAGAGTTTTTGGCGTAGGAGAAAACGAAGAAGAAAGATAACAAGAAGAAAATTATGCCAAGAATGCGAGAGTATAAAATCCACAAGTATAACACGGGTCGCGGTGAGAGCGTTAAACGGGACTTTGATTTATTTGAAAACTTTTCGTTACCTTTCCTTTTCGCGAACTTTGAGCGACCGTTCTTTCACTTCGAGCGTACTTAATTGCGTTCGATCCCGTCTGCGACAAAAAAAAAAAAAACGAGGAAAAATGGATTTAAAAAAGCAGACCAAAAGTTTCACCCCTTATACGCAGAAAAGTGACGCAACGAGTTTCGAGATAAGAATTTTGTTTCATCCTCGCTGAGTAGTAGAAAAGAGAAAGCAAAACGAAACGAAATTTATTTCCTTCCGAAATTTCAGGGGCAACGGCATTCGGGCAATCATTGGAACATTTTGTACAAAAGTAATAATTTTCCACTATTGTATCCAACTATTGCATCTATAACGACACGATTGATAATTCTGCATCGTCTTTTGTTTTAATTTTTTACATCGTCCAATTCACCACCTACAACGTTACAAACAACGTACCTATCCTCCCCCCCCACCCCAAAAAATTTTGACCATTCTCTCTGGGCTGTGCAGTCGCTCTTTGCTGTCGCTTACTTAAAAATAATACTTACTCTAATACAAGCACTACGTTATACGTTATACCTAGTATTATAATTATATATGAATATGTATCGTGTACTTGAGATTGTATAGCCGTAACGTAGGTATTTCGTACAACATAACCGTACTAATTATTTATTAATTGGTTAATTAATTAATCGACACGTCGCCGCATGACGTTCATGCATCGTATGTAACGCACACGTGGGTTTACACCTATATTGTTACATGTACGCGGACTATGATTATGCGCCTTGTTAAGTTATAAATTTTCGACGCGCTGTCGTGTCACCCTAAAGGATTGATCGGAAAGGGTCGTATCGGTAATTTGTTCGCGTTGAGCTGCGAGTGTTTATTTTCTTTTTTTATACAATATATATATATATATACATAGATACATATGGTACGCTGTTTCGTCCGTCTTTCGACACCTTCTAGTACGGATCGTATTTCCAATACAAGTTGAAAGTAAATGACAAGATTTCGCGATTGATGTCCGTAGGTGCGAAAAGAAAAAGTTGAGAAAAATGCGTGTGAATTTTTTGTTTCTTTAATCGTAATATCGTTGAGCGTGTAAGAAATATTCGAAGCGGATGATAAATTAATGTCCGAATAGACCGGCTGTACATACATAAACCGTGTAGCATTCTATATGTCCACTGTAAAATGTTGATGCTATTCTATATTGCTGTTTCTGCTGCTGCTGCTGCTGCTGCTGCTGCTGTTGCTGTTGTTTGTTGTTGTCACACTGTCACTGTCCTTGCTGTTACACATAATCGTTGTTGTATAATATGGTAGTGATGAAAGAAGGAAAGGAAGAAAAAAAAAAAAAAAAAAAAGAAAAAGAAAAGAAAGAAAGAAGGAAAGAAGGAAAGGAAAAACAATTCAAACCCAAGGGCAGACTGTATATTAAGGGGAAATGAAGAGAAAGGAAAAGAAAAGAAGAGAAATGAAATGAAATGAAAAGAAAAGAAAAGCAAAGAAAAGAGAAGCGAAATACTCATAGCTAGGTCGGTAAATATGGAAAATACGAGCTTGGAGTTCTGCCTCGGGCCTCGGTGGTAAACATTTTTTCTCGTTAAACCTCGACGGTGGTTTTTCCGCGCGGTCCGGTCGACGCGGAATGTCCGCGCCTCGTCTCACGCGGTGAATAAATACGTCCAATAAGTCTTGCGAGGATATTCGGACCGTAACAAGTGTAATAATAAAAACTAGCTCAGGTACGTAACGTGCCGAGCAACGGTAGCGGAGAAACAAAACAAGAATCCGATAAAGAACAGCTTTGCCTTCGACCCCGAGGCTCGCACCACCTGCAGGGCTTGAGCCCGCATCAATTCGTACGCATGTCCCATCTCTTCCATACCCGATACATCTGGGTGGGTGTACCTCGCGTGTACCGATCTCCCGGGATACGGTCGTGTGTACACCTACACCTACACCCGCAACCTACGCCTACACCTCCACCGATACCCTCCCTAGAGACGGCGTGCAGATGTAACGAGCGAAATTTCCCATACTCGTTTCATTTCCATGATATGTAAGACACATTCGTCAAGCTCGCGTTCCAAGGTTTACCTTACAGTTGAACGCTTTTCGCAAGCGTGCGCGCCTCGTGGGCTAAAAAAAGCGAGGCGGAAATGAAGAAGACGCGGTTACGAGATGCGGAGACGAAAAATGAGGAACAGAGAGAGAGAGAGAGAGAGAGAGAGAGAGAGAATCGGATGTCCGGTGATAAGTGTCGCGCTGCACTGCACGTCGCCCGGAAAGATTGTAGTGCGTAGGTACTTAATCTATATGGATACCGTACGCAGGGGGGGGGGGAGCAAATATTGGAAGGGTCAGTATGCGGAATGGCCGATATGTAGGAATTTCAAACATGCGCGAATAGAATAACGAAAGGTGAATTGTTCGGAATCTTGATTTTTCAAAGTCTCACCGATTATCGCAGACTAGGTAGAATCGTTATTATCGGTGACACTGTCGAAAATTAAGATTTTGAACGATTCATCTCTCGGTCTTTTATTTTAGCATGTTTGAAATTTCGATGTATCGGCCATTCCAAATACTGGCCCTTCCAAGTTTGGATCCCCGCTCGCCGTATGTAGGTATACATAATTAATCATTACGAGGACGGTAGAAATGATAATTAATTGGAGTGATGAATACAGCGAGAAGCGAAAGAAGCTGAAATTAGGCATTGGTGATGTAACGAATATTCGCATATTTCTTGACATTCGCATTCGCAAAAATCGTGCGAATATTTCGCCAGTGTTGAGTGACGCGAATACCTCACATTTTGATTGTGAAAATTGTGAAAGTAAGATTAAACAAGACAAAAAAAAAATACATTACTTTGACAATGAACTCTCATTACAAAAGTTTGTTTTCTCGTTCCAATCTCAAAAGTAATTTGTTTCTGTTATAAATTTGTCGTAAATCAATCAATGGTAAATTAGAAAAAAAAAAACACACAAACATTTGCATTCGTTACATCACTATTAGGTACGTACATACGTAACAAAGATATGTAGATCTATGCAGATGCATATGGATATGGATGAGCTACGAGATGGGGACAAAGAGTCTATGTCCGTGTTACAGGTGTGACGATCCTCTTGTCACAGACGGTGTTTTCGCTGCTGGTGGCCCACGTCTTGACTCGCACCTCCGACGCGGTGCCATTAATAGGTACCTGCACCCACCACCACCACCACCACCATCACCACCATCACAAAAATCACCTGCCCTGCACCCTCGGAAATCTGCGCGACATTTATTATATTATATACGAGTGGCGACCACCTTTTATCAACGATTTTCGACAGAGAAAATTATTGTTTCAAGGTGGTCACGAATCGTCGGAGGCTTTTACGGGGAGTTTTCTTTCTCTTCCTCATCTTCGTCACTTTCCTCGCTTCGCTTCTCTCTCTCTCTCTCTCTATGTCTATTGTTTAATCTTTATTCTTATCCTTTTCGTTTATACACTTATTGTTAATTCGGTAACCTTTCCGTATCTATTTTATTTTGTTTCGTTACCTCGCCCTTTCTAACGCTGCAATTTGCCTTGTAATACTGCCGCGATATCGTCCAATAATTTTACGGACATTGACAAAGTCTGTGTGTTTTATCCAACCGTCCATCCGTCTGTCTTACTTATTTTATTTTATTACATTGACGTGTTATTTTTGTTCCGTTATCTTTTTGTTTTATGTTTTGTCCCAAGGTATAGAATAAACTCTGATTCTAAATTCAATTCCGTCTATCTGTCTATCTTTCCATCTCACTTGTCCCGCTTTGCTAGACCGCAGCTGTGAGACAGAGCCTCGGATTCTTCGCCTTTCGCAAACTTTCAGAAAACACCGGTCGCCGGGCGTTGATCGGCATGCCGCCTCTATCTTCCCTCGTCGCCAAACCTTCGCATCATTTTCTCTCCTTCTCGCTATCGCCTCACTCTGTCGCTAGGCTTTGACGGGCGGAAGAAAGAAAATTAGGGTCGGAGGGTGGGTTAAAGACGTTACTTACGCGCGCAGCGTACGAAACATAACGATAGATTGTTTAAAGAATAAGGTGCGATAGAAAGAAAGAAACTCCTCGTAGGTAAGCAAGCATATTATCTCGCCTTGAACAAGTCATGAGTAGAATTGTCTTTTTTTTTTTTTAATTTTTATCTACACTTCGGATGAGTAACATACCTATTTCTCTGACTATCTGCCTATTTCTCTATCTTTTTACTTTTCTATGCTGTACAATGTACGATCTCTCCTTGCCTTTGTTATTTCATTTAGAACGTGATCCTCTTCACCTGGCTGTGTTGTATACTATACATAATATTAAAACTTATACATATGCGGATAATATAGATTATATTCTTGACTTGTGCATCATGCCGTCAAAAATGAGAAAACAAAAAACAAGATAACGATAAATAAACGAATAATTCAAAGTGAAAACAATTGTTGAAACTAAATTTTTATCAAAATTTAATCGACTCGTAAGTTATACGTCAGAGATTGGCCGGGACTGTAATAATATTTACGTTCTTTTCATCTTGTCGAGTCAGTGTCTATCCGTTTGCGAAGAAGAAATTCCCATAACAAAGTGACAATTTTCCATTACTTTCAAAAGTTACGTGGCTTATGTTTGTGCATATAACGTGACGAATTCTTTCTTCATTCATATTTTATCGTTACAAATGGAAGATTTGCTATTGTCTCGCGATTCAGGCGCATACGCAGACACTCTGCCAATCTCGTCTTACAGATCTAAAGAGAAAACACTTTGAATGGGAATGAGAACAAGTATCTATAAATAAAAATATATTATATAATATCCAACATAAGCTTACTAAAATCCGAAAGAATATAATCCCGACATTATTAATCAGTAGTAAAATTAGGTAAACGTTATACGAAGACTGACGGATTTAACGATGACGATAATTCGACGATGATTAGCCACACCGGCCAATCAAATCCACCCACATTACGTACCTGATTGCATTCGTGTCTTATGTTTTGCCTATAGGTGAACATTTTTTCAGTAAATACAAAAGGAAAGAACATAACCGCCACTGTCGCCGGATGCTAGAGAGCTTCGAGTCGACGTAGTCCGATTGATTGATAGAAACCATCGACGCCGATCCTCGATCATGCAGCCTGGCCCAACGACCCGGACGCAGTTCCGGTTTCTCGGTCGCTTGATAAATTCCCACCTTGTTTCGTCGCGCCCTCGTCATTTGTTACGACCATCCTAAGATCATGGCTAGAGGTGTTAGACGTACCGTCGCAACGCGAGTTCTCAAGATGTCAAACCTTTCGGTCACGCGATACAATTCTGTTTTTGCACGGAAGTGCGATTCTACGTTTCCTGTGCAGGTTAAAAAAATTTTACGAAACAACAAAAACGGGGTTAAACATCGACATTGTTTTATTGTTTTGGACAGTGTTCGATAAGGGTGAAAACTGCATCCAGGCATTGAATTGCGTAGATCTAATAACTATTCTGAGATCTCTGTTCGTCAATCAACGAATTAAAAGCGTTTTTTAGTATACGGTTGTCTTCAAATTTCTCCGCTGACGAATTACATTCACGAAAATACGTTGTTTTTTTTTTTTTCATTTGCATATGTTTACTCACAACAACCGCAAACAATTACGGATTTGCAAAAAATCCTAATCATTCCAAAGTTTGAGTATTTTTTTTTCCTTACCTGAAAGTGTAAAAAGATGTCGGTATTTTGAACGGAATTTAAACAAAAAAGACAAATAAAAAAAAGGGTGCCACCGTGGTGGCTTCTGTGACTCGAAGGGTTGAACGATACGAAATTTCCGCTGTTACAAATTCACGATTTCATCGAACGACTCCGTTTCTCACACCAACCGGAGGCCAACGTTTTCAACACTTTGATCCGATCGTTTCGGTAAAATGACTCGGTTGTGTCGCTTCACCATTGAAACATTGTTGAAATCCAAAGAAAATAATTTCCACTCGAGCAAGAAAATATGCCGTAACTCTTAAACTTTGTACCCCGAAAGCGCACGACGGCCGATTTAATATACTCGGAGCGAGACGTACGTCGAATTTGTTACATTGCGTACGACCATCACGAAACGGCGATGATCCGACCTGAGATGAGTTTTCCACTTGATTCGTGCCTGTGATTTGATTCGTTCGTATACCTATAGTAAAAAAGGTAAAAGAGCAGCGATAAGATAGGAGGAGGAAGAATAAGAAGAACAACTTCATACGTGACCGAATCGGCAGCTGTGTATTCTCCCCAATTTGTCAGAGTCAACTCATCGTTGTACCGGGCTTCTCCCCCTTAAGCAGAGGCCATTACGGCGGCATCAATATCGGGGTAAATTTTTCCACTTCGAAATTGATCCCGGGTTTGAGGAACGAGGAACGAGGGTGAAAGTTAGATTTGAGCGTTCGCCTCACGTCCGTACAGCGGAGAGAAGGAACCGCGTTATTCGGCAGCCGATCCGCGTTCTAAAACAAGTCCAAGTAGACGCCGCGGAGCTTTTTCCGAGCTTTCATCCCTCGCCTTCGGCCTCGCTACTAAATATTTGAGCCTCGGTACATCCGAGACTCGGATCCCGGCTGCGGTGCCGTAAATTTTACCCGGCCAAGAGAGACGCGTCCCTGAGGACTTTTATCACGTTGTGTGATAAACGGTCCGACTTTTGCCAAACGATACGCCCACGCCGTGATACACCGAAGCGCGAAAGCTCAACACGGCTGCAAGCTCCGCGTGTCAAATTAGAGAACGTCACGACTGAAATTCGCGTGTAATTTATTGCGTGATTTATATTTTTAATTCGATAAAATATATTTTAAAAAATCAGGCAACACGTATAGTGAAAAATCGCGAATCGTATCAAGATAATCTTATACGATTTTTGACCCGGTATATCCGATGATTCGTGCTTTTGTAATTTATTGTGTGATTTCGATGCACGTTTTATCGAATTCGCAAATAAAATCACGCGATAAATTACACGTGAATTTCAGTCACAATGCTTTGCAATTTAACGCGTCGTCATTTTTATATCAAGGAAAGTTTGTCGGTTATTGACACGTTCAGACTCAATTGTTGAACCTTCTGTTTTTCAAAATTATAAATTTCTAATATTATATTCTATTCCTTACCGGTGTTTACTCGTACGTACATACAATTGCGATTTCATCATCTCGGGATGTCGTATTACATATATATAATAATATATAATATGAAAGTTGACGACGCGTAAACTTTCGACTTTTACCGTACCAATATTATCAAAGTTTAAAATAAAATTTCATAACTGTACAGTCTGTACGACGATATAAAGAAAACTATCTAAAAGTATAATAACGATGGAATAAGAGCTTTGAATAATAAATTTCTTACACTATACGCTTCGCTTGTCTCTTGTGTACCATGTATTTTTTCTTTCACGTAATTATTATACACAGTATACGTGTATGTACGAGATGTCGATATATACACGCGTACGTACCTTCGAGTCAAATTTCGACGAATCGATCACCTCGAGAATGAGAGGAAAAGAAAAAAAGAAAGAATGATTTTCCTCCGAGAAATCTCCAAGCGATCGATTAGCTTATCGTTCTCACTGGATCTAAGCACCCTCATCTCTGCACATACACGCATACCTACGTATAATATCGGCACGCAGTAGCGAGTAGGCGTGAATACGTACATGTATGTGAATTATCGTATGTGATTTGCACGTGTGCAGCGTGGTCCACGTCCTCTCTGTATCACACACGCTGTAATGGCGTCTGCCTTCGATAGAAATCTATTCGCTCCTCTTCTTCCGCCTTCCGCATATGATACGTGCATGTGTATACGTATACGCATATGTATGATACATTTTATATACACGTGTGTACGCGTATATACCTACGTATTAAACTACAGTGGAATGCTCGTGTATCGTGTGAATGCGATTATGCCTACGACTATTGCGTAAACTATCAAATTCCTCTCACGCCTATTACATGCCTACATTTAACGATCGATCGTAATAAAACTTGTGCGTGTAAATTGGCTACGATGCAGAGCTTATAACCGTAGGCGTGCCGCAGTTGAAAAATCTCTTTGTGTAATTAGCCAACGATCCAGCTGGGAAATCGGGCTGCACGTACAGCAAGCACTTATATAATGCATTATGCATATGCGATACATCGATAAAAATGAAAATCGATTCTTATCGAAACTCTGCTTTTGTACACGGTAATGCACAATGGGCTTTTTTCGTACCTAATTCGAGGCATTATTTCGACATCGCGTTGTGTTTTAAGGGGAATTCAAAAATTCCCCGGACGACACGAGTGAAAAACAACGGGATAGAAATTTTAAACTCTCGATAATCGTGATTTTCGAAATCCGATTCGCTGGATCCGATAAGCCGAACCCCGTGCATAATTTATTCGCCTTCTCTCTCTCGACGCCCTCCGATCATCTTTCGCCAAAATATTCCACAGCTGTCAATATTGACGTGCCTTTGAAGTTTAATTGTACCGAAATAACTTTTGCATCCGCAGTGAGGCAATTAATTATTACACGTACAATTTGAATATACGTCACAGATATTGTACGTTGTAATAAGCGAGAAAAATAAATGAATAAATAAAAAAACACAATCCCGCCATCCTGTAACAGACATACCTTAACGAGCCGATATTACGCGTAACGATGATTGGTATTGAAAATTTTTACTAATACAAGAATAAGCGTAACAAGCAATGGCTATAAATGATCAACTTGATCCATACTCCCCTCTTCTCTAATCTCTATTCTGTTATTACATACAAAAGTGAGTGTATTAAAATCCTGTTGAAACAACACCCGACTCATCCATCTATACCCGACCGTCTGTCTGTCTGTCTGTCTATCTATCTATCTATCTATCTAACTGTTTCCTTGAAAAAAGCAATTTAAATGAAAATAAAAGGAAGAAATAAAGCAACCCTCCGCACTCGAACGTGACTACGTAGCACAGCTGATTAGTAATCTGTCCCATCAGCAGCGAAAACTCACGTTTATCATCGGTAGATACTCGAGAGGTGGAACGAGGGGATCGCTCCCTGAAACCCTCCGAACAGTGTGTCAGTCTCGGAGGATTCCTATTCTCATTCTTGACTTATTTCATCACCTTTATTTCGTAGAAAATTTCACATCATCGTACCGGAAGTAGACGATGATCACCGTCGTTTTGTACAAAGAGAATTTCTCGTTACCGATAACACGTTCCGTTCGCACACGCACGTATCTTCGTTAAACGCATCACTTGTATCGTAGCTTAATATTACATTATTCGTATACAGCACCGCTTAATTGATGTAAAAAATTGTCTCATCAAAGAATTTCCTCGCGTTCCGTTTACGCGTCATAAAATTTCACGCATTATTCAAATACTATCGTTGACAATTTCTCCTCACTATATTCTTCGTTATCTTTCCGTTTCGGATTTTTAATTTAATTTATTACATTTTTCTCTCTCCTATTTTATACTCTTGCGGTTGCACAAAGGGAGAGATCGTTGTTTTTGTCCCTGTTGTTTCATTATGTTATCATTATCTTTCATTGTTCTCGCAACCACGTTTCAAGAGCGTCGCGGCAGACTCCAAGTATCACGCAATTAACGAAAGATAAAAGACCTATATGTACGTATACCTCGTTGTATATATATTATATATATATATATACACACACATATATATATATATATATATATATACTATGTATACTAAACGTATATACATGTAGTGTACAGGGTATATTCGCGTTATATAATACGTAACCACCTACCAACCTGCCTGCCATGTATATTTACGAAAGTCGAGCCTGAGCTTAATTATATTATGTATATTACGTATATTATATATTAAATTCTTTTCATTATACCCTCGTATAAATTATATAAATTATTATTACCGTCGGGATGCCCGCTTTTCATGAAATTTCTTCTTTTTTTTTTTCGCTGTATATAATTTCCTTCTTGACGTAAAATCGAAATAACCACATGTATACAAATACCTGTTATCCGTATCACGATAACGTTAATCATATAATATGTTAATATCAAGATGACAAACCGCAAGCTGGAAACTGGCAGGAAAAATAATTTCGCTTACGTTCGAAGAATTGTTTTTTTTCTAACTGCCGATCGTTTCTCTCGGCTCGCTGCCGATTTCCAGCTCACGGGTTTGGTCTCTAAAAATTTCGCAAACGACTTTACTCAATCTCACTTCAAAGCTTAAAAGCGATAAAGAAATGGTAATTCACACCAGACTCAAAAATCATCGTCACGCCTGAAACCCACATTCCTTGTACCGATCGCGGGGCGTTGCAGGCTGGGTGAGGTGAGCTAGAAATTTCAAAAACGATCGGAGATCCTGAGAAAAATCTCGGAAAAATCTTTAACCACGCTCTGTCGCAGCTGTATACATACGTATTATGTAGATACGTTGTACAGGCTACGTATACGCGTGGGAATCGAAAATCAAAATCAATCCACTTTACCGCCGACGCGTTTTACGGCTGCAAGCGATCGCAAAGAAGAAGAAGAAGAAGAAGAAGAAGAAGAAGAAGAAGAAAAAGAGGAAAATAAAATTTCATACGAAACGCCGGAGGTCTTGCATATATTTATAACAGCTAGAGCCGAACCCACCCTGTTTTGCCCGGCCTCGAATTCCCCCCTTCTTCACGCATCTCGTCTCGTCTCATCTAATTATCGCGAATACGTTGCTATACCTTACGGTGGTTCATTTTTCGACTTTTTTTTGCTTCTTCTTTTTTTCAACGCGCCCATCGACAAATTTGCGACAGATGCTGGCAAAAAAAGAAACCGTCGTAAAACCTGGAGGAAGTAGAAAAATATTTAAAGGTCGCTACCAATTATTGTTACATTTTTTTATTTATTTTTACGTGTTCGCCTTACGGTCTTGTATGTATATTAGTTTATTTCTTTCGTATCACGATCCGATTGATCGTTGTTCATAAAAATCGGTACCGAAAACGAAACAGGGACATCAAGGTGACGCTATACTCCTATTTCGGTAGCAAAAACTGTTGTCCAAATTTCTCCGAGACGATTAAGATTTCGGATAAGAGACGAGAACAGCCAACTGCGGAATTGTTAGACGCGGTTTGCTGTTGATTGTTGAACGATTGATTGGACCACGATACGAAAAAGATAAACTGATATATAATACAAGTCCGTAAGTTGGGCACATAAAAATAAATAAGAAAATATAACAATAATTGGTAGCGACCTCTGAATATTTTCCGACCTCCTCCAGGCTGGGCGACAATTTTTTTTTTTTCTCACCATTTGTCACAAATTTTTTGTGTGGCATTTTCAAAAACAAAAAAGTTGAAGAACGAACCACCGTACCATACCTACACCTTTTGTAATATATAATTTGCATTTCTATCGACACAACCACGCTCAGACACGCACATGAAAACACACCCAAAGACACTGCGCAAACTCCCAGAAACACAAAAATACGTATATTTAACGATATGTGTTGAACGTTGTTCTGTGCATTTATATTATATAATATGTATAGTTCACGTGTGATTTTTGTTCCCGTTTTACCTTACGTCTCATCGATATTTTTTATTCACAATTCAACTTCGATTCACCATCGTTTCCTCGTTTTTTTCTTTTCTTTCTTTCCTCCCATCATCTATGGTGTTCCGATCATTCCAAAAACCACTCGTACTTATGTATATATATATATATATACACACATTGACCCTGGATGCAGTACATGTATTCATATGTATACGTATGTTGTACATGTATACATGCATTATATACATATATGTATATATATGTATATGTATACATCAAACTCACGCAACTTTAATTCACACCTCAAGTATAATTCCCATACACCACATTATATACATCACAATATTAACCCATTTCAACTTGTTCGATGTACTTATACCTTCACTCTAATTCAAGCAGAGCTTGCGCGGAAGCCACGCACGCGTTTACGATACGATCGGTGGGGAAGAAAGAATTGTCCGAAAGTTGTTTTTTTTTTGTTTTTTTTTTTTTCCAGCGAAAGGAATTTTTTTGGAGCTTTTAATTTTTTTAAATTTTCACTTTTGACACGGTATTTCAGCGGAATGAAATTCTTCCGGTTAATTAATATTCTCCGACATAATAAAACTGTGCGGCGTGCGCTTCGCGCATACTCTGTTCGCATACCATAAAAACGAGATACAACGTGGATGATGATGAAAAAAAAAAAAAAAAAAAGAAAAAATATCAACGTTGTATTAAATATGCAATGGATAAATAATAATGTGCTTAACCTTATTGGGGCGGACCGCCCTGCCCGCTGCTCCCGCAAACTGCAGCTAAATAGCCGCCACCGCCTGATCGTTGATTGATTTATTGATTGGTTGATTGATTGATTGATTGATTGATTAATTGATTAATTGATCAACAGATAACGCAATCGTCGTAATAATGCCGTTTGATTAACAGACGATTAATGTGCGCTGCAGGTTGGCGAAATTCTCTGTCATTGTTTTTTCATTCGTATACGTTATAACAATATGTATACGCTGTAATATTGTAGCAGGATTAGTAGAATCGTAGGATTCGTTTTTAAGATAAAAGTGTCAAGTTTATACATTCGCGGTATTCAATTTCTCATATTATAATAAGCAATTTCTTTTCCGTGGAGTTAATGTTCAATGCATTCGCAATTCTGCAGGTGGTGCTGCAAAGCCACGTGAAAAACGATTGCACGGAAGCGTGCCTGGCTTAATTATTTCGTACATCTGGTTTTTATTTGTTTACTTTTTTTTTCTTTTTCTTTTTCTCAATCAAATTTCTATCATCAGTCTTTGCCTCTGTCCTAATTGTACGGTTCTGCATACAAGAATCGTTCCAAGAATATTCGCTGTGCGTAAATGCAACTTGTGAATGAGAAATAGCTTGTAGAGTGATGTGGTTGATTTACCGATTGTCAGAAATCGAGTTTGAAAATTGAAAAATATCGATACAGAATATCGCGAATATTTCCAAAGTGTGATATGATTCATATGCTACATAAATGCTAACGATTCTTGTGAAAATTTTGCAACAGGTATCAATGTCGAGCAGGGCGGTAATGCGGCCAACTTAAAAATGTTTCAAACAAAACACCAAAAAAAAAAAAAAAAACCCACAAAAAAAAATGAAATGAAATACAAATGGATAAATATTGCGGCTATTGGGGCGTACGATTTCCTGCGCGATGTCGACGCAGCAAGGTAAAGACTTACTTAAAAAAAAAACAAAAAAAAAAAATATGACAAAGGAAAAAAAAAAAATAATTAAAATTAAAAAATTGTATGAAAGATTTTTGTGCCGTCTTCTTTACACGCTTATTATACACCTATATTATAGCCTACTAATAATAGTGAAGAATAAAACTTTCACACTCTGATGTATGATTTTTTCTTACTTCAATGTATTATTATACTTTAATAGAAATTACTCTACATTAATTGAAAAAGGATACTTGCTTCATGGCTTACTGCGTGTTACTTATTTTTTTTTTTTTAAGATTCGAATCAACTACGTCCTTTAACTTATCTTTTGTTAAATATTAAATTTGTTTTCTTTTGCGTTGCAGCATCGTGTTTTTTTTTCTTCTTTCGTTTCCAATATTTATTATACATTGATACAGACGCGACTGCGACGTTTATATGATTATTTAAGAAAACGGCAAAAAACTTGATACACGTCATACAAATATATACGATATATCGCTTCTAAATTTGATCATACATGTACATAAATATATATATATATATATATATATAAAATATATAACATATAATATATATATATATATATATATACCTTATAGGTTTGAAAAATATCTATATTGTATATCGTTAAATAATTTCCAAGGCTTTGCCTGGCTGAATTCACTATGCACCGCGCCTGTACTCCTCAACCCCAGAAAGAATATTGAAAAGGAATTAGAAAAATAGTGAAAAAAAGAAAGAAACAAAAAAACCGAATAACTAAGTAAAAGAAAGTAAGACGTGAGAAAAGTCATTTCTAGATGATCTAGCATGAAGTTCAAGTTTCAATTGTATTAATATATTCCTGCACATTTTATGTACATATAAATTTCCGTCAACGGTCTTCATATCAATACTGTCACGAATTGATGGAAAATAATAATGACAACGATAAAAATGAAAAATAAGTAACATGAAATAACGACGACGATAAGAATCGTGATAGAAATTGGAATAACAATTGCATAGGTTTGAACTTTCACGTATGTACCAGGCATATACGTGTACGTGTATACTCGTCGTATGCACATACACGTATGTATTATATACCGAACACGTAAACCCCAAAGCCGATAAAACGAAATTTAACTGTCAAACTTGTTCGTTATTATTTTATTTATTTACTTATCTGTCTATTTATTTATTCCTCACGGAGTGATCTACGGAGGATCGAAATGTACAGTTTCGTCAAATTGATGCATCGATTGCTCGACTGATTACCAATTACCAAACCCCGCTAGACTCACTCCGTGAAAAATCTTTGGCTTGAGTTGCTGCAGATTTTACGTAGTTCCCACACCCCCCAACCCCTAACCCTCCACCACCACGGAACGCCGAACGTCGAACCGCGTGCGTGTGAATATCGCATCCTTATACACACGCGTGCAAGTGAGAGGCGTTCGGTGTGGACTTTGAGAAAAGATGTACCTGCAGACTAACACAATGCCAAATTATCACTCTAAATTCGCTGTGTTCACGATAAGTGTATCCCGTACCCAACCACATGTTCATACCTATAGTTGATGCTCTGCAACCCGGCTGCAACCGATATTGTTTTTATCACGACACGACTTTCGTTTCCATTTTACTCGCGCGTGATAAGTCATCGCGGCATTTCGGTCTTGTGGCGTATAATATTCGATATTGTGAATTTTAAAGGTTTCGAAAGCGCCGACTTACGATTTTTTCGATTGCGATACTTGAAGTGAAGATATCAAACACAATGCCCAAAGGGCGCAACTCCGACTAGTCAAAGTTAGAAATCTGGAGCATCGAGAAATTCCGAATTATTTCTATCTTGGTCGAATTTCACCACTTTGATTTTTTTCATTCGGCAATGCTGGGAAGGGATACGCTTCCAAATTTGTCCCTTCCGGTTGAATTCACCTCGTCGCAGTCGAAGAGTTTTGATGGACTCGCAAAATTTTTGCCTAACGGCTTTTTTCAGCGATGCGTCGTTTCGCAATCACTAGTTATAATTAAATTTCGTTGCTTTTGCCGTTTTTATTGTCGACTAATTATGATTCTCGAATAAAAACGGATCGTTTAGTAACTAACGAGACAGGCTTAAATCTTTGAAAATCTGTAATTAATTTTTTCAACCCCGCTCTTAAATAACTTGTCGCCCTTTCCCACCCACATAGAAAATTTACTTTCTATAAATTGCGATCGCGTTTTGCCCGATGCTCATACATGCGTAAATTTCGAGCTATACGAATGGAAAAAAAAAATGTCCTCCTAATATACTATACCTGATATAACGGTGAACAAACGTTGCGTACAGGGAAGAATTCGTTTTTCTCATCATTTATTCTACAGCCTGTACGGACACTATTGTAGCAAAAAAATGCGAAAAGTAAACCACTGCGCAAAATTGAAGTGCCCGATGAATATCACGCGGACAAAGAAAAAAAAAACGAAAAAACAAAATGAAACGACATCGAATAAAAACCGCGTGCATCTTCTGGCCAAAGCTACGCCACGCATCGTGAAATTTATGTGCGATATGTAAATGTGTATATGTATATTATATATAAAATACACGCTCACGCTTATACTGTTATACGTATAGTTTCAGCCGTTGTTGTTGGATATGTTTTCGCATCTGATTTTTGCATGCTGATAATTCTCGGTCACGGTGTTGACACTCTATAATATGTACTATAGTATCTTATGTGTATACTGTAGCTATTTACATATACCTATAAGTATGCAGTGTATGCCGTATATTTGTGTCGATGTATGTTTCCTAACTCGCGAGATTGGGATCATGTAAAATTACCTTACTATTATCAGTATTATCATCACTGCTTTTATTATTATTTTTATTATTATTATTATTAATACTACTACTGTCATTATCATCATCATACACGTGTCTAATTGAATATATTTATGCACTATTATAAATAGTCATACCTGATACAACTTTAACACGCTTCGAGTATTGGACAATAACATTTGTAACGTTGATTATTATCTGTTGCCTTCCTTCTTCCATTTTTATACATCTATGCAGCTTTGAACTGATCTTTTGATATCTTTCCGTTTCTCATTTCTTCTTTCGTCGCTGGAATGGTTGACTATGGAGAAAAAAAAAAAAAAAAAAAAAAAACTCCGATCCGAATCGTGCAAGATCTATGATTTCGTTTCGTTATATCAAACTTCCCGACGGAATTCTCTTTGTTTGTACCGAATGCATGATATAGAGGTTCGAATGCGGGGCGAGGATGACTTAGTCGGTTAGACTACGATATGACAGGATGTGAGGTGTGATCGGTGCGTGAGTGAGGCGAGAGACTGACGCTGTTATCCTTGTACAATCGACACATACCTGCGTACACACGGTTCGCCGTTTGTCGAGCAAACGCCGCGTTGCTCGAGGTTCCTCGCTGTGCGGTCTTGTTGTACTTCTCTCGAGGTGACGCACATGCGATGTTTCGCTGAATCGGCGACAATTTCCTCAGCGACGCTGCGATTGCTCGAGTTATACCTGTTACATACCGACCAATATTCACCTACACCTACCCACCTACCAACCTGCTTGGCTGCCTGCTTGCCTGCCTGCTAGCCCGATTGTATGGTGATGATCGAACGTTCGAATGATTGTCGTTAGCCTCAGGCGACGAAAGATCACCTCGCTATGCGCGGTACGGATGAGAGGCGTAAGCACTCTTAGATTTTCAGGGGCGGGGTTGAAGTTCCGAATTCGAAAAGTTCCGAAAGCGCCTGATTCTGAATTATTTGGGGGAGGAAGTTGAAGTAAAGAAATCAAGCTTTGAAGAAACGACAAAGTTACGAATGGTCGGAAAGCCGAACGTTGAAAGAGAAAAATTCCAAAAAATAAAGTTTCGATAGAGTGCAATTTCGAATATTAAAATGTTCTCACACGGTGAAGTTTACTCGACGAGTGGGTGTAAAGAATGAGAAAAAACAAAACAAAGAAAGATCAACGTGTCGAGATTTCACCAAGGCATATTTCACAGAAATTTCGATGATTCAGATTTCAAAATCTTCTTATTTCTGCACTTTCGAAACTTTGACGTTTCGTCAAAGTTTGATTCGTTTACTTTGAGTTCCTCCGCAAAAAAATTCGTGATCCCTCGCCTTCGGCACTTTTCAAATTCGGAATTTCACCCCCGCCCCGATTTCCACGACCTCGCGGTGATCTCTCTCGCCAGGCCGAAAACTCCCCCGAATTCCCACTACCTCAGCTAATCAATGCCTTCTTTTTTCGGGGGGATTCCAAAAACTCACCGATTCAGGGACGTACTTCAACTGCATAATGTTCATGGTTGCGAGCAGCGTCGTTCTCACGGTTGTTGTCCTCAACTACCATCACCGAACGGCGGACATTCACGAGATGCCTCAATGGGTGGGTATCGGGATAACGGGACTGGCGCGCGATGCCGAATTCGAAAACCGACTCACCCTCCATTCTTCCAGATAAAGACGATCCTGCTCCAGTGGCTGCCCTGGATCCTGGGTATGAGCCGACCGGGTAAGAAGATCACGAGGAAGACGATACTGATGAGCAACCGGATGAAGGAGCTCGAGCTCCAGGAACGGAGCAGCAAGAGTCTCCTGGCGAACGTCCTCGACATCGACGACGACTTCCGTCACGGGAACAGCGCCACGGCGAACCCCTCAGCCGGGTACATACGGTACATACTCGGACCTCGATTGCCCGACGTCGCGTCGACCGGAAGTTGGATTAATCGAGTCTTTTCGGCAGCAGGTCGGCGTACGGAACGCCGCTCTCGGGGAGACCGGCGACGGTCGAGGAGACGTCGGCCTCTTTGCCCCTGAGCGGAACGAGGAGAGAACTCCAGACGATCCTGAGGGAGCTGCAGTTCATCACGAACCGGATGAAGAAGGCTGACGAGGAAGCGGAACTCATCAGCGACTGGAAATTCGCCGCGATGGTCGTCGACAGGTGGGGGAATAGTCGCTGACTAATTTTATTGCGCTGACAGAGATAGACTCACCTTCTTTACCGCCTCGGTCTTTCTTCCCCAGGTTTTGTCTCATCATATTCACGATGTTCACCGTTATCGCGACCGTCGCCGTGCTACTTTCGGCACCGCACATCATAGTCCAGTAGTAGACTGCCCAAGCCCAGCCACCGAATGACACCATGGACGAAACCACCCTCGACTCCTCGTCCTGGTCGTAGGTGCGTGTTTTGCGCCAACTGATTGCGGTTGCGGATTTACTATCGACATCCTTCGACGAATCGTGTTATTCGTCTTCAGTCGTAACGAACGCATGCGTGAAAATGGTTTCGAGAAAATAACATGGATGTATCGGAGAGTTTCGGAAGAAAATAATTTACGATTTTCCACCGTGGTATCCGCCAAAAGGTTTGAAGCAAGATTTTGTGAACAGGTAAACCACGAACCAAAAAAGTTCCACGTTACGTGAAAGATCGCGGTCATTTGATTTTTCACTTTTTTTAAAAATTTTTTTTTAATTTGTCCAGAAACATCTTGCAGCACTTCAATTATTGTTTCTTTCTTAACATTTACATTCAACCCAAAAGTTATGATCCATAACACAACGATATATCGACCGGAAATCTTTTTCTTCTAAATTAAAAGTTCATATTAAATTATAAATATTTAATGATATTGAATGAATAATGAAAAAGTTGTCAGATACGCTTCTCGAAACATCAACCGGAGACTTGACACTCCAAGCCTGGATATTCTTCGTGTCGTAAATTGATATTATGATTGATGTAAGCAATAAAAAATATTATAATAATGACACATTATAACTTCCAAAAAATGTAAAAAAGTAAAAGATCGACTGAGCGCGATCTTCCGCATAACGTAGAATGCTCATCTTGTGACAGAAACTTTCTTTTAATTCAAACAAACTTTTCACGCGGTGTCATGGTGGAAAATCGCCAATTATTTTTTTCTGAAACACCCTAATACATCCAATACATACATATATATATATATATATATATATATATATCGCGGGTCAACCATCGAGTTTCGATCCGTCGTTTCGTTGATTTCCATTCGTTCCATATGCCTCACAAATTTCTGTATAATCGCTAATCGGATTTTAACGGTTCAGTGACAACGAATCTAAATTTAATTCTATCCGTCCGTTTGACGCGATTAGGTTCGGACTTGCAGATAGTATATGTATACAGATGTACAAATATTCGCGATACTCTCGGATTATCTTTGGGGTTCAAATGATTTTTGGAAATTCGATACCGATAAGCGGACGATGCGCTGCGACGATAGGATCAAAGCGATGATGTTTGACACAAGTGAATTACTCAATTAACGAATTGTTTCTCACCCGTATACTTCGTCCTTCTGATTCCCAGGATTGTATTTCCAGACCAGAAGAGAAGGAGACGTCCGTGTCTGAACGTGGGGACGATGAGCCTCTCGGTGGCAGCCTCGCCTGAAATTAGACGGAACTAATATGAATCAATGCACATACACACACATGTATATGTATACAAACACCGAAGCGTACTCCCAAGAAACTGAAGGGAAAAAAAAGCATGAAAAGCAAGAAATTGTTCACGCGCTCTGCGTGACATTGAAAGAAAGAAAATACCAAGGGTGCAGTGTAACATGCACCATGTAACGAGATAATTTGCACACATCAGCACCCCCGCCTCGCAGCAGACCCTGCAAGAAGAGACTCTACTCTACTCTAATCGCTGCTCTTCATCTCCTCGCATCTCCTCAATCTATCGATAAATTATATCGTCTCGTCTTAAGCTTTCGACCTTAACTATGCGATCCTACTGTCAAGAATCGGAGCGATTGGCTGCATCGCGTGAAAGACGCGGTCCGGCATCGTTCCTGTGCTCCGTGTTTAATGGAAGAAAAAGAAAAGAAAAAAAAAAAGAAAACAAAGAATAAGGAATGAAAGGAAGAAAATGAAATTTTCAGACTCGATTAAAAGACGACGTGTATTGTAAGATCGAAGAAGAAGAACAACAACAACAACACCAACGGCGACACCAATCAAGCACCCCTCGTATCCCATTAGTAAAGCGAACTTTTCTTTAGACACGTTCGACGATATTTTTATATCACACTAATTGTTACGATTTTATAACCAAGTTTTGTGGGCCGTTGGTCTCGTTGCTGTTGTTTCTCTTCTACTCCGTCTTGGCGCAAATCAGAAAATACAGTGTCGTTCTGTATTGAATAGAATAACTCACGATTACAGGTTGATATAACAACTATACTCCCTTCTTTTCATCCTGTACACGCACTTACACTCAATAACACATACAAATTTACAGGGTGGACCAAACTCGGGTCTTGAAAAACCACGCGACAAGCGATATCAGAATATTCTCAAACAAACACAGTTTTTCCGCCAATTTTCACTTTTTCACTCCGATGCAACAGAGGCCCATGGTCAAAAAACACACGCGACTCGCGTCGTCACTTGTTCCCGTACGCGACGCGACTCTTCTCAAATTTCCACTCGTGTCCGACCAACGCTGACCTTGACTACTTTTGCCGCTGCCGCCGCACGAAGCGTCGACTTCTTCCACTGACAAACGGCCGCCGACTGACCGCGACAAGCCGTCACTACTTGGCTGTATTCTCAGCCACGCGTTCGCCCTACACGGTCCCTTTCCACTTACGTTCAAAGGCGGCCGAACGGTATCGGCGCCAAATTTTTCCACTGACAGGCGGCCGCCGCGACTGACCACGACAGCCGTCGCTACTTGGTTATGTTCGCAGCCACGCGTTCGCCCTACGCGGTCCCTTTCCACTTAGACTTAACAGCGGCCGAACGGTATCGGCACTTACCACTTTCCGCGAGATGTTGCTGCGTCGACCGATCCCCGTAGAATGAGGGCTTGCGAGTTTCTTGCGATCGGCTCGACGCACGATCTTTTCGAAAACTCCTAACGATCGACGACGTGATTAATCGTTTGACTGCTTGCTGTTGGTATTGTTCAGCAAATATCTCGACGAAATTATGGCAACGATTACACACATCGAATATCAAGTAGCCCGCTTTTGGTCCCACCCGTTTTCGTCCGCACCCCACAAGTTCTGTGATAGTCTAATTACGCTGAATTGCACTCGCACATGCACAGATGCATAAATGATAATAGATTTGAAGCAATAGAGGTACAGTACATGAATGCGTACCGAGGATGATATCATCGGTATTGTGACCATGGCCTGTATCGTGACGAATAGTAGCAGCTTGAATCGAATCGAATACTTTGATAGTTGGTACACATACACAGCAGTGAACAATGTTACACATGCGCAGTACGGTTCGCGTATCGCAGTACGCCTAGTCGTTAAAAAAAAAAAAAACAGAAAAAACAAACAAATGCTTCAAATTAGGCCGGTTTCAGGTGTAGGAGTATACGATCCGCATTATATACACGCCAGCGTCGTAGAGCGCTTAATTAAATAATGCCGAAAGGCTCGCCTCCGTTACAAATGTCATAATATCCGCTGTTTCTTTCCATCGACAAGCAGGTTCGTCGGCCGTCGATTTTCAAACTCGATAAAAGTAAAATAAAAAAGAAATGTAAGAAATTTTTTTATTACATTCCGAGAATTTTGTTTTGTTAATTTTATTCGATACGATATTAGTCGCGACGTAGAGAATAATTACTTAATATATACATAATATGCTATATTACAAATAGGCATATATATATATATACCTACACATAACAGTACGTGTAGATGGATTATATACGGACGACGAACCTGATTCAGCAGCCGCGATTATAGTGCTGGGCTTAGGGCATTCGATTTCAGTTGTAATATTTCTTTTTTTGGGGAGAAATGAGGAGACGCTAAAATTATAAATAATATTAAAATTTACGTAACATGTAAGCTGATCTAGTTAATAAATAAATAAATAAATAAATAAATAAATAAACAAATAAATAGACAGAAACTTGACTTGAGCAGTGTGAATTAATCAATACATATATAAGCCCCGTATACATGATTATGTATGCGCGTGAAATACACGCGTGCCAATGGCTAATTACGCGGGGTTCAATATCGGGGAGAATTAATATGAATACTATACACGCTGTACACGTGTATGATATAGGTACGTACACACGTAAGGCGGGTGATAAATTGACAAAATAATAATCATAATAACAACCACAACCACAACAACAACAACAACAATAATAATAGTAATAATCGTTAAAGAATCAATAACAATAATTGCGCGGGATGAGATGTGAAATTCAAGTGTTCCGATAAAAAAAAATTAAATTAAAAAAGAAATAATGTATACATAATATATAATAATAATAATAATAATATATAATGTATACGTAATTTGTACATATACGTTATATATAATACATATATATATATAATACACACACACCCAAACAGACACATATATATATATATATAAAATAGAATATGTAGAAAAGCAACTCAACGTAATAGAAACTACGTTATTATTATTATTATATTATATAGATAAATTATAATCAAGATCGTAGGAAACCCTAACCAATCTAGGATACCAGATTATATGAAGTAACAAAATTATCCCGTTCGTCGCTCCTGAAGTTGTTGCAGATCTCAAAGGTACATTATAATTAAAGAGACCTGCAGCTGCTCATCAGGTGCATAATTAATTAAATACGCAAGAGTCACGACATGTCGTGTCTATAATTGCAAGTATTAATATATTAAAGAGTTATTACTTTCAACTTTTAACGCTCTACTGTAAGGTTGACGAAGAGAAAAGAAATGCGAAACGATGAAATGTGGATAAACTATCGTCTATTAAGCGAGTTCGAAAATTGACTTAGGGATTTTATGAGTAACGCAAGAGTGAGATGGTCGATTTCTTATTGATTTCTGCCGCACTCGGCAGGTGTGGAACGGCTCGGTCTTAAGGTCGAAGGTTAGAATTAGGTTGACGTTTCGAATTAAAGCGCGCGATTCGGAGTAATTTCAATGAATTAATTACACCTTTCGTAACAAGATTGGACGCGCGAAGCCGATTGTATATCTTTCGGATCTATTACGTATCATCGATCGATCTTTGTGAATTTTTCTCAAATCATTATAAATTCATACGTATACATATTATACCTACATATATGCATATATACATATGCGTACGTACGTGAGGTGTTTCGGAAAAAAAATAATTTGCGATTTTCCACCGTGACACCCCATGAAAAGTTTGTTCAGGTTGAAAGAAAGTTTCTATCGAGAGTGAGCGTTCTAAGTTATGCGGAAAAGCGCGCTCAGTCGATTTTTCACTTTTTTGCACTTTTTCGAAGTCACGATGTAACGTGAATAAAACTTTTTATATTGCTCAAATCGATCATTATATCAATTTACGTCACGAAAAATATCCAGGCTTGTAATGTCGAGTCTCCGGTTGATGTTTCGAGAAGCGTATCTGACAACTTTTCCATTATCAATTCAATGTCATAAAGTATTTATAATCGAAGATCAACTTTTAATTCAGTAGAATAAGATTCCCGAACGATGTATCGTTGCGTTACGGATCGCGATCCTTGGGTTGAACACAAATGTCAGGAAATAAATAATAATTGAAGCGCCGCAACGTGTTTCCTCATAAATTCAAGAAAATGTAAAAAATGAGTGAAAAATCAAATGACCGCGATGTTCCACGTATCGTGGAACGCTCACCTCTTCACAGAATATTTCTTCTTCTAGCCGAAACAAACTTTTTAGCTGATGCCACGGTGGAAAATCGTAAATTATTTTTTTCCGATAGACCCTACTATACATATAAATAAATTATACACACGTAGAAAAGTGCGTAGTGGTTATTCGACAGAGTATCTCGTCGCTCCGGAGATTAGTTATGACAGGTACGGAGGTAGATTATACCGCCTGCGTATTTCACACCCGACGAGATACAGGTTATACATTTATATGTAATATATACACGTATTGTACATGATCTTTCGCTACGTCGACTATCGATTATCCGGGTAAAGTACGAACGTATAGGTGGCCGTGTTGTACGACATACTAATTAATATTATATTATACGTATAACGGATTTACGGTATTGTAATGCTCATAACGCGACCATATTAACGAACGATGAACGTTGTAATCGAACACTTATTGGATAATTATTGAAATAACAGTAATGATAATGATAATAATAATAACAATAATAATAATAATAACAAAAATAACGATAATAATAACTGCGAGGAGTATAAAATAAATAAATGACTAAAAAAATGAATGAATAAATGAATAAATAAAAAAAACCACCGCGTGTCGCCTTGCGATGTAAAAGTTTTTTTCGCCGTAATTGGATAAGCCGCCGGATATATTATTATAAATAGTTATAAGCGTATGTATAATATATATATATATACATATATAACATATATGTATATATATATATACATATACATATACATATACATATATATTAATTAAACGATTGTGTATAAAATATACGTTCCGTGACTGTTTTACAAAAACGGAACCGTAATAAGCGTGTTTAACGAGTGTTGATATATTAAAAGAGAAAATAAATATTATGAAAAACGTATAAATATACATATGCATATAAATGTTAAATAGGCGTAGATGATATGTATATCTATACGTGTAAAATTGAGATTTGTACATGTGTAAACATCCACACCTAAAATGCCTCCCAATTAAACCTGTAAGTCTTCTAGGATAAGGAATAAATATTATTAAATAAGAGCGTAGAAGAAAAAACAAAAGAAAAGAAAAGAAAAATACGTTTCAAAGTTGGAAAATTTTATAATTACACACGCACATACACACGCGTGCATATGCGACATGCGGTATATGTATGATATGATATCGAAACGACAACTTATATCCGTACGCATACGTATAATAATAATAATGTAATAACTATGTATCCGCAGTCAATCGTAGTATGTATATCAATTATACATATTTATACGTGCAGATATGTATAATGATACATACGTAAATACACCGCGTTTAAATCCATGCATAATCGCGTCGCGTTTGGAACATCGGGGGTCGCGGCATGAAACGCGATTCGCACGTATAACGATCGAATATCATCGATGCCGAATAACTGACAAATGCGAAATTTGCCAAAGAACTTTCATTTAACGATCGTCTGACGCGCCGCGTTTATGATTTGTTAGACCGTCGGGAAAATTGTATCGCTGCAGTATTTATAATTAGGACACGTAGATATATTATAATATCAATAATAAAACCAAACACGATGACAATTGATAATATACGATAAAGTATATAATAATATTATATAACAATACGTACGTATTGTATATTTAATATATACATATATATATATAAAACAAGATTATTATATTATTATATTATTATATTATTATACGCGACAGTTATGATATTACATGTATGTCGGAATCGCGTTATTATATAAAATACCAACTTCGTATCCATAAGACATTATTATTATACCTACTATGCATATAATACGATTAAACAAACAATGTATCCGGATAATGTGAGAAAATAAAATGAATTAATTAAATGATAATGTATAAAAATGTTTACACCCGCGGTTTCGCGATCGAACGTGCAGCAGAGTGTATAATAATGATAATAATAATAATAACGATAACGATAACGATAATAATAATATCAATAAGTTCGCATCAAAATCGTATATGATACGAAATTGTAAAAATCTCAACCATGTTTATACAGCATGTAATAAAATACGATTAGGAAACTAATGAATATTGTTATAAATATATTATACACAGAGGCACGCGTACGCAAACTTATTAACACTGTAAATATACAATATTGACACGTTATAGTCGAAGTGGAGAAGACGGGAGAAGGAGAAGGAAAAACATAACAATAATGAATAAATAAATAACAATAATAATAATAATAATAATAATAATAATAATAATGATATAGGTAAATTGTATAAATTAAATCGCGAAGAAGCATAAAGAGGTAAATCGTAAGAGAGAAATGATGGAAAGAGGAGAATGAAATCGACTAAAATTTAATAAAAAAAGAAAGAAAGGGGGAGCGAAAGCAAGGGGGATAAAAAAAAAAAAAAAATAATAAAGATAAATAAAAATAAATACAAATGAATGATCGACCGTTAAACTAATGAATAGTACGAACTGTTAATAAATTATAATATTGACTAATTAATTAATCAACTGAACACGATGGAATTGAATTAGTGTACGCGGGGAAGTCGTAGTCTCTCCCTATATAATATCTTCGCATCTCTGTTCCTATTCTACATTGAAATACCGTTGCACCGTTATTAACTTAATTATATTCATAGACAAACATTATACATTGCGTGTACTCTCTATTGTTGTAACATACATTGCATTATACTCGAGTCACGTATCTTATACTTATTACATGTATGTCATACAGTGTACGTATATACACAAATATATATGTGTACATACATGTTCAACAAATTATTTATATCACTGTCGCTAAATACGCGCGTATATGTAGTACGTATATGCTATATATACTTTTGTGTGTAAAATTGGATACGCGTATATATATATGTATGCGTATGTTTATATATATATATATATATATACATATATGTATATGCATACATATGTATTAAATTGTCTGGATACATTCGATTCAATTGTTGTTGCGTCTCAGTGTATATAATTCGTACGGGAAATTATTTTTCCATAATTTCGGCACGGGCTTTTTGCTTTTGTTGTTGGTTGTTCGTTTTGTTCGTTTTTTCAATCAGTTCCCGTTCATTCGAACGTTATTTTAAGTAGGAATTGATGCTGCATTATTATAACGACTAACGGCAACTATTCATATACATATAAATATACAATGTGTATGTATATATATACATATATATATATGTATACAATTTATTATAGCCAACCAGCCGCACGGTATGCTCAAAATATAGTGGAAAGTTTACTGTAATAACTTACGTACTGCAATGCTATATTACCTGTATAATGAAAAGCAAGCAAGAAAGCAAAAAAGAAAGAAAGAACAGAAGAAAGATAAAAGAAATCATGCGCTCGTAGAGATATAGGTATATACACACGACCCCGTACGTCACTGTATTATCACGTTGTTAATTATATTACTCAAATATCTAATGAAGAATTTAAATGAGAAAATAACATATTAAATACAATCAATTAATTATTTAAGAAGTATGAAATGAAAAATTCTACGATATAAACGATGCGTAAAAGAGATTTTTAAACTGCAGGAACACACGAGTTAATTGATGAATAATATAATATATATACACACACATATTGTATACATATAATGATTGTATTATATACAAAACGCATACTTGTATTACTAACAATTAATTATTAGATCTAATCGACTGGATTGAAGAGGAGGAAATTGATAGACGAAAGATAAAAAATAAAAATAAATAAATAAATACAACAACATGTCGCTATGAATGAAATGTGAGAGAAAAGAAAATGACATACGTAAATTCGAATCTAGTTGAAGCGGGGAATTAGGCTATTCTGTGCCAGATTCGATTGTTTATACTTGTGTTATATGGTCGAAAGGCCGAAGAACTAAAGAATAGAGAGAAAAAAAATGCATTTCTCAGAACATTATTAATCAGAATCACAACAATAACGATAATAATATTAATAACAACAATAACAATTGTTATTATAGTAATGATAACGACAAACGAATAGATACACACGCATATATGCATACGCACACATATATATATATATATATATATACACACACGCGATGAATGCGAAGAATTTATAATAGCCGAAAGTTACATAATTAATTCGTTGGAGAATGAAATAAAGGTTTATAATGAAGGGAGCGAATAAATAAAATATTACAGCTGGACGTCAATGAATCTGACGATCGAACCGGTATATTATTTTTATTCGTAAAAAAAAAAAAAAAAAAAAAAATTTTCACGAATTTTACCCAACGTAAATTTACCCACAGTAATAATACATGTAACAATCTTATTATTACGTAATATTCATCTTTCGCGGCGCTAAATTAACAGTAACGATAGATAATATCGCTAGCAGCTTTACCACCGCATCCCTTCTCACGCACAATTGTTCCGTTATATTAATGCCATAATTGATTGCGCTGTAGACGTTTGATTTATGCAAATTTCTCATTACAATGATATCGTGTAATAATATACAGATACGTATAATTATTTATACAGATGCATATTCGATTGACTGAAATTACTTCACGACTCGGCATACGTAATAACTTGTCATATACTGTGTCTCATAATTCAATTCAACAACTGAGAATAAAACAATAATATGATTAAATAATACAACAATAATAATAATGGTAACTATGGTAAAATACGATGTATAATTAAAAAAAAATAATAATAATAACAATAATAGTAATATAACGCTATCTTTAAGGATCATAATAACGTTAATAATAAGAAGAATATACTATATATAATACAGACATGTACGCGGTGACGATTTCATTCGACGAAAAAAGTTCGAGTGAACTTTTACAACAATCTGTTGCAGGTGTGAGCTTGGCATTCGCTGCCGACCATTTCATCTCACTCTTTGTATTCGGAGATCTTGTACACCAATAATATAGAAGAGAAGGAAAGCTATTTTAAATTTTTGCTTTCGACCTTTTAATGATTTTATCCGTAAATATAATTTCAGATCTCGCGTCATCGTTCAATTACGTCGTTATCCAAGCAGTCCAATGATTGATTTATAATGCCGCTATCGAGTTAGATGAAATGGCGATGGATTTGTTCGAAGGCTAATCGAAGCTCACATCCCCCATGAAACATATTTACTCGTTATAAATGTTTTATTATTTTATTGATCCGGTAGATCTATAGTTACACATTATTATTGAACGTTATCGAACAATTGAACACGGGAAATTATGATAATCAATTTTGTATTTTTGCGTATGCATATATATACGTGTATGTATATATATATATATATATATTTGAATATGTATACCTACATGTTGAAGTATGTAACGGTAATACTGCGTAAGATTTTAAAAAAGAGAAAACTGATAAAAATAATTCGAATATATGCGTACACACACATTAGATACATATATATGTATAATATTGCGTAATTTTTCATACAAGTTTAGAAGAAGATATATGTATAACACACACACACATATATATATACATATATATGCATACATATATATATATATATATATATTAACAATAATGCTATGGTATAATATCAATAATTTACTCAACATAATAATAATAATAATAATAATAGTAATAATATTAATAATATATGTATTTAACCGGCTAACTGCAGATATGTATATGTATGTATGTATGTACGTATATGTATCTAAGTTTAGCTCGTATTATCGCTGGTATTGGCTATTGTACGTGCGAAATGGATACGTATGTAACATATTATATTCTATACGACATATGTACGCGCGTAAGTCGTACCAAGATGCAGTGAGTATGCAACAGTGATTGAAACTATTTCGAATTTACTTACTCACCTAATCGTCGATTGATTTTTGTACCGATACCTACCGATTTTACTCTTCTCCCTTGAGCTATGCCAAATTCTAACGTCCTGGACTAATCAATGACAGCTATATAAGTTTCTTCTTCCTCCTTGTAAAACTCGATACCATCGATACGCGTGTACTTTACTATTACGAATCCGACATTGCCGGCACAAAAGTACTCGGAGTATAAGAGAGTCGATAAGGATCTGTTGCACCCTTCGAAGGCCTGCGTAAATCACCGTATTTATATTATGTAATCCTAATACCAGCTATACGTATAACCGATTCCTTTTACGCCCCCGCAGCTACTATATCGTAGCAGTGCTCGTTCCAAATCTTATACAGCACTTATGTCTCGTATTCCTAGTCTTATACTTAAGAATTATAGTCTTTAGTATATATTATACACTCTTTGGGCCGGCTCGATCCTCGCCTCTTGAAACTTGAAATGTAACATAATTACAACTCGGTGGTGTTCCAGTTTTCACCGTGCTCTCTACGCCGGTACTTGAATACTCGATGCTCGTCATGTTATCGCACGTATGTATAATAATTTGCACGAGTCGACGAGAGGCTCGAGTTCGGCTGGATCATTAATCGCCGTAGCGACTATTCTCTACCAAAAATTAACTTCTCTGTATTTAACTTGATCTATAGCGTATCTTTAGCGTGTTGTATAATCTTTCGAGAAAATGTAGCGTCTTTTAGGATTTATAAGCGAATGATCGGAGATAAGAAAGCAAGAAAGCAAAGAAAGAAAGAAAAGACATTAACAATCGATTACACACACATATATATGTATGTATATATATATATATGATCCTTAATTTCTATCCTGATCCAAATCATTTTCATGAAACGTGAACATAAGATTAAAGAAATAAAAAAAAAAAATAATAATAAAAGCAGAAGTAATAATGATATAAAATAATGAAAATATTATGGTATTGCTGCACACTATTATTGTAGGGCCTAAGTATATCACCTGCATTTCTTCTTGTCAGATTATGTACACGTCTGTCCAAATAAATACCAAACGTTTAACAAACTCTCGAGTCTGATAGATCGTACGTATGCACAGATTTTGGATAAGAAAAATTCGAATAAAAAGAATCTCGTACCACCTTCGAAGAAAGGCAGCATGCCTGTATACGGATTGAAATGAATTTCACGTAAGAAAGTAGCCGTTTTTTTACTTTTTATTTTATGGACGATGCCACGCCTATCCAAATTCCTGTCTACAACTTTATACTACAATTCTTCGTTATAGTCGGTAAAATTTTCACCACCCAACTAGCACCAATATTGCAAATGAATCATATTTCTTACCTGTTTGCGTATTCCGCCTCTTTGCGATGAAAACTTGCACCGAATGTATTATACGGGTTAGATTTCCTGTATCAAGGTGTAAGGATATGAGGCGATGTGGACTTTCTACACAGAAGCGGAAGGATTTGGGTACTGCAGGCTGTCTGCAGAGAGGCGTTTGAACTCTGGAAATATAACGTTATGCTGACAAGTTTTTGTTGGAAAAAATATGTATTTTGTATTCAGTTTCGAATCTTTTAAATAAAACGTTTTTATAGTAAAAATAATGTTCATTGCTAACAGATCACTTATGGAAACTATCTTCAAATCTTTTAATCCGATAATAAAAATTGGCACTTGGTTTACCAAATATTATGAATTCGCGATTCGACAGTCTGTATCTAGTTACACCGGTATTTATTCCGTGTAGGCAAATGTAGAAAGTTTACGGGCGATTGTTTCTGTGCTTTGACTCTTCTCGTTTTCCGCGTCTGACAACTTCCGTTTTTTAGTTTCACGTTCTTTCAGGGAAGTTTCAACTGCCGACGCCGCCTTCTCGTTTTCCTTGTATCTTTCCAGGGCAATCATTGTTAACCGTTTGTTGTCGACTTCTGGAAATTCTTCAGCAATTTCTTCGTTATGTTTTCCAAACCAAACGACGAAAGATTCCTTGGCTGGATTCGATTTAGACGCTGGTTTTGGTTTCGGTTTTTGCGGAGGTGGTTCAGCTGCTGGTGAGCTGCGGGGATTCTCGGGCAATCGATTCATGGCTTGAAGGCCTGGGTTCAAAAATTTTTCGTATTATTTAAGCATGTACAACCTGTGCACCTGTAATAGTTACCTTTCAGACTTGGTGACTTTCCATTCTTTTTGAACGGATTTTGCCTCTTCATGCTCAAACTCATTGGCTTTATTTCTACGACAGGCTTCGCCTGTATAGGAGTCAATGAGAGATATTCATCAGCATTTTCGACTTCTTCGAATTCTTCGTCGACTTGATTTACCGACAATCTATCATCCTCTCTTTCCCGAATTTTACCTCCATTTTCTTCGTTGATGTCTTGATCCTCTTTAGTCCTCGCGAGCGATTGTAGTTTGGTAACCAAAGCCATTTGGCCAAGACGTCCGGCATACTTAACAGCCAATTCCAGAACCTTCTGCGACGCAAATTCTTCGCACAAATCCACGGCACGATACTCGGCGTTGCCGCGGCAAGCGAGCTGTGCAAAAACATACACAGACGAGCATATATCATAATCAAAAAATCTTGATCTATAATCTACGTTGGAAATACTCACGACAAACATGGACAATAGCGTTTCGTCATTTGCACTCGGGTCGGTGCCCAGTTGCCAAAGCTTGGCTTCCATTTTAGACTTGACAGATTCTGGATCGCAGACTGGTAATTCGAGTGGTATTTCAATCTGGGTTGGAGTCGGTGTGGTTTGCGGATAAGGACACCCTTTGCATAATATGCATCTTACCATATTATCAATTTCACTAATGCCGATCACGAAGAAGCGATCCGCGGCTCCTTTGCACTGTCAACCGTGTACAAATGTGTTGGGCGATTGAAATTTAACTACTTTAGAGGCAAAGTTAATAATATCAACATTGTTTCACACGAATTTTACTCACCTGATTCGCTGTATCACAAGCAACGTTCCAGAGCGACGATTTTGCATCGTATATCGAGATTACGCCATCCTCATCCATCACCGTTGGTGAACCTCGGTCGGTCAGTCCCACCCAAGCAAGCTTCAGTTCCGGACCCGATAGCGGAACGGCAAGGGAACGATTGCGAATATTTGAACCACGAATTTGCAGCCAAATCATCGTCATATGTTGCTCTTTCTGTACGCCTGCACAACGACGATGTATAAGGTTTTATAAATATCAAAATAACAAGTGTGAGGTATCATTTTCATTTCTCTTTAATCATTCAACTGACTGACCTGACAATCCTGCATGACAAACGGCTACAAGTTGATTCCCTAGTGCGTTGATGGCGACCGGAGCACCGGGTAATGCAATGATTCTCCTTTGTGTTCCGCTGGCCGTAAATAACCTCAGTCTTCTTTTACTCGTCGCTACAGCAACGAAGTTATCACCGGAGGCGACACAGAGGGGCAGTTCACCCTGTGGGAAATTGATGGACCACTCTTTGGTTCCAGAACCCCATCCTGTGTAATGGCAAATGGTACGGATCTGTTAATCCTAAGTTATTGGTACATGGAGGATTGGGGATCTCGCCTGAGCATAGGAAAATCTACCTTGCAACCTGACGACGACCAGTTTGCTAGGCGTGTCGCCATTATCTACGCAAGCAAGAGCGAGAGCTTTCGGAGACAACGATGCCAAAGTGTGTTGCAAATAATTGTCAATGTGAATTGGGTGGTGAATGCTGGCATCATGAAATTCGACCTCGATACTCGACTCTTGACCATCTTCTGAGGAGTAGCATTTAATTACCCCTGTATTGTTCCAAGCCTGAGAAAGTTAAGGGACTGTCAGCTCTCTGCAGTTATGTTAATCCTGTGATCTATGCTTGGGGATAGATATTGATTGGAAATGTTATAATGAATCATTGAATCTGTACCATGTAACGATTTAGCAGAACAGTTGGAGAAGAACCAGGCTGAAAAGGTTCTTGGGGTTCTACTTTCAACGACACTTTCTTATCCACGCCTTCAGGGCGCTGGGCGATTGGTTCCTGAGAATCGTCATCGTAATCTATTTGTACTGACGCCTTGATTTTATCCAACGATATTACATTTTCTCCATCATCGTTGTCATCGTCAACTTTATAGTTTTCTATGAAATTGTCCAAGTCTTGATTCGATTGATTTGAATCAACTGTTTTCGGGAACAGTTCTTCAACTGAATTAACCACCTGTTGAATCCCAAACATCATCACATGACTACAATAAATAGTTATTATTTACTACAAAATGATGTGATTGTTGATCAGACCACGTCAACGCATCCCAGCATTCCTAATGAATCACAGAATGCAATTTCGTTCGGTAAATTTGGACTCCAAGCAATGGATGTGATTTTGGCATTTCGATCATGCGTGATGTAGCCTATCTGTTCCTTCGATTCTATTTCCCACACAACTATTTCTCCATGAATTGAACTTGCCGCAAGAAGAGTCCCGCATTGAGAAAATTTACATATGCTTAGTTCCTGAAAATAAATAGCAAGTTGACATCATTGGTACAGTCGTTGCACTAGCAATTTCTGCAAAACGAGACTCACTGCTTTTAGATCAGGACATCTAAGTTTGAACAACTCTTTCCAGGTGCCTCTTTCAACAACAACAACTTCTTTGCCCTGCGGAAAAGCCAGAGTTTTTCCATCCTCGCATTGGAACGAAGGTGTGGAATAGGTCTTGGAGGTAAAAAATGAGTTACCTTTTGGCACGACATTGTTCCAAATATGAGCAACCTGCTTTTCTTTTATATCCCAGACCCTGATAGAGCCATCAGTACTCGAAGATGCCTGAAATACAAAAATCTTGATGAATCAACAGTCCGAAAAGAATTAACAACCAGAATAGCAACCTCAGAAGAACAGAATTATTCACGTTACAAGTAGAATCTTGACAATCAATCAAGGAGTTCAACATATACTTACAACAAACTGCTCTTGGGGATCGAGTGATAAGCCTAAAATTGGACCCTGGTGTCCGTTAAGTTCAATACTATCACAGGTCTGGATGTTACTCACTTGGATCCGCATATCGCTGGAAATGAAATCAAAAATTCTAAGAACTGCTGTGAGTGATTAGCCGCAGGAAAAAAAAAGTGAGGAGCCTCACCATGCACCGGACACGATCAGATTTCCATTTTTGGAAGATGCCAAGGCGCACACTGTCGCTGAAAACCTGGTTATAATTCCCTCCTTCTCCAAGTCTGGATAGGTGAGAATCTGTACGGTGTTATTGTCTGTTGCCACATAAATTTTATCATTCTGCAATTGAAAACGAAAAATTCTACGTAGTTACAAAGCATTGTTTGAAATTTTTTTGATATTTCACACCTTCGAGACGACGGATATAACTTGTTCGGATATACAACTCGCATCAGGGTCATCGTCCATCAAATTCAACCAGGATCGAACATCACCATCTGATCCACAGGTGAGTAGACCTCCTCTGAAATAATTCCAATAATGATAATGACCAAAAGTATCTTTGAAGCGAGGGATTTACTCCGTAGAAGATGGTATAAACCAATGTTTTGACTACAGTGAAAAATGAGGCTTACTTTTCTCCAGTAAAATAACAGACGTCCGTGTGCCCCTCAGGGTGTGCGTAACGTGATGGTTTCCCGTTCAGGGGCATGGTTTTAAAATAAATAAAATATTCTTGATAAGTAACGATCAAATATTATCTTTACTGAGATGACATGTTATTTTGACTATAATTAGAAAGTAGGAAAATTATTTGTCCGTCGAACCAAAGAGTATATCGGACGAACTTCCAAGATCACGATGCGTCAAAGACAGTCATAACCTCCGATCACATTAACCCGCGCAAAATTGAGGCTGATTGTGTCTTCTGGTGAGAATATTATGAACTGCACTTAACTCAGAAGTTAGCTGCGCCCGCCAGTTTAGATTTCGAATTTTTAAATCCAACAATACACGATCGGTGTCACGTGACTACCTTCGGTCTGAACATTCAACTGTTCCGTTGGATCCTGAGCTGAACGGGTCGGTTTGAAAGTTCAATTCAATTCGAAATAGAAATTAAACTAGTAAACGCTGATATAATTGACTTTCGCTCAAGTATTAGACTGCTTGTAATATGATCGTATGTATAAATAATGTTTAACTCTTTGTAGAAGTTAGGCGAACGAAAGTCAGCCGCAAAGCTGAGCGTGGGACTAATGGAGAGAAAATTTTGGCTTTTTCTGTAATTATATTATATATTAGTGATAAACCTCAAACTAGACTAAATCTACATTGTTTCTTTATAAAAATCTATCAGTCTACAATCAACCGCCAAGATCTTGATTCTTGATCAAAACTTTTGGCAATTTCTGAACGCCGCAAAAGACAGTTGAAAAACGATCGTACCGCCATCTTGACAATCAGTGCGCGACCGTTAAATTCTTCTTCTCTCAAATAATTGCGCTAGAAAAGTTGATACGTTCTTTTCAGAGTCAAAAAATGTTCAGAGTAGACGCGAATTATCGGTTTACATTGTCCATACAATATCTCGGAAATAGGTCAGCTCGCGAAATCTACCAGTTCAATTTGTATTCATTGCGAAAGATCTCGAACATTCCGAGCTGCTTAGCCGCTCGGATTCGAACAGAGAAGTAAAATAACGCGTTCCACGACAATCGTGGTTGTTTTCTCGGTGCTATATGGAGAAACATGAACAGATAAACTACATCTGTGTATTATTCGCTTGGACGAAGCTGTGTGGAGATTCTCATGGAGCCATGCTTGTGTGTACCAGGACTCAAGCTGCAGCTTGAAAATAGAAATAGCAATGGTAAGAACACTTTCTTGATTGTTTGTTAACTGCTAAGTATATGTGTAAATTGCTTAAAAATTTTCACGAAAATTTGATGAAAATAATCAACCGATGATCTGGGATTACTTCTTAACTTTGCTTGATTTAATTGCAGTCACCGCTGATCCAAGATATGCTTCAGAAAGGACTGTAACCGCCTCGTAAATGCTGGACAACTACGTGTAACGGAGGAAGTCACAAGATGCAACAGCGCAGCTGTAGCGGTTAATCGAGAGCTGACTGGTGAGTTTTGCATGCAATATAAATTCTTCGACAGATCTGCCAGTTCGCACAATGGGTTTGCTCTGGGAGATAAATCGCATTGTCTATCGTTGTTCCTTTTTCATGGCGTGGCGGTAGAATTTATACATGTGTTTTCTAGCTCAGATTTGATTAGACTCATCTGTACCTGCGGCGATAATTCAAAGTTATACGAATATTCGAATTAATACTTGCCATTTGCTGAATTTGATGCAGCATTGTAATAGCTATTTATTATATTGTGAACGTCAAATATGTACTCGTTCCAAAGCGGTAAGCATAGATACGCGACAAGAAACCCGCTGCTTTACTAGGCTTGTAACAACGATGAGCTGTAACAATTCATTGATAGTAATTATTCATCTTTTAAGCTGCAAACTTCTCTGTGGTCCCATTCAAGTTTCAATTTTCGTCAAAACTTTTCACTAAATTTGTTTTTTGGATAGTAAGGTCTGTGATAAAAAAGGTTGTAAAAATAATAGGCAATCAAATGAATTCTTGTGTGTGATATTTTATTGATGGTTTCAAGGCGGGTAATTTTTTTTTCCACTGATACACAGAGTTTACAATAATTTCAATCCTGTATAGGTAAAATGTAACAGTTGTTAGATTTCTTTGTTGTTTCAACTCCTAAATTATCACAAATTTGTCGTTCTTAACGCTTCGATGATATTAAAACTCACATCATCGATGCTAATTCAATACGTTCTACTTACATAAATATATTTCTTTGCTTGCAAATTTGGCAACTCTGTTTTTCAGTAGCTAGCACGAAGGGTAACTCATTATCGTTAGTGTGAATGGTTCATTCCTTATTCGACTCACATACAATTACTCCTAGTTCCAATAGGCTTAGTATCAATTGAATAGTTTTGTCACTTTCTCGTTAATGTCATTCTCGCTACCTTCGAAATAGACACCATAGGTTTTGATCCTAAACCATTGGTTTTTATAATATTGCAAGAGTATTTTCAGTTTTTTTGTGCTAGCATGGTCTAGTTTATACAATTTGAAACTGAAGAGTACCCTTCGAATACCGATAAGACGTTGGCCAACTTGTGAATTGAGAATTAGTGAAAAAAATTATTTTTCTGATAATTAGGTTCAGGAAAAACTATAATAAAATTGGATATTGTATAGGTAGTTAAGGTAGTAATTATTAAATTAATGACAGTGAAATTGTCAGTTTTCAATTACTCACTACCGCTCTGTCCACCTCTTTGCGGACTCGAATGGCGAGAACCATCTTCGCTGCCAGATATCGATTTCCGAGACACAGGACTTGCGGATCTGTGAATATATTTCTCAATCAATAATAATAAGCAAGGGTTGTAAATCATCCAAGTCGGACTGGTGTAGAAATGAAGCATGAAAAGCATCAAAAATTCGAAGTATATTCGAAAATTGGAGTGGTAATCAAATATATAATTTTCTATCGTACCTTGCTGATCCGCTCGCACTTCTACTCCTGGAGCCACTTTTTGATCTCGATCTCGATCTTGATCCGGACCGTGACCTACTCCTACTCTTGGACTTGCTTTGGCCTGAGCCTGATCTTGATCGTGATCGTGACCTTGATCGCGATCTTGACCTTGATCCTGATTTCGATCTGGATCGTGATCTTGAACCAGATTTTGATCTTGATCTCGATCGTGAGCCGGATCCGGATCTGGATCTGGACCTAGAGTGACTTTTCCTCGAGCCACTGCTTCCTCTAGATCTGGATCGCGATCTCGAACCACTTTTTCTTGATCCGCTGTTAGATCTGGAGCGTGACCGTGATTGATTTCGCGACCTCGAGGCACTTTTGCGAGATGTAGATCTGGACCTAGATCCACTCCTGGATCGTGAACCGCTTCTTGAACGCGATCGGGATCCACTCTTTGAACGGCTGCTAGACTTTGACCTAGAACGAGATCTGGAACGTGAGGCACGAGAACCTTCGGACTCCGATGCGATTCTACGCCTTCCTCGCCCTGCGTTTTCTTCCCCGCTTTCGTTTCTGAAATATTAGCGAATTAAAATTAGACAATGGATCATCACAGGCATCTACAGTGAAATGAAAATACAGAATGATCACTCACCCGCTTGCCATGTTAGGCCTTTCATTATCGCTCTCAGATTCACTTGTCGAAATAGTTTCTTTAGAAACAATTCGCATTTTTTGTTTACTTGATAAATCAGCGGTGCCACTCTTGCGAAATCCTTTACCTTTGTTACTTCCTCCCGCTTTTCTGCCACGTTTAGTTTTCGGTCGATCACTTCCCGAACCTGTAGTTCATAAATGGGACCGATTTGTTAATGATTACAAAACATTCAAAACAGGATTTAAGCAGCCAATGAAAATATCAATTTATATTACTGATGTTCAAACTTACCTCCACTTTCTCCGCTGTTAGCATGCCTTTTCCTTCTTCCCTTTCCTGACGATTTCCGTTCCTTTCTCTCACCGCTGCTCTTTCTCTTGCGTTTTTTTTCTCTGGGAGCTGAATCTTCGGTACGTTCATTTCTATCTGAGCCACTATCGCTTAGATATTGTTCAGACCTTACTTTCCTACCCTTCTTTGTAGGCTTTTCTGATGGCATGTCACCAAATAGTAAAACATTTTTCGTTTTCTCCACATACTCTTGTCGTTTTTGTAACATGGCTTCTGATTTCTGGCGACGCATATCTTCCACCTTTTTCTGTTCTTCCGTCTGGCGTATTCTGAAGGCTTGTCTGTAAAAAAAAAAAAAAAAAAAAAAAAAATGAAAATGAAAATGAAACATTGAAAACAAATCGATTCACAGCATATTTCCATGTAGAAATTTTCGGCGCTTATTTATTTGAAAATTAACAGGAATGCTTATCCAATTGTTACCTTTCTTCCTCCTGCTTTTTTCGGAGGATTTTTTCCTCCTCATCCAGCCTTCGTGCTCGAGCAACGTGGTATTGCGCTTGCGACAGCAAATCCTGACATTTTCTTGCCTCAATTTCAGCAAGTTGATCCATTTTCTCACCCTGCATACCCAGGAATTGAAAATATTTGTGGGATAATCCTAATTCATGTACAGCTTGCAATACAATAACCAACGTCGATTTTTCATCCTTCAAAATTTGCGTCGCCAATCTTTGTAGGACCAGAGCAATATTGTACAACAGTAATGTGTCTTGGGGAGCTACTCTGCGAGCCTGGAATTTCGAGTAAATATCAGACGCGTCAGCGACGGAAATGAATAGAAAGAGTCATGTGTGACATTGCTGTTCCTATACCTTTAACAAAGTCATTTTAGCTTCCCTCAGTTTTCCAGCTTTGAAATAAGCTCTGCCCAAGTATTGAAGAACCTCTACGTGATGATACTTGTAGAATTTACGCAAGCAGTTTTCATACTGAAATAAAAATTAGTTTCAAAGCATGGTGAATAGATAAAACGATATTCGTTAATTCGTAATACCAACCATCTGAATAGCACTGACGAATTGTTTTTGCTCCACGTAAATGTGAGCAATGTTCAACCAGACATCGCAAAATTCAGCTGTTGCTTCTCTGACTTGGGCAAATATATCTCTGGCCTCGTTGACGCAACCTTTGTGAGCAAGTACAGCTCCTATACCGTTTGCGGCCCAAATATTTCTTGGATCATTTCTTAATACCTGAGAAATTCGATCATATCTTTTGAGTATAGCTTCGATCCACAAGGCTTTTCACGGTCATTAAAAGGGGTGATACTCACTTGCTTGAACATGGCCAAGGCTCTGTCCTGGTGCCGTTTTTCTCTGTCCTTGTCTTTCCCGCTTTGATGAAGAGTCTGCAGCCAAATATTACCCAAGGCAATAAGCGAGTAGGCATCTGTGCTGGTCGTTGGACTTTTCAGGATCCGTTCAAATTTTTTTTGTCCCGGTCCCCACTCCATTTTAGCCAAATGTAAGTTTCCCAAGAGTGACCAGGCGTCCGGATGCTCGTTATTTATCCTCAAGGCATCTTTGAACCAATCCGAAGCTTCGTAAATTTGACCCTTATCTCTGGCCATGCAGCCTAACCGCAAGTAGCAGTCCACATAATTCGGGTGTTCTTTTAAAATGTCTTTGTACAGTTTTTCTGCCCGGTCAAATACGCACAATGCTTCGTTTAGGCGAGCCAAATTATACGTCGTAGTGACTGCAATGGAATTGTAATAAACAGGATCTTGTTCAGCGTCAGTTTTCGACCTGGCCAAAGACTCCTCCAGGTTGTTTCTTGCCTCTTCTAAATTTCCAAGTCTAGTAAAACAGAAATTCTTTACTTCTGCAAACTCAGTTACAAAGGAGAATATACAATTCAGCTTCGACCTACCTGTAATGAAGAGCACCGACGTTATTAAGGATTTCAGGTGGAATATCAGCCTGAACTTTGTCTTTAAGAATTCTGGTGGCTGTAGCATAAGCATTCAATGCAGCCGTTAGATCGCTTTGCTCCAAAATCTGAGCCAATTCGATCCACGCTTCGACATCGTCGGGAAATTGCTCCGTTACTTTTCTCAGATGACTTTTGGCTATGTCTCTTTTCGACTGGGAGCTTGAGTTGGCGTACAAAGAGCCAAGAATTTTCATTGTTTCGTAATTGCCGGACTGGGCTTTCAGAACTTTTTCAAAACATTGCGCTGCCTGGAGGGAAATGAATTTGATAGAACACACGAACAAGTTCTTAGGTATACAAGTAACCTCTTGTCGGAACAATTGCGTTGTCTTACATTCTCGGCATCTCCACGATAGACGTACATTTGACCAAGGCCAAAATGAGGCAGGACGAAAACCGGGGGAGCGAATTGAGTCGCCTGATAATAGTATTGAAAGGCTTGGTCGTAATCTCCCTGAAAATATTGCGTTTAACGTGTAGTAAAGCGGCAGCACCGTTCAGAAAAGACTAAAACCGTTACCGCCGAGGTAGGTATTTACCTGGACGTGAAAGGCTCTGGCGAGTTGATAGCAGCTCTCAGCACGCATAGCCTCGTTTTCGGTATTATGAAAAGCGTGCAGAGCCAAATGTTGTACTTTGTTGTAATCTTTCTTGAAGAAGAAATGATTCGCCAAATGGTTCAGAACCATCGGATTTGTCGAGTCTATCGTGTAGGCCTTGGACAACATTTGAACACCCGTTCTGATGCTGTCCGGCTGCTGCTGATTCAATTTAAGTACCGACAGGCCGACCAGAGCTCCGACGCATTGCGCGTCCAACTGCAAAGCTCTCTCAAACGCCATTTTGGCTTTGTCCTGGTTACCCAGTTTCATAAAACAATGTCCCATTCCGAGTCTGACCGCCGCCGGGCAATTGGGATTCGTCCTGAGTGCCTTTTTGTAAAATGCCAAAGCTCCGCGATAGTCTTTCTTGTTAAAAGCTATACACGCCTTCCCCAAGAGCGACGGAATGTTGTTAGGCGATTGGTTCAGAACGAAGTTAAACTGTGCATCTGCCTGTTCCATTTTGTCCCCTTCGAGGAGGCAGAAATAGGCTCGACCGAGGAGATGATTCTGTAGGAATAATAAAACAAAATTAATCCTTGCCTGCTTCTGTCACGTTTCTACCTCAAGGTGGATCCAAAACTTACCTGGTCGTACATGATAATTTTGTCCGCCGTAGTGTAGAGCAACGTTGCCTTGGTGAAGAGATCTCTCTTCTTGTCCTTGTTCTTCTCGCGATTCGCCTCCTGGACGTAGTACGCGGCCAGCATGTCCAGTGCTCGCATCTGGTCTTTTTCATAATCCCTGTAGTCGATGTTTGCGTCGATCCTCGACGACTCCAGAATCTTAATAAAATCCTCGATCTTCTGTTGTTTGTAATACTCGAGCTGTGCGTAAAGAAATATCAGTCGGTTAATATTTATACGTCTAATTGGTAAACGGTGACACGCCTAATGTAGGGCCTAAATCAAAGCAGAACTCTCACCGCCAGGTTGACCCAGATGCTGAGCTGGGCATGTTCCTGCCGCAAAATACCGAGAACCTCATCGCCGTCGGGTAATTGATCCAGGTACAATTCGATTACCTAGTTGCGGAAAGAGGAGTTATTCATCCGTATTGCGAATTGGGAAGCGTGGATTTGTAAGTTGCCTCGATAGTAAATGATACACAACGAGTGCGTCGGTTTTCTCAGGAGAAGCCCCGCTCGTCTAGGTTATGTTGGGTGTGTTTGACACGCAGTCGGCTCGTTTACGAACAAGATACGCGGGCCTCGAACTTGGTTGATGAGAAATCGAAACCAGCTTAATTGGTCGTAAAATAAGGTAGATATTATGAAAATTTACCTCGTCCGTATCACGAAGAGGTATCTCGATGCTCGCCATCGCTTCGGCCTTTAGCGCTCGCCACGGTCTCGCTACGATCGCTACTGAAGCGAATTGAATAGTGAGACGAGCGAGACATCGTTGCCGTGAATGAAATCGGCGCTTGCGCGAAACGTGACACGGTGTACTTTTCAATCGCGTTATTACTTTCCGCACGTTTTCTTTTCAAAAAGAATTTATCGTATACACCGTGAATTTCTTTCTGTTGGAATTTATTTATTTAAAACGGTATTTCGAGTCTTGCAGTTGGATTATACAAAATTTACAAGATATACCACACTATTCAGGATGTGTATAATCAGTTTTTGCTGGTTTCATTTTTTTTTTTTTTTTTCTACAGTCCTTGAAGTATTATATTTATTTCAAATTGAATCCACATTAATTTAAACACAAATGATACTTTCCTATTTATATAATCATACGTTATAATAGGGTTACATAAATTACAGTTTGAAGATAACCATTTTTTGTTTTTTTTTCGTATGTACACAAATTTCAACACAATTGTTAATCAAAGAATTACAACTTATTAATTACTGCAAGACGTGAAATTGAATCTTGAAAATCACGATAAATAATATTAATAATCGTAACGAATGTAGATAAAAAAAATTTCCTGTGCCGTGTATGGATTTCATTCGTTTTGTTTTCTTGTGCGTCTTGTTGTGAAATCGAATTTAAAATGATCATTGACATTTGGCACATTTTTTTTACTACTTTAATTACGAAGTTTTGTTATATTTTGGTTAAAAACGTCTTTTTCCGTTTCGTTATAGCTTTGCATTTTTCATTTTATATTTCTATAAAGTGGCATTAACGTTTCAATTATCTAAATGCTACTCTAAACGTATGCAGTATTGTATCGTAATAATTAAATATTTATATCAATTACGGATCGATCATACATCGACAACATTATACCTAATATAATTAGCGCCTGAATTTCTTATTATCATTGTATAATCATTATTGTAAATACAAATGTTAAGTCTGTTGCTTTCGGGTGATGATTGTGATGTTTTTATTCTTTGCGTCGACGTGTATATGATAATTAATGTGTGCGCGTGAAGTTTTGCGTTTGAATAATGGATTTCGAATTAACTATACGCACAGTACGGTGGTAAAATTGTCTCATCATGTCAATGGATAATTATTAGCATGCCGCACCACCACCGTTCGTCGTTACCGTCTGAAACAAAATATTACGCAGTCATACGAATGAAATTTAAGGGAATATTCTTTTTCCAAAACCAGTTCCCGCACCTTTAGATTCACCTGACTGCCATAAAACGAAGTAAAGGCCGTGTCCGAGCTGACGCTCAAAGGAAGACTCGTGGCGTCGATGATGGCTTCTCGTTCGCTGCTCAGCGTCGAGGCGCGTAAATCGAGGGTACCGCTGACAGCCGACATTCCTGAACTCGTTGCCATTTCAACTTCACCAACGTCGGGATGTGACATGTGTCTTAAAATAATGTCGCTTTAATCGATCGTTGTAAAATATTAGCCAAGTAAACACGGAGGGGTGGACGCGCGCCACAGATTCCATGCTTTAAACACACCTGCTAAATCGACAAGCTTGAAAATCGACGTCAACTATAGGTTTAAAGCATAAAATCCGTATAGCGAATTTTACTAGCTCGTACCTGTAGTCCGGGGCCGGCTGCTCGACTTGCTGTCTTCTTGAACTTGACGAAATCGGTGTCCGTTGAATCGCGTAAATATATATGCCGCTCATCGTCAAGGTGTAAGAAACGAAGTAGAGCGTATGAAACTGGAAAAGTAACGGTGTGAGTACGAATCGACCGAAAGCACGTTTGATAAGGGACCGTTCAACTATCAGCCGACGTATTTTTTTGCAAATTTTTGTATTTCCTACCAAGTGATAACTTGTTTTGCCCAGCCACTGTTTTTCATCGTTAGCTAACGCGTTTTCAAAAGTTTATTGGCCAGCGTTATTATTTGTGTTAGCGTTGGCTGATACTTGAACGGCCCCTAAGATACCGTGATAAAAAAATAAGAAAAACACCTTGTACTGGTTCGTCAACATCCCGAATAGAATGTTGAAGAAATCCGCAGTCAGGAGTGCGAGCTGAAGCGCAGTTGCTCCTGATTCGAAAAGGATCACAGGTACAAGAGAGTAAAACACGAACTGAGTGATGCAGTAGAGGATGAGGAACGTTATTACAGGAGCGTTGTCCCAGCAGAATGATTCCAGTTGTAGCCGCTCGAGAACGCCCCTGATTTAATTATAACAAAGACAAGTCGCTTCGCTGGATTGCAGTGTTCAATGTTAAAATGTCGGTAATCACTTACACTTGCATGCAGCTGATGATCGTGCCGAAAAATCCTATCATTCCCAGGTACTCTATGATGTCAACGGTCTTTACGGCCAGTTCCTGGAGGACTGTTATCACGGAGAACAAGATCGCGCCACCCAGACAGAGCATGTCACCGACGAGTTGATTTTTGCCTTAAAAAGACAAAAAACAAAAAAACAATCAGGATTCCCCCTTTTGACGTTGACGGATCATGATCGGAACCAATTTTTCGACTCGATAAAGACAAACCAGTCATAGCTGTTGAGTCCTTGTCGTCCTCGATGTCCGCCCACACCAGGCTTCCGATGGCCATTAGGCAGACCGAAACTCCGATAATGTGCACCATCCTGTATCTGACTCCCAGAACCAGGCAGGATAGCGCTAAAGCAACTGGAATTGCCACGCAGTCCAACAATAAGAGCTAACAGAGAAAATGGATGTGATGATCGACTTGATAAACGTAAAAAATAAAAAACTAGGAAGAAATCTTGAACCCACTTGTATACTGGCGAGGCTTGTGAACTGATGAGAGGCCGTGACCAAGGTTTTCGCCTCGACGTCGATCAGCGCGAGTAAAAGATAACGCCATCCTCTTGCCCTGGTCACGGATATTAATCCGTTGCCAACCCCCCTGCAGGACATCCACGTCGTGTAGACGATGCACATCATGGCGTAATGGGGGAGATTCTGACCTGTTGAAAAAACGACGAGGAAAAAATATCGATGCAAGAGAATAGATGACGCGGTTTACAATCTTCGAATGTATGTATGTACGTACCTGTTGGCAAGGCGAGGTGGTATTCGGTGTTTATGTGGTGGTTGAAAATCGTCATGAAGCACAGTACGACGGACAGAAATTGACCCAATATTATGGTCTTCCATACGGACCTGCGATTTTTCGTATTACAGGTTGTTTGAACAAATACGATATAATGTCGTAACAATTAATTTGTAATAATCGTGGTCGATTCTTTTTGGGGAAATTGATTTTCAACTTTGCGCTGCTTTTTTATTTCTTGTCGAAAATTGAATCGTTCCATTTTCAGTTTCGAATGAACAAAGGAAAGAATGTTGCAATAGGTGCGGATAATATACAAAGACGCGGCGTAAAGCGATGCGTGCTTTTCCTTCGTGGCGCTTCTAACCCAAAAGGTGTTTCCAATATTTGCATCGATTTGACAATATTCTTCAATCGCTTTGTTTGCGCAGTTTAATTTGAAAGAAAGCAACAGACCCGCGATCAAAGTCTTCAAAATCGACGAAAACATTTAAATAAAATATAAAACTCAATTCAAAATAGTAAATAATTGAATAATTTTGCGATTAATACGTAGAGTTCAAAGTTCGTCCTTCCCCTAAGTGAGATAAGCACTTACTATTATCAGCACCTGCACTGATTACGCTATAGCACTCGAGTTGAGTTATCACCCCTCGACCGATCAAACCGTGCGCGTGTACACAAAAATCTATGTTTACCCGGAAGGGTATCGGAATCACCCAAGGAGACGATTACGATCCATAATAACGTACCACTTTCCGAGCTCGGATATGTAATTCTCGATTTTATCGCAAATCCCATTTTGCGGTGGCTGCATGTTCGGATTTTGACGGCTGAGGCGACCGCCTCCTGACACTCCCTTGCCGTGGTGCATTTTCACCCTGGCCCCGGGTGGAATTCGCGCTTGCGCTTTACCGACACCCTCCCGACTTACACCCCGGTCTTGCCTGCTACAGATTCATCGCAGATAGCAGGCTGGCGGACAGGTGCGCGGATCCTCTCTTCCGCCATCTCTGATCCATCCTGGAGTGTGCACAATATGTCGTTGCGGGGGGAAAAAAAAAACAATAATTTTTTTCCTTCAAACAGGTTCAAAAGTTCCATTCGGGTATAAAAATAGGCCTGTTAAAATTCGAACTCTTAATATTAACATTGAGAGGTTGCGCATTGCATTTTTCCATTTTTAGAAGAATGACACGCAAAAAATGGTTTTCACCCCATCTGATTTTTATAACTAGCTAACGATGCGTCGTACAGGAAATTCACGGACATATTTTTTTAGGGGATTGAAAGCTCTGTAAAAAAAGTCTCATCAGTTTATGATAAATCTACACGCTTTCAAAAGTTATTCAAGGTCCTTAAATAACTTTCAACGTTGAATAACTTTTGAAAGAGTAGATTTATCATAAAATGATAACGGACCTTTTTTGTAAAGCTTTCAATTCCCTGCAAAAATATGCCAGTTAATTTTCTGTACGACGCATCGTTATATAGTTATACGACTATTTTCGCATGCTATTTTTACGGAAAATAAAAAAGTACGATGTGCAACCTGTTAATGTTGATATTAAGAGCTCAAATTCTGACTGGCCTAATTTTATACCTAAATATGGAACTTTTGAACCTGTTTGGAAGAAAAAAAAGAATCTTTTTCTATTTTTGAAACACCTTTAATGCACAACCTATCTTGATGAAACCCGTATGGAAAAAAAACCACTTTTCACTTTTCTTAAGACGATGAAGACTTCATCTCGAAATATGAAATCGTTGCTGTATACAATCGTTGGATCGGAGCTATCAGCGTTGCCAGCGAACTTTTATTTTCCACGCTTATAGGCTGCACTGATTCTCTTTATATCGCCGAATCTTTAAATATATTATCTGTTTGTTGTTTAACGCGTTGTGGATTGGAATTGTGATGTTTCATTTCCGGGCACATTTGAATCACCCGCTCAAAGTGCAAAGCATCTGGTTTGTTCGTCGGACTTGCTCAGCTGGCCAGTTCAGTCGCTCTCTTACCAAATGAGCCGCGGCTACAAAATTTCAGCTATATCGGAGACTCGACCACCCCGTTGCAACACGTTGCGAGGCTTACAATTAGTTCTGTTTTTTTAAAAAACAATAAAACGTGCGTCGAGTGCCGATGTCGGCGGATAAATTGATGCACGTATTGTGACGGCACTGGTACCAGAAATGTTCAAACAAACATGTCGAACATGCCTCAGTACAAGAGGAGAAATGGTTCCGATATTCTCATCCGGCTTTTACGTAAGCCAACTACCAAAGAAGCTCATGGCTTTCACAAGGCTTGAGGTTAGTAGGAGATAGAGATAAATTTATCCAACAGCCCTATTCACGATATCCGTATTTATTTCTGCGCAACCGATCCATTTCTATGACTACCCTATTTTTACAAACAATCGTAGCTGTTCAAACATCTTCGCAACGGTCTTACAGATTAAATTTTTGGGCTTAAATTTCCACTGCAGTCTTTGAATTAAAAGGCGGGAATCTTTTATGATCTAGTAGTTCACTTGCTTACTGTTTTTCGCAGATATCCGAAAACGACGGTCTGCCGAAGGTGATTTGCAAGAAATGCTTGTTCCTAGCAGAATCTTTCTATTGTTTCAAGGAACAATGCGAATCTGCTGATAATCAGTTGAAATTTTTACTAAAGAACAAATTACGCAACAAGGATACTTTAATCGCCAGAAAGACACCCGATTCACAGATATCGGGCAGCGGCTCTTGCGGTCTTGGCTTCGCCGATTCATTCGGTGGATTTGCAAATTTTCTTTCAAGCAATGAAAAACAGCAGCATAACAAAAGAAATGCTTTTACTCAGCCCCGGGGTATTGAAGATGACTACGTAGTTGAATATATTTCGGATGAAGTGAGAATTGAGGTTGAAAATGCGATGAAAAGGAGGCAAGAAGCTGAGAGGAGAATCGGTATGGAGAAAGTATCGCATAGTGTCCGAAATCTGGAAGGAATCGAAGTGGTTCCTGTGACTGATCTATGTGCTGGGCGACACGAAAAGAGTTCTGATAGAAAAAAAGAGGACATTGTTGTGTTTCCTGTAACCGTTTCTAGGAAAAGAAGCAAATCGATTGAAAGCATTGTTATCGAGGATCCGGCGCCACTCACCAAGAGGCTTAGACTTCCTGCAGAGACTTCGTTCACAAAAGTTGATTTGAACAAAGTGAGAAATGGGGATTCTTCAATTTGCGGGGAACATAAAAAAATGAACTTTTCTACGGTAAAAAAATTTGTTAAAATTAACGAAGAAGGATGTGGTAGCAAGGATAATTCTCAGCTGAAAAACAATACCAATATTATTATTGTTATCGACGATGACAATGAAATGGAGGATCCCCAGGTTGACCAGGATCCAAAGAATCAAATGGATGTAAAGATCTTGGAAACGATTTTACAAAAACAAGATTTGGACTTGAATGAAAGTAAAGGTGAAAGGGAGACAAAAGTGGACGAAAGAAAACCAGAAAGGGAATCAATTCAGAAACCAGAAGTCGTCGGTGCTAATGAAATTAGCAAATTTTCCGATATTTCCGTTGGAATTAATTCAGTCGAGAGTGAAGAACAAGCGGTAGAAAAATATTCTATTTGCCATTCAGAAACAGTAGAAACTATGGGATATTTCACCGAGGAATACGAGGAGGAGCAGGCACATAACTCTTCAGACGATTCCCAGGGTTACCATCTAGTCGCAAAGTCTACTGTTGGGTCTATTATCAGCGAAACTGACGATCCTACTGTTCCGGATATCAGTATGAGGATTGATGGAGACGACATGTTAAATTACGAGGATGTGAACGACAAAAGGAGTGGCGAGATATTTATTAAAAATGAAGTCAGCAACACAAATAATAACTGCTCTTTCTCAGTTGAAAAAAAGGAGAGAGAGAACAATAATTCAAACGTGAATTGCTCTGTCGAAACTGAAACTAATCGGAGACCAGCATCCATTTGCAGCTTGGACAGTTTCTCTTATAAAGGAACGTCATCCGCGCTACTGGGTGTTGATTCGTCAAGTACGGATAAAAAGTATCGGCAAAAAGATTGGCTGAAAGATATTCAAGATAATTCGTTGAAATTCGAAGATTCGGCCATTTTTCCTTATCAACGACGCAGAGACACTCAACCACAGTCTTACCGCTGCACCACATGTTTTGGACATTTTGAATCGCTGCCAGCAGTACTGAAGCACAATGTACAGGAACACATGTCAGACCAAGCTCCTTTCACTTGTTGTATTTGTGACGTAAGTTTTGACAACAAGAGTAAACTTTACGACCACATTGACGAACACAACGGATCAAAGCCTTTTAAATGTTCGTTCTGCCCAAAGACATTTAATATGCAGAGAAAACTGAAGCGACACATTCATAATCACATTAATTACCAATCATTCGTATGCGAGGTATGCAGAAAGAGTTTCACGAAGAAATCATCTCTTGAATCTCATATGTATCTTCATATCGGGGAGGTACCTTTCGCTTGCAATAGCTGCGACGTTTCATTCAATAATAAAATCTCTCGGCAAAGACATGTCACAACGGCTCGTGAAAAACTTGACACTGTCGTTTGCAAATTTTACAACAAGGATTTGCCCGACAACAGGTCTTTTCCAGTTCATAGGTCGGTTCATACCGGTGACGAATCTTATCAGTGTCGCCGTTGTCTTCGACATGGTGAAATCACAGGTGCTGACGATCCTTGGGTAGAGAGGGTGAAGACAGAGAATCAGAGCAGGGAGGCCCAGGATTCTGATGGTTTTTGGGAAAATAAACTGAACTCAGAAAAGCAAAGTGGAGAAAATGGAGCCGCTTTATCAACTGAGATTAAGGTCCACTGCACCAAAGTTGAAATAGATACTAAGGAGAATAATTCCTCCTCTTGCAACGCGACAGTGGTTGGAGATGCCGAAAGAAAGGCAAATGGGCAAAGTAGACCCCGGATGAAGGCAGAAAATTTTAACGACGGTTGTATGGAGGAATTTACCACCTATTCCGAAACATTGGCTGAAATTGACACGGTTGTTACTCCAATTACCGTCGTTGATAGCGGAGAACACTGAATAGAATTACCGAAACGTTTAGAATTTTTCCTTGTCATTTATTTTCCAATTTCTCATACCGATTAACGTACAAATATCACTAAGTCGATATCACAAGACTGCCAATCGTTTTATTTCAAAATTTATCAAAACTACTTAGTTTTGTGTCGGTGAAAATATAATCTACGTTATTTATTCAACAACATTTATATCATTTCCACTTCCATTCCTTCCTTACCGGTCGGTTATCCTGGCAACTTGGTAGTCTTAATTTTGCCTTGTTTCAGCAAATTACCCTCTTAGAATACATTGCAAAATATTCTAATACGATTATGGCTTACTTACTTGTGTGGCTTATCAGGTTGATCTGGATTTAAAAAAATAATTCAAATCCCTCCTGTGCTTACTACAGGTATCGATACACGCTGTAGCCGCCTCGTGGCCGCTCAAGGCACGTGAATTTAACCCGCCAGCACCTACCGAAGGGTGTAAAGTCGATATCGTTGGCTGAATTGACGAGGGAGAGGGTGTCGTCTTTGCCGTGCGAAATCAGGCAGAGGGCGTGAGGCGAATTTTCTCTGCTACGCGGGTATCCGTCGGGTCTTTCGAACGTTACGGTTATTTTGAACAAAAGGATAAAATTTGCTAAATTGAATACAGTGCAAAGTCCCTGATGGTAGCCGGCTGTCAGCGTCGTGTTTGAAGAAGCGGAAAAAACCGCAGGGGTAGAAAGAATCAAAATCGAAGTCTCGATATAATCAGATTGAAGTTGGTAATCAATTTGAAGTTAGCGACCGTGAAGGATATGTGAAGGAAGAAATCGTCGATTTCGGTCGTTGTAGAATTGTTTATTAGAAAAACGACAACGTTACTAAGTTCAACCTCGTTCGATGTTATATTCCGGTCAATGATTCCTCCAAATTCGACTCGTCTAATTCCTTAAAAAATTGCGGACGTGTTAAAAAAGAGATTCCTTGTGGAGAATATTGCAAATGCAGTCAGGTTAAATGGGATGGGGCTCAAAATCACGAAAGAAGAAAAAGAAATTTGAAATGACGAATGATCGGTGTACCGAAACACGAATTTTTGGTAAATAAAGAATTTGACCCTTCGAGTCTTTCGTCAGTCGTTGTTGACAAATTCGGCACGAGTCTGACATCTGAAAAATCGACCTCTTGATTGTCCGGTGTTTTCGCAATCCAATATTTTGCGCATCGTAATCTGGCTCATTCTCAAATAAATGTCCATGTAAATTTATTTATTATACATTCTTGAGTTCTCAATTTTTATTTTTATACAATGCAACTTTTCGCGTTCATGGTCTTTCTACGTTCTTAGCTCGCGGTAATTTGACTTCCGGGATATCGTCTCTTCGAATTTTTGTTCTTTCGCAGTTTTTTACCCTACCCGTGCCTACCTGTAATGTATGTGCAATCTACGCGGAGGTAATTGGTTTCCGGGTCTCGTACGACGCCGTAACTCAGGTCCTGGCGACGCGGCGTGCAGAAATAATATCGACGCTTCCGTATAAGTCGGTTGGAAAAATCGAGGGATTGAAAGTTTCTTCGCCGAGGGTAGTCGAGTATAATGCGTACACTTCGTATCGCCGTGCTAACGCCTCGACCGAGTAGTCAAATATTCCCGATACTTGACGGATAGGAAATATCTACTCCCGGAAATACACCCCAGCAGTTGATGCTGCACATTTAGCTCCTCGCCTCCAGTTCTTCGGCGCTTCCAATATATTATCTGCTTCCGATACTTTTTACCGAGGAGCTCGATTATGCTTCTGCCCTAGCGTTATATACGTGGGTGCGTTGGAGCATCGAGTTTATACCCGATAAGAGTTTAGAACTCGGTTTGATGTTCTTTTTATCCATCAAAATAGTAAGCAGCATGATATCGCGGTTGCCGAATATTTTTCCGGGGAGAATCGAAGAAAAAAAATTGAGAGAAAGGATAGAAAGGGGGGGTATTCTTGAAATTTTTTGCAGCTACGCCCGATCATATTTTTTTTCTTCATTCGGCTGATAGAATTCGTGGCAGTTTTCCTTCTATCCAACGTTGCCAACGGTACGCAAAAACTTCTGGGACTCGGTTTGACGCTGATCAGATGATAAACCCATTTTCAGTAACGGGGCGGGGTTGAAGTTTCGAACTTTCAAAAGTTCCAAAAGCACCAAATTCCGAATTATTTGTCGGCGAAACTTGAAGTAAAGAAATTGAACTTTGAAGAAACGACAAAGTTTCGAATGATCGGAAACACGACGGCTCAAAGTTCTTGGCTTCAAGTTTCGCCACGAAAAAATTCCGAATTTGGTTTCCACGGAACTTTTCAAATTCGAAGTTTCAACACCACCCCCTCAGTAACAGCCAATAACCACTTACACGTAGAAGCATCGATCGGGCCAAATTATATTATAATTTTTATTTTGACGTTCACACAACTTTGCATAATTTTTCTACGTGCAAACTAGAGTTGGCATTTGGCCTGGTTTTAAAAGCGATAAAGTCGTGTAGAGAGACGAAGAGAAAAGGAGAATTGCCATTTTTTTTACTCGTGCAAAGACCCAGACTGCCGCCTAGAGCAAAGCGGTCCGCAATTTCGCGCGATGCTCGACGATCCCGATCTAGGATAGTGGAGGGTAGACATGGGCAGGTACACACCTAGCGAGATAAGAATCCAATTGTACGCAATCCTCTAACGAGGGTAGATCCGGGACGCTGGTGGAGAAGGGAGGAGGGACCGAATTCCCCGGGGATTCCCGGGAGTCATATAGCCGAACGCTTTGGTCGATCGAGAGTCCGTCAAACGAACCGTTTCTTTTCTGGCTATCCGCTCTTTTCCCGTCTTTCAATTCGCAATAATTTATTTTCCCTTTTCGTTTCCACCGCTTTCCCCTTTTATCATTCACTGTTCAATTTCATTCACCAGTAGCGGTTTTCTTACATCTTCGACGCGCTCTTTATTCATACTTTGATGGTAGATTTTCTAAAGGTTATATGGTCATGCAACATTCTCACTACTCCGATATTGCGATACTTTTCCACTGCAGGCAATTTAAATACCACGTGGCTCGAGGCAAAATGAACATTTTGTTGAAGTAACGAGGAGTTCTTGCAAAGAGCGAAAAGAGCAACTTTAGCTCTACGAATGAAGGACTGCGTAAATATTACTTGCTCATTTTATACGATTGGGACAATTGTTTGACAGTAATTTCTGCACCGACCACCATGTATGCTTTATCGCTTCTCTCTCCGTCTCTCTTAATTTGCCAATTTCAAGTATCTCTCGATGAGAAAGTAAAACAAGAAGCAACCGAGGTAAACTGGGAACTTTGCGGGGGATTTTAGATTCTTGGAGCTTTTCCTAAAGCAAACGTTGTCTTGTACCCACCTACCGGCATGAGTTGTTGAACTTTTTCACCGCTGCAGGTGTATTAGTAGTATATATACATACATGTATATAGGTATAGAATTACAGACGACGGCCGATGTTCCAAGTTTTCCCGAGACCAGTTCACGTACAAAATAAAAAAGAAACGAAAAAAATAGATGGCGAGTATAGGTAAAGGTAAAACTTCTGGAATCCGATGAAAATTTTCATTTATTTATTTTTTATCCATGCATCATTTCGACCCACGCATCAGGTAATCGCCGCACAGAGTCAAATTGAGGGTAAAATTGAGATTCCGCAAAACGCGGGGTTCGTCGCTCTATGGGACGGGTAGATATTTTTTCGGTTACAGAACTGGAAAAAGAATTCGATATTGCAACAGCTCTATGCAAATATCGTATAACCGCGGCACGAGAGAAAATTCCGTTCCCCCTCGTTATTTTTAACTTTTCTCTTTTCTATTACGTCGAACCAGTCCGATACAACGTTTCTTTTTTGCGAAAGCGCAATTTTTTTCATTCATTTTTATCTTTTTCTTGTTATTTTACCATCATCGTCATGTGCTGTGCGCGGATGAAATTGTGCCGAAGAATTTTATAACGGAGGCTCATCCGTTGGGAATATATAGAAATTAAATTCCGTGGTGACGTCAAAGGTCGTGTTGGGCGATGACAAAAAGAAACAGTGAATAAATAAAAAAAAAAAAAAAAACCGCGTCACTTGCAAGCGCATCGGTATCCATCGTGTAGTGTTTAGTATACGATATGTGGAGTCACGTGTAAGTATCTGATTGCTAAAAGTGAGGTGAGACAATGAATCGACGCCTCTTACGAAAATTAACATGCTGTATCGGTGGATATAAAAATTTGAAAAAGACTGATTTAGTCATCTCCAATAAGATACAATAGTTTGTTACACTCTTGGAGAAAGATTACGCATAATTTAGTTGAGGACCGATAATATAATTGGTATAAAAACAATTTATCGTCGGTATAATAAGACCAATTGATATTCGTGCATTGATAAAAAATTTAGAAGAAATTTAAAACATCTGTAAAGAACCTGTAAAAACAGGATTAAATTTTCTAAGATCTGCATCGACCACGCAATCTCGAGGATATTTATAAGGGTTTTTTTTTTTGACGCGCAAAAGTGCACTTTTGCATTCGCAAATTGACTTTCATTTCGGTACTATCGAAATCCTTATCACACTAATCGAGAGTGATAATTTTCGTAAGAAATCTGAAACGTGCTACTCTTCGTAAGAGGCGTCGATATGTCCCGTAATGCATTGTACGCTTCTAATGCCCATCCGCCGATTAGTTCATCAGCAACTGTCGACCTTTTTCCCTGATGGATTGGCAAGGGATGCGCCTATCTCTTCGGCTGTTAGGGCGAATAAGTATATATAGTCGGCGAGTCAAGCCGTCTGCCTGCAGAGAGAATCGGGGTGTCGATGGAATCGCGTTCCTCCTCCGTTTACGACGGCTCTGCGTCAATCGTTATTGGGAATAGTGTTGCCGAACATCACCGAATTTACACCGTATTTTTACTTCCGACCACGGGGAATTGACTTTGTGGATACACGAAAGCTGGGAAATCCCCGCTACCCAGGTAGACGGATATTTTTCCTTTGAATTTAGAATTTTATAACGGGAACTGCATTTCAACGATAAAATTTGACGTCTGCAGCGGCGGTGGAGAGAATTCGCTCACCTCGAATTGATTTACGCATTTTTCGTGAGCCGGGCGGGGTTCAAAAATGCGAATAATTAATAATTCGAAGGGACGAAATCCCGAAAGTCAAATTACCGACTGTTAAAAACTTAGAAAGAACATAAATACGAAAAGTTGTCGTGTAGAAAAATACAAGTTGAGAACGCAAAAATGTATTGATAGATTTATACCAACATTTTTTTTTTTTGAAAATGGGAAAGATTGCGAAGTGCAAAATATTGAATTGCGAAAATACCGAAAAGTCAAATTGTCGACTTTTCAAATATCTATTAACAACGAATGACCAAAGACTCGAAATGTAAAAATCCCGGAACCCACTAAGCCAGAATGGACAAAATACTGAAAGTCTGCAAGACGTCAGATACACATTTATTCTTATCAACGATTAATGTAATAATGCCTCGAATCAATTGAATTCACGTTGAAAAAGATGTACCGTTTAAATGTTATTGAAAATATGATGTCTATTTCTGTGCGTTCTTTTTTTCTTCGATGATACGGACGATCGTCTGACACAATGAGATAATCTTCGTAAAACTAGCACAGAGTTTACGAATTTGACAAATTCGGAATTCTCAAGAGATTCGGTATTTCGTCCTTCCGGGATTTTGGTCGTTCTGCATTTTACGGATCGAGATTCTGCTCCTTCTGAATTTCGATTTTCGACAAATAATATTTTTCGTTTTCTGGCTGTTCGAAGTATCAGCCGCTCTCAATTTTCAATATCGTAACTATTATTTTTCCATATCTTCGCATTCTGTGCTTTGTTCAATCGGCATGCCGACTGTTCTGAAAATGCTTTTTCGAATAAAAGCACGTTCGGTTAAATGAACTTTTGTGAAAACAGTTATTCCACCGGATGATGTACCGAAAATTCCAATTTCGGTAGACTGCTCATTCGCTATTTGAAAATTCGCATCTCGAAAATTTCGGGTTTTCGACCAGTCGACTCTTTCGTCTTTCGGGATTTCGACTCCCGTCCCCTGCGCCCCGGCATTATCACGTGTATAATTCCAATTATGAGTTAATCTACATGTATTGTTACGTATTGAAATATCATTAATAATTTACCGCGTAATGACCGTATTGATGTTAATTCTCGACCGCGTTTCGGCTAATTGATATTACTTGTGTTGCGAGGAGCGGATAGGATAATCCGAGTCTAAACTAATCTCGAAAGGCAGGTGTATGCGTGCCGTTGAAATTACGATCCGTTGGTAAATCGACGACAATGGGACTACGAGAGTGATCGATATGACTAGGCGGATCTACACCGCGTACACGCGTGTCGCGATTGCGGTTTGAGCGATATTACACGAGTTAATACCCTGTTCCTAATAAATCTATAACCCGTCAGATCTCTCCGCAGCCTCGCGGTGTTTCGAGGTTGCAGAATGAATCGGTAATGCGGAAAGCTACGTACAAAGTCTCGCGGAGTAAGTTGTAGGGAAATCCCCGAACGACCGTGTCTTCGCGTTGTTGTACAATGTTCTTCTTCTCCTCCTTTCATCATCACTCTACCTGTAATTGCTAGTACGTCAAAAGTTAGTCTGTGAACAATGAGAGATGCATCGACGCCGTAATTTTATTATACAGAGTTGACAATAGCTGGGATGAGAAGATGAATTTGTTGGGTAAATTTGCACCCTTCAGAGTTGATTAATCGAACCTGTCTCGCAAAAAGTTTGATGAAAAATTTATTATTACAGCTTATTGTTTCTGTATCGAAGTTTGATGCAATCTGAAATGTAGGACGGATCTGGCTGTTCGCTGTATATGGTTGATTTTCCAGCTGGTTTCTCGTTTCCAGTTTCTAATTCCCCGGGGACGGCCGCGTCAAAATTTTTCTGTGAAAAAAAATGAATAACGAAAGGATGATTGATTGCCCGTCCAATCAACGACGCGTCGCCTTTCCTTCGAGAGTAGAAAATCACGAAATGCCGAATCGAAATCTGATTTTTTGAATAAATCACGAATCAGGGAGCTGCGCGGCGTGACAGCTTAATTTCGCCTCTCTCCAATCCTCCGGAGATACGAAATCTCCCTGCAAATATCCACACATGGTGTTAATCGCGGAATACCAAGCGAGCCAGTTTCTGTTCGAGGAAAATTATCCCTCCCACCCCTGTAGTTTAAGGGGAAGGGTTACAGCCTGGACGGTCTGAAATCATATCTATTTTTAGGAGTTTTCTTTTTTAAAGACAATGAAAACACTTGGAGACACTTGATTTTGAGGGCTTTATTATTCACAGTTTCAAGAAAATCTTAAAAATTTTTCATCCAATTGCCACTTTACCCGTATTACCTTATTTATTTAAGTGACAATTTGGGACTTGGATCGGAATCTCGCATTCCTGAAACTACAAGCGAGCAGCCTCGCCGAAGGTTGCGGGAGTTTTTTAACTTTTGCAAAACAGTAGATGGGCAGAGAAAAACACGATCAGGGTTGAGAGGGTAGAATTAGGCGAATAATTGAGGTACTTGCGAAGTTTTGTGCGCGCGAAGCCGCGAGCGCGTCGACGATCTACCGCTGCGGGAAAACTCCGGCGTTCCGCGGGATACCGACGACTCCCAATTCCCGGTGGATTGACCTCCGCGTACGTGACCCAAGTGACGAACTGCCGAAAGTCTTCGATGCGAAATCCCGGGACGTGACGAGACAAGTTTAGCCATTCAGTGCAGAAAATTAGACCGAATTTTGCCCTGGTTTGGATACCCAGTGACTGCCCGCTGGCTAAACAACTTCTGACTGTCCAAGCGCTATGTCCTCGTTTCGGAAAAGTGATGCTTCGTTTTGAACTTCCCGTTTCGCTGTTTTCAGAGAAAAAATGGAAAGTTGAGTTTTTACTCGATCTGTACATTTCGACAAATTTAGAAAATTACTTCCGATCATTTTCGGACGGCCGTCTGTGTGTGTTTGTGTATGTACCTTACATGTGATCGATTCTTTTGTCCGACAATATCTGGAGAACGAGTTGCCGGATTTCATTGACTTTGGTCTCAATCGACGCGGCTTCTCCAAACTTAGAACAGATTCAATTTTGGCTTTGATCGTTTCGGTACTTTTTCAATAATTTTACTTTGGTATCCGAGGGCTCTAAAATCGGTAATCACGAATCTGATTTTTTAGTTCGAGATTCGAATCGGATGTTATTCCTTTTTTCCCTATAAACTTGGAACCTGCAGTCTGAGAACGTGAAGTTCTAGGGCTGGTTCATGCCCGGTCTGAAAGACGTTTGCTTCATCTGTTTCTGAATTCCTTTTTCCTTCTCTTCTGTTTCTATATCCCTGAAAGACCAATGAAGTTGACATCTCCGAAGTCGGCGTTATTGCCGAGGCTGCATCTCGTCCATATTCGTTGAGGGGATTTCCTCTCGAGGAATCGAATATCGATATGAGTTTTCAGGTTTCAAAGAAAGCAGCGCCGTTTTCCGCGAAGATTCATTTCGAGGTGCCATAATTTGATCTGAAAGTTAAATGCAATCCGGGTTAGGTAATGCAAATCGTTCGGCGAATATCGGCGTATAGCTGTACTACTCGTTATACATACACCTATGTACGTACGTGTATGATACCTTATCGGTGGTTGAAAATAAAATATTTTTCTTGCCTGCCGTGGAAAATATCCCGATGTCTCCTTCAACTTTGAGCCAAGAAATAGAGGGAGTTATCAATATCGCCGTTTGCAATTCAAACATTTCCTTGAATAAATCTCATTACTTGAACGTCATCAAAGTGAACAGCGGCGCAAAAAAGACCTACGCAACATTATACGTGCGCAGCGATCTTTGAAAAGACTTGAACGTACGAATCAAGGCAAATGCCTCCTCGCAACTTACTCATTCACGGTCAACAATTATTTCTGCAACGTCACAGACTTTCTATCGAAACACACGCGTACCGCCCAAAGTTCACAATTTTTGTTTCGGACTGTCCGGTACGATTCTCGTCTCGTGGTTTATAATAAAGCTGTATCGAGGAGGACGTCTACCTGCCCGGCAAACTCGGAAATTTGAAAATACATCGGCGTGTTGGATTCCCCGAGGTAAGAAGCTCTCCCTAAAACTGCCAAGGAAAGAACCGAGGATACCGAGGGTCGGCAGACGTGACCTCTGACCTCGTATGACCTTGGAACCTACCCGGCGGGTCGCGAGTCGCGGCGACAACTTGATATTTCCAGCGTACCTAATATGCGGGTGGTAATTATCCTCCGACTCTCTCTGTTTCTACTCCCGGCGGGACTCGACTGTTATAGCCAAGTTCTGATTGCCGGATCTCGATCCGGCGCCGTTGATACCTGACGAATTCTGCAACAAGACGTAATTTCGCCTGTAGAAACAGTTGAACCCCGAATTTCAGGGAGGATAACGATTGGCGTAAGTCGTTTGGTAGAGAGCCAAGTGAAGCCACTCTTCGGGGGTCAGACAAGGGCGGTGACCGTACCCGAAACATATTCCACAAGTGAAAAAACACTCTCCGGGTATGGGTAGGGGTGAAGAACTAGAATTACCGATCGATAGAAGGACCGGAATAACGAATTTTCGTAGACGTTCCAGATCTTGTTCGTAGAACTTAAATATGTGGAAAGTTCAAGTGTAGAAAAATCGGAACGGAATGCCGAAAATCCGAAAGACAAAATATAGAAAGGTCAAAACGCAGAACGGAAAAATCGAAAATCTGTAAACGATTCCTTATTATCGAGAGGAATTCTTAAAATTACACACTTTGGCATTTTATGCTCTGACCTTTCTACAGTCTTTCACTCCTCCATACTTCAATTATCAACATGTTTGAATTCTTTAAAAATTCGATATTGCGGCCCTTCGATGTTTTGATCATTTCAAAATCTTACCCCCACCCTCCAGGTATAAATATAATCCGCGGGTTCACCGGAGTCGTTTCTGACGCTCCATTAGAGGGAGGGAAAAACCGGAAGAGAGACAGTTTTTCGTCCGACTTAATTTTCCGCACCAGCACGACGCCCGTGTCGGGTTTTTTTCTGTCTCCCTGCAGCAGCGCGGGGAGAAAATCTATCGGACGCGATTTGATCCGCGACAACACGTGTACCTACGGTGAGCTTGCAAGTCAAGTTACCTCGCGTCTCGTCCTTTTGCAGCCCTTTCTTATTGCCGAACACGGAACATGACACGATCGCCCTTCGTAAGCAGTTTCCTACCGGCGCAAAGCCATAGTCAACTTTCAAAGATTCGACGATCTCTCCGCCAAAACTCTTCCAAAGTCGTTTGACGCCGACTTTGGGGCCGCTTTCCCGAGTGCTTCCCCATTTCGTACCCCACCCACTTTAGTTTTTCCTCATCCGGCGGAGGCTATTCGCCAAAATTTCTCTCGAGCAGGCTAACCAGCTCAACCCTTTCGAACATACATTTTTCCTTGCGGTCGAATTCCCTGAAACTGGGAACGTAAGGGTTTTCGGTTAATTCGCATTTTGCGACTTGCGTCACGGTGCTGCTTGTATTGTTACATATCTTTCGTTCCAGAGGAACGCGCACTGAAAACAATAGTTTGGGATTTACGATAATACTGTTATTGTAGGCCAGTTATAGGTATATTAGTCAAAACATATTGCCTACACAGGAAATGCAATGGCTCTTTTGGAGAACTCCGATTGCTACAAAGTTCATGTAAATATGACTGTTGAAGTATTTCTAACTTAACAATTATATAGCTCGTTATGGCAGAGCAGTTTTGTCTATCTAATGCGCTCAGCTAATTGAACCATATAGTACTGCTGGAAAAATCACGTTTTAATACAGCTATAGTAATATAGCTTGCGAAACTATACTACATGCTGGAAAACCTACAGTAATTTGTAAACGCGTGGTGACCGTGCAGCCGCTAACGATAAGCGTCGTGGAATTGGACGACGCGACATCGTTGCACGCAAAATTTTTCGCGACGGACGATTTCGTGAAGCATAAACTTGGCGAATGGAATCTTGGTGATCTAATACCAACGTTTGAAAGTAAGTCTTGTCAGACTCGCCGTGCTGTTCGGCATATGTCTGTTACGACATAGTGGTATGCTTACGGCAATGACATTGTGTCAGTCATATTTGCATGGCTTTATTACGCAAATAGCACCACAGTATCGCATTTTTAATTATGGCTAGAAACGGTCAATTATTTTTTCAGTGCGTGTTGCACGGGTGGCCAAAGTCTTTCTGGCGTCAGTTTTTTCATTTGAAATTTTTAGTACGCGTTCTTTCGAATCAAAATTTCATCGAGACAATGAGGAGAAATAATAATAATCAAATATGTATAAAAAATTTCACCCTCGGTAGTCCGGCGCGCGGTTCGTCAGCTGCGCCGTCTCGTTTTTCTTTGATTTATGCCGGCTGATGCTGCACCGAGAAAAGATAAGACGTTTGATATCCCAGGCACGACGCCATCCGCCACGTCTCCCTGTGCCCTGAATAAAAATTTCGGGGAAAAATATATGGCAGAGTTTTTCCCTGTCCTCTCAGAATTGAACGGTATGCACCCGTGTGACTTGTGTACGTGCGGATTTGAGATTTCTTTTTTTTTTTTAATATATAAAATAAAATGAACGAAACAGATGCAGACCGGAGGGTGGGTCAAAAAATTGTCACCCATTTCTTTCGTGGAAGCTTTCTGTACAGCTGGGGATAAGAAAATTCTTGTTCATAGACCTCAGAGTTTACAGTATTTGTTCGTTTTTGATGGTAAGTCTAGCCGGTATGGCCGTTTGAAGTTGACTCTATTTAAATATGTCTGACGCGATGTCTCAACCTTCATGCATCTGAAAAACAAAAAAAAAAAAAAAAATTTTCGACCACTTTTTTGCAACTTAAACTGTTGAAATAATGGATTACGTATTGATGAATAATTTTGATGGTGCTTCAGACGATAGTGAACAGCTCCATTCTGTATAGGATTCTGAACAAAAACACTTGAGTAAATTTTCATTTGACGCAGAACTAAAGAAATGGTATGAATTCTACGAATTTACTATCGCTATTTTTTACTATTTCAGGGCATCCCCTTTATACGGTTATCAAACTTTACAGAAATGTATATAAAAAAATGATTAAAATCGAAGAGGATGAGGTACATGGGCTGCTAATTTGACGTCGAATGCCCCATATATGTGTATGCTCGATTGTCGAAACTCACCAATTCATATTTGATCAAGAGGAGAGCCAGGCGAGCGCGTGGCAATTGCAATTAAAACGTACGGGACGTTTGCTTCCTCGAATTGTGAAAAACGATTCTTCCTACCCTTGCTCGTCTCCTCCCTTAACCCCGCACAAAACGCTCCTGAGTTTTCAAATCGTGGGCGGTGCAGCGTGTCTAAAAAATGACGCAGTCAACCTGCACTTCGTCGCGATCGTTTATATCGGAAAAACTATTGTTGCCAGGTGCAGAGACTCCGTTATTATGGCAAGATACTTACGACGTTGAAGGTAGTCAAGAACTTCGTCTGCACGGGTGCTCGAAAATTCTTCAAATTCCGTTTGAAGTCGTGCGATTTTTATCCGGGCCGCCTTGAGGGTCACAAATTTTTGCAGAGACCCCAGTGATTTCTCAGCTATAATTCTACGATCTTCTTCGCGTAATCACATTACTAACTTTCGCGGGGGTTGGGGGTGAAAAGTTGAAAAGAATGGCCAATTGTTAGAGTAACCGAAATATGGAATTTTCAGAATTGCCAATACGTAATTCGTAGAATTGTCGAAATGTAACAAATCAAGTCATGTACCTACAGAAAATTCCGAGGTACAGAAAGTCGATATGCAAAGGGACAAAAATATAGAAAGGTGAAAACACAGAACGGCAGAATCTAAAATCATTATACGATTCTATATTATCGAGACGAATTCCGACGTTTCTACATTTTATTATTCTATATTCTGACCTTTAATTCTATTCTCTTATTTCTCCATACTTTGACTTTCAAATTCTTTCAGTTAAATTTTCCCTTGTTTAAAAATTCGATCTTGTGGCACTTCTATTTTTTGATCTTTCTACATTTTTACCCCCATTCACTTTTGTCTCTCGATAGCGTCGATCTGTCTGAAATCTTCTCTTTCAATGAGCGATCGAGAGTCGGAGGGAGAAGTTTTAATGATTTTCGTTTTTTTTTTGTGTTTTAAATTATGGGTAGGCCGTGAGGCCGGTACCTCGGAAAAGCTTAAAGGTCAACCGAACTCGGCCGGGTCTGGAGATCGTGCCAACAATCCTGGCGGCGAACCTCTGGATGTGATAGGAGCACGTATCCACGTAGAAATCAAATTGTTATAAACGTGCAAAAATATTTGCACGTGTCGGGAGGTCGCGAGGATCGTCGCTGTTTCGATCCCTGGGCCATAAATGTTGGATACGGCTCGACTCTTCAACCGAATGAAACGATAACACCAGTTTTCAATTTACCCAAGGAGCTTGACCATATCCAAACGCACAACCGCGACCCGGAAGGCTTCGCGCGAGCTTTTTCTTCCACCCTCCGTCCATCTCACACTTCCAGCAAAACTCACTGAGCTCAAAATAATCGATGCATCGATTAATCGAGTCCAAAAAAATAATCCAACACGTCTCGATTTAATCGATAAAAATTAATCGATTGCTCTGTTATTTCGTATATTTTTGATCGCATAAATTGATATTATATCGCGTCGTTCGTCGGAGTAGAAATAATAATGGAGTTTGGAAAATAATCGATTCAATCGACAATTGATTATTTTTTATCACTCTTACACAATTCTCGGTGGACATCCACTTCCGCTGCGCTCGCAGGATTCGCTCGACACGAAACGCTCTTGCCGTACAAATCGGAGAGACGCGAGTTCCGAGCACTTATTTAGCCTTCTGAGAAGGTATTTATTTACTCGCTTCGTGGAGCGGCGGAAGGGCTCGTAGGTAAATTTGTTGGAATCTATCGATCTACTTCCCGAGCTGCCGGCACGTCACTCGTCGCGAATCTAACCACACGAAATTGCCCCATTTTACTCGAGGCTCGCGGCATGCCATAAGGCAAAAGGCGAAAAAGGAAAGCCGGGATCTATCTCTTCTCGCCGGGTTTCTCCTGCCGCAGACTCGGTCCAACTATCAAACCCAAATTAGGCTGGCTACCAGGGTGGGTGTCGTTAACTAACTCGAAAGTCGCTCGACGCCCGTTCGTCCGTCTTTGTGCCGTCATACGAATCGGCAGTAAAACGATTCACCCCTTTTTTCCTCCAAGTTCTCGGAAAAGCGGCCGTCGGGTACCTCCGAAAAGCCCTGAAAGATTACCGATTCAAATTCACCTATTCGAATGAAATATTTGGGCATTCGAGTGGAAGCAGCAGCGCCGCGAGGATCGGATTCGAACCGCGTTCTCTCGTCCTTTGACAAACAATCGAAAAGGCGGCGCTTTCTCTCTTTTCCAAAACCCCACGTCTCCGCCGCTACGAACGTCTTATCGACGCTCGACTACTCGTCGCAAATTTCGCGAACAATGCCCCTTGTTTCGGTAAGATCAAGCCGCACGGAATGCGGGAGTACAGTGGAAAATTAAAAACCGTGGCACGTTCTTCGGGGGCGAAAGGTGTAAAAAAAAGAAGACTGACATGTGCCGCAGAAACGCGCCTGCAGCAGCCAAAAGTTGAAAAACACAGGACGAAAGTTTGCGAAGAAAAGTTTTGATTAGATTAATCTCAGCTAATGGAGCGTTAAGGGTAATCCTTGTACTACAGGAGTTTCTCTTTTGGTCGCCACTCCGCTCGAGTTTTCTCAGAACTCCTCTCCGTTTCCACCGCGATATTTTATATCCCTTCATACTCCGACAATACCCATCCTCCAACTTTCTTCTAATATCTTAAGATTCGCGAACACTGTAGCTATAGTATCATAAGCTTGTTCAACAGGAGTCTCTGGCAATGTATAAGTTACCCGTTGGATCCCGCCACTTTGAACGCTGATTAAACTCAATCATCCCTGCGAAGTACCGACACACAGACACAGACTCACTCACGTATCCTTCGTCGCAGCCGAGTCCACGTAAGACCGCGTGAAGAAAATCTTCTTTCACGGGGTCGTCTTTAGCACCTGACCCAAGTCGCGCACCGATTTCATTCCTCTTGCTTGTATCTTTCTCGAAACGCCGCAGCGCGCGTTCGCCTGTAATTGATGTTATTTTAGACGGAATCTGGAAAGTGTAACTCGACTCGACACCGGAGACTGGAGAGCCGGTGAACCGCGAGGCAATTCACCTTTGCAAGGCGTAGCCAATTAAAATCACCAAATGCTTCGTGGTGTGCTGCAGGCGCGGGTGAATATAACAACGAAGAAATCTCCTTCAAATTCTATTTCCGTTGGACTCCTCTCGAGGTCGTCGACGTTTAGTCGTTCGCTCTGCAACCTGGATGGGGTGTGTTTTTTTTTTTTTTTTTTGTCCGTCATTTCTGTTTTTACGATTTACTTCATGTTCGCAGTTAGTCGCAAACAGTTTCAGGCTGCGGATATTTTAGGGTTTACGATTCCGCGCTACAGCTAGGCCCCCGAATGGGGTCCCCCGCGTTTCTCGTCCTCTGGTAGTGATTCGGTTGCAGCTCGCGTTAGTGATAAGTTTGGGGGAAAAAAGGCAGAGAAGACGCGAGAAAGCGGAATTCGCTTCAACGTGGGTGCGGGAATGTGACGCGAATCGATTATCAGGAAATCGGTCAGAACACGTTTTTGCTAATGAACATGTGACGAGAAAAATTTTATTCCGAGAGGTACGAGATAAGAGAGAGCCCGCGGTAGAGTGCGTAGGGGTCGGTGTGATAAGGTGTCATGGGGTGGAGCGGGAAATTTGAATCATCGTTTCCAACGGAATGAATTTCGCTCGTCGTTGCAGCTTCGTTCAATCTTAAAACTAGCGGTTCAGGCCGATTTTCCGTCTCCCCGTAATTACGACTCCGTAACTTTCCCGGTTACACGTACCTGTAATAAGGGCGCGATATACGAAAAGTTTCGACCGTTCTCCGTATGGGGGCCAATAATTAATTCCAAACGTCACGTCCGCGGGAGCGGACTATAACTCGTTAAGAAAATTACGTTGAGACGTGAAAGGGAGGCGGAGGGGAGGAAAACTTTTCAATACCAGGCCGCGTATCTTTCCATGCAATTTTTCTCTCTTCTCATAGAACGCGTCGGCGTTAGGTATCTTACAATCGTTATCGGAGGCTACGCTGAACGTCTTCGTGGCCCTGGATTAATAATTGTTCACGGCGTGAAAGAAAACTATGCGAAGAATGAGTAAAAAAATTGATAGTATACATTATTATAAAATATTATAGCTCGTCTACGTCGCTCGTCTCGCCGCCACGGTGTGGATGGGATTTAATATTCCTCTTATAATTTATGCAAGAATGAAACTCATTAGGCGCCGCCAGCTCTGGTCGGATTCCATTAATAGCTCGATCTCTCTTTCTTCGGGTCGAACCCATCATCCTTTGAATTCTTGCCTCGGCCTCGGTTATTGCTTCGGAATATATGTCGAAGCTTTGCACGAATTCTCGTGTATGCTCTAGGGCGGCCCTTGATAGGGTTGTTTTTCAATTTTCATGTTCCCAGGGGCTTAAACGCTTTCAAATTGATGAGAGAAAAAAAAAAATTCCCTGAAAATTTGACCTCTCTACGTAAACTCTAAGATAGTCCGCTTTGCGATCGAAGCATCTTATGGAAATCAAATACGGGAAAAAAATACGGGAAAAACTTTTCCTTACTCTCTGAAATTTTATAACTCGTTGACGAATGTACCGAAGATAATGGAAAATACATATTTTTGTAAATAATTGAACGCTCTGCGAAATGGCTTTGGTGCGTAAAATTCGTAGATGAAAGTGTTTGTATGCTAATTAACGAATTTGATTAAACTTTGAACGTTAATTAACATACGAACGATTTCATTTACAAATTTTATGAATCAGAACGTTTTCGCAGAACGTTCAATTATCTACAAAAATATGCGTTTTCCATTATCTTCGGTACATTCGTTAACGGCTTATAAAATTTCAAAGAGTAAGAAAAGTTTTTTCCACGTTATTTCCATAAGATACTTTGATCGCAAAGCGGACTAATTTAGAGTTTATGTAAAGAGGTCGAATTCTGAGGGAATTTTTTAATTTTTTTTTTATCAATTTCAAAGCGTTTAAGCCCCTGGGAGCATAAAAATTGAAAAACAACCCTATCAAGGACCATCCCAGCGGCCTAACGAAACCCAACGTTACCCAACTTTCCCTGCACCCCGCGATGTGTGTTGCGTATTTCTTCACCCCTTTTATCGCACTTATTCAAGCTCTCACGATTCTCCTTTTGTTTCTCGTGCGGCTGAAAGGAGTTTCACTCACCTCCAACCTTGTACGGAGAATTTATTTCCAGCGGTTAGGTATTCCGATTCTACCCCACGAGACGCTCTCGGAATAGGATACCTGCAGGGTTATTTTCGACGTGTTAGGAGCGCGTCTTATTGAGTGCGTGTATCAATTCGCCCTCCCGCCTGGGTTGGATTCGTTTTCGGGCTCCGGTTCCTGCAGATTTTTATGGAGCAACATTTCCGCAGACGTTTCTTTCGCCGAATAACGCTGCACGCCTCTGCCCCGAGTAACGCTGTGCAGGACTCGTAACTCGTTTACCTCTAAAATTTTACCCCAGCGATTTTATTCTTGTTTACCGCATGGGACGGGAGTCAAAACCATCCGCTACTATAGAATGTATGAGGAATTCCCCGCCGCATCCTCGCGTCTGGGATTTTCTTATCTCCTAAATCAGAGCTCAAGTTTTTCCATTTTTACATTCAAAATTTCACATAGCTTCTGCATCTCTATTTTCTCACTGATTACCCTAGAAAATTTTTCACATTTTTCTTGCCGGTTTCGCGATCACGCAACACTGCTTTGATCCGTCTTATTATTTTTTCACCTGCACTTCTGCTCCAACAGAATCACCAAATCTGAAATACACAATTAGAAGATCGGTTTTTTTCCCAGTCGGTTAATCGAGTTTGAAAAATAATCGATCATGCTCGATTGATCGGGAAAAAATATCTGGTAACCTGGTAATCTGGACAGAATTCGTAACTCCAGAGAAATGTGTGATGAAAAATGTTCGCTTCGGCGACTCGCTTCTAATCACTGCGTAATAAGAGTCAGGCTGTTATCGGGTATGAAATTTCGCGGACATCAACTATGAGGCAATTGATCAAATTTAACGCTCGACCCGCCGCTTTCTCCAGCCTCCGGTTCGGCTGCTGGTGCAAACCGTTATTTGATACTGATTATTGGATGACCGAACGCACGTTTATCACTGGAGGGAGTCGGGCCGATCATCCGTTATCAGAGGATGTGCATCGATTGCGAGCGGTTGCCGGGGAAAACGGTGTTACCGAAATCGCAAAATTTTTGTGAATGATATTCGGAGTGGAGGTATCGAGGGAAATTAACCCTTATTAGTCAACCTGGGTTAATATCACCCCAAACATTTTTCTCACTCCTCGTAGAGTCCCTTGGCCGTGGAAACGGGCCTCGTCACGTTATTCTTCATGCGAAGTAACGACCATTATTTCGACATTTCTGCCAGTTTCTTCAACTTTCCCCATGTTTTACAATATTTAAACAATCAATTTCGGTCAGGAAAATTGGGAGAGCTTTTTCTGCGATCCTTGAACAATATTTAGATATTTTTTTTTATATTTTTAGAACACATATTCTAAGCAAAAAATCAGTCTTGGGGTAAGTTTCACAGAGTGTGACCGTTATACGATTCTACTCAGGTGTGACCGAATAGGGTTAAAAAAGAGAAACGCTGTGTGTAATGCGCGGTAAAATTAGAATCAACTGTTCAGCTCGTTCGACAAGCTTCGGATCGCCGACGCTGAGAATCTTGAAAAGAGAGTTAAAGAAATTGTGAGAAAGCTCGTATAATTACATGTATACAACTTCGATATATAGATAAACGCCGGCTGTTTCTCTGGCTGTGTGTCCGTCAGTTTGTTCGAAGTAGGCTCTCCGTTTGGAGAGATGGAGCATTCAATTGATTGAATGTTTATTTATCCGATGGTATAACCATATGGCAAATATAGAATACCTACAATCAACTAGTAGTACATAATATAACGAATGACCAGCGTAACGAGCAAAACCATAAAGCAGAAAGAATAAAATCAATGGTATGTAACAATAATCATGAGACGTACAAGTCAAATAACCCGATTGAAAATAAAGTAAATATGGCATCAAGCGGAGAAATGCAAATAAAAATAAAAAGCAGATAGGTCGAGAGAGAGAGAGAGAGAGAGAGGAAGAGGCAGTGAAGCTTTCCGGTCGGTTAAATATTTATACTCTAAACTCTGAAGAATCTTGAGTAAAATCTAGGGAAAACACTTTTATCGGGTACCTAAAGCGCACATTTTAATAATGTTAGAAATTTGCGAGCGGAATGAGGCCTCGAGATAGACCCGGTCGGTCGGCAGTGTTTTTCGAAAGTCAAACAGCGGGCCGCCTACGGCTGAACTCGACAATTTATACATATATTTGCCATTCATTAAGCCGGAGTGAATGTAGCGGAGTTACAGTTTTGACAAAGAATTCGTAAACCCGCTCGAGACTTGGTTTGATACTTTACGATTGCGCAATCAGGGCTCGCATTATTTTTCGATTGCTGTTTCAACAGGTTCAAAACGACTATTATAAATCTCGGAAGGTTGCCGCAGTGTATTTTCTCGGCTTGTTCCTTTCCAAACTCGAGAATTCGAGAATCCTCGAGCGGTGAGGAGGAACCTGAAGCAATTATTCAGCAGCCTCCATTTGCCACGCGCTTTTCACCCCCAGGTACACAAAAGCTCGACGCAATCGAACGGGGACGAAAATACACGATTACTTATTCAGTCGGAAGGTTTTGCTCTTCTTTCATTTCCGTTCGCAGTAAGCACGGAAAATTTGGAAAGCCTGACACAGACGTTATGCGTACAACTTCGGCGTCTTTTGTCGGCCAAACTCGGCGTGCTGAATTCTTCATTCGCCGATCGGCGATTTCATTCACGTAACGGCGATCGGCTAAGTGGCCGAACTTAAACCGCCGAACAATTCAGTGTCTGGCAAAGTGTTCAAACTATTTGAAATACTCCGGTTATCTAAGACCCGCAGGGTAGGTTATAGTATTTAGGGTCGGTCTTACACGACTGGTCACGAAGTGGAATTGAAATGCGTTTTACGCGCGATGCTTCCCGGATTCGCTTACGCTGTATTTCAGCAAGAGGCCTGTTATTGTCTCTTACGCTCGCTGGAGTCAGGCATGCGTTTGTTTCCAATCCTCTGCAGACATTCGGAACTCGCCAGTTTCGGGAGTTAAATATTATTATCCCCATTTTCGCAATCCTCTAATTGTATGCACGATGCAGATTTAGTCTTCTCGTAGTACTCAAAACGTGGCGAGATAAAAGAGGCATTGCTAGAAAACAGTAATAAAAAGCGGCTTTAGGCTGACCGTGAGCCAGCCCTCGAAATTCCCGTTTTTACACTGTAGGTTCCAAGTTAATGGAACAAAAAAATATCAACATTCAATTCGAATTTCGAACTAAAAATTTAGACTCGTGACCGACGATTTTTAAGATTTTAACATGAAAATGTGATGAGTTTTTTTTTCATTTTCAGCCGTCATCATGGATCCACCATTACAAGTTTCGGAAGTCTGACCTTGGATTCGTTATCGGTGAGCCAAAAAACCTCCGCCTGTCAATTTCTACCAAAATCGGAATATTTTCAGATTTTTTTCTAACATATCGAATCACCATTTTGGATTCGCAATCTGACTCCGGATTCGTGATTAGCCACCCAAAAAACCGACGGGTAGCAAGTTTCATTCAAATCCATTCATCCATTCTCAAGGAATCAGCATTTTTATTTTATTTTTTCGAATTTTGTTATTTAAATTATTGAAAAAGTACCGAATTGATGAAAGTCAAAATTTAATCGGTTCTAAGTTTGGAGAAGCCGCGTCGATTGCGACCAAAGTCAATGAAATTCGGTAACTCGTTCTCGAGATATCGTCGGACAAAAAAGTTGTCCGCATACGTACATACATAAATACACACAGGCATCTAACTAAAAATGATTGGAAGTGATTTTCTAAACTTTAAAATGCCGGGACCTAGCGAAAACATAGAAACGGGAAGTTAAAAATAACGGATAACAGAAAAGATCAATCGTAATTTGGAATAATATCGTGTAAATTCTAATATTGTGTGATTGTAACCTCTTATTTTCGTCTGCGGTAAGAGTTAAGGCGGTAGCAGGAAAAAAATATTTTACTCACGATTTACACGGGATGGTTTGAAACTCTCCGTTCCACCTGGATCAGCGACCTCTCCTCTGAATGCGAAATTCGTCCGTACACTTGCATTACATCGTGAAAATTCACGAGGCTGGCGTGGAAAGAATTATAGGAACAAACTGTTGTAGTGTTGAACAATTTATATTGAAAATGCAGAAATAATTGCTCCCTCCGCCCGGCTAGACGTCGTGCCGCAGTGTTCTATTGTTCTGCATTGTGCATGCAGCCTGCGCTGCGACCGGAGCGTCGACCGTCCCGTTTTAATATGTAAAGTGCTCAATAAAACGCGGCGTCCTTTATTATCAGTCGCTCGTCCCTTTTATTATTTTATTATCTCGGTAATAATAAAGTATAATTGTCATTTGAGCACCTTTCAGGCTCTCGCGAATCAGAGCTGCGTTATATGTGACCCAAAGTGAAACGAAGCAAAGCCTCGGTAATGCGAAACAAGAATCCCGGATGAAAGCTCGAATATGGCGAACGGCGAAATGATATTTGTCTCACTCCTCTAAAGAAAATCGCCTTTTTCCCGAGAGATCGCTTTTTCTCTTGAGGTGAACCGGCGCCTTTCTTACCTCCGGATAAAATTTACGACGAGAGGAGGACGAGGAAGAGAAAGAAGTAGGAGAAGAAAAAGAAGAAGAAGAAGAAGAGGAACGGGAAGAAAGGATGAATATAATTGCACGCCTGGTTCGCGCGTCTAGCTGATATCCTACACTCCTTGGCATACTTTGCGTTATAACCTTTAGAGTTATTTGCGGCTGGCCAGAAACTAATCATCAACTTGAGCTTGAATCCCGCGGTGATGTTACTCGTGACTGGATGACGTAATTCCTGCCGACGACAAACTTGTTTAACAACAAGTTTCAGTGTTTTTCCACACAGGAACTGCAACGATAGTCGTCATCCTTGCACTGTGATGAACTTTTGACCGTAGACAGGGTGTCTAACGACCTGAAAAAACCTGTAAAATTCTCAAATGCCATGAAATTCAATGCGAACCTGAAAAAGTCATGAAACGTCACAACATCTTACCGATGAACCTGAAAACATTATTCTCAGGTTAATTAGTAACTCCGATTTCGGCAGTATACGGAATATTGATACTGTTAAACATTTTTTTTTTTTTCCAATTTCGAGTCCCTTGTACCTTGTATAAGATTGTCGAGATTTTTTTTCTACCTACATCGTTATATTTATTGCTGCAGTGATGTGAAAGTCGAAAAATCGAGACGTCAAAGTCAGGTGGCTTCCTATATACTCTAAATATTTGTAAAATCACATTTAAAAATTTTGTTATGTCGTCGTGGATCTTTAAACAGATGACGAAAAAATCTTTATTTTTTTCCTGAAAAGTTCTTGAATGTCGCGACTTCTTGGTTGCCAAAAAAATTAGACACCCTGGCTAGAGATGCAGGGCATTGTAAACATGGACGTATAACGCCGGGGAGCGAGGAGAGCCGAATGCAGGATACGAAACTTCGAGGTGCAGGCAGACACTCGAGGTCCTGATCCCCCCGCGCGAAGAGGCATAAATCTATCTCTGCCTTAGCGATTCTTTTATCTGCCTTTTTCCGTACCGAGGGAAAGTCGGCGAGCAAACAGTCGAGACTGCGGACCAGGGAAAAAGAAAAGGGGCACGTCTAGAAAAAAGGGGCGAGAGGTTTCAGTGTCTTAATCCAAAGCGCCGGCTGGATCAAGAGCGAGGAGTCAAGGTCAAGGAATGTCGAATCGCCCGAGACTCCGGTACATGCCGGGGGATTAAGGGAGGAAGGAAGGAAGGCAGGAAGGAAGGAAGAAAAGAAGCGGGCGAGGGGGAAGAAAGATTGGCTTTAGAGCTCCCGCTGACACGGAATCACTGCTCGAGATTTAATCTCTCGAGGAATCCGCTATCGCCGCAGATGGAACGAGGAAAACTATCGACAAGGTTCTCCTCCTCCTTCTTCCGTTCTCCCTCCTCATCTTCCCTCCCTTTCTTCGCATCGCTATATCGCAGGGCAAATGCTCGTCGAGATACGCCGGGCGGCGTGCAGGCAGTAGTCGATGTCGGCGGTATAGTCAGACCTCGACATCCATCCGCACCCCTGGGCGTCTCGAGGGCGAAATGCTCGCTGGAGATTAAAAGTTATAAAAACACGCCGCGGGTGTATTTCGCAGGAATTTATCCAGCATCCCCCTTCCCTGAAAACTTTCGCATACCCGACGGACGATGTGTAAACACGTATTGCAACTCGCCTAATCAGTTCCCGGTTGAAGGCTGCGATCGAGCAGTTCTTGAAGAGAACCACGATTATCCTCTTTGTCTTGATACTTCATCCTCTAGTCTTTACAACTGGCATTGTCAGAAAACAGAGCATACGGAAATAAATAAGTGAGATGCACGTGCACCGTGTTACATTTCTGTGACGTAATGTTGGATATGCGCGGACTGAGCGAAAATGGGCATTCGGTTCTGACACATCTTGCTTTCCTTGCATCGCGAACGAGAACGAATTAAATTCTTGGAACGTCTCACCCTCGATTCGCTTGCTTCCATTTCAGCCAACCATTCAATGCCTGATTCGCACGCAGGTGTAACAACGTGGACAAATATTTGACATCGTGCTTGTTTGCCGAGTGGCCGGATAACGCGCTGACGCTTCTAATGGCCCGATGCAGTGCAGGGACGTTTAGTTCTGCATGCATCCAACCACCCACTGCAAACTCAACCGGGAATATACCGCGCAGTAGGTATTAATTGGCAATGAGACGGGGCAAAGAGGCGAATTATAATTGCAGGAGCATTCAACGTTCGGAGACGTCGCGACTCTACGTGGTTTACAAACCATTTCGTGTGATTGGGTTCAAACGAAGTAAAACTCGAGAAGCACGAATCTATGGGATGCTCCATGGCTCGTGAGGGATGGAGTTGTGATTCGTCAAGCTTGTACGAAAGCTTGTCGTATCAAGGAATAAGAGGCTTATAGATATTCAGTTTAACGCAGGGCATAGCAGGGCAAAACTGACAGTAGCAATAGACTCTGAGGAGACGAGATATTTTGGCTAAAGGGTAATTCTAACACGTTTCAACTTCTACCAAGTTTATCGTGATGTACAGCTTGTCAAGCTTTCCCTCCCTCTCCCCCCCCCCCCCTCTCTCTCTCTCTCTCTGCCTCTCTTCGTTTTTCATCAAAGCTTAAGTCGAGGCTAAAATTTGCTGTCTCGTATACGATGATGAGGCTGGTTGTATACCTACACCCTTTTGGAATTGACGGTAATGATCAAGTGAACTTAGCCCCACGTCTGCGAAGAGAACCGTGGAAAAAAGCTGCGAGTAAATGTTTTCTCTGGCATAGCTGCCTGACTTGCCTGATGGTTAATAATTTTTCCGTAATTGATGAAAAATTTTTTTTAATCGATTTGTCTGGATTTTTACTCAAATATTCCAAAAAATTTCATCGCGTCAGGTTTTTTCTCGAACTCGTGATCGTAGTTTCGTTTAGAGTGAAAACTCTCGTTTAACACGATACTTGGTATCCTATTCTTGATTCTAATAATCCTGTGCAAAAGTGATTTCATATTTTGATTTAATTTGTATTAGAGTATTAAGACTCAAGCATAAATACAAACAGGGAAAGCGAAAGCGTTTTGGAAGAAGTATAAAAGAGAAGAAGACAAGATTTCGTAGTCAAAAAGAATGAACACGAACAAATTTTTTGCTTAATTTTATAAGAAACATTGTTTGGTTCGTTGTGATGAAATGGTGGTATTTTCATTATTTTTATGCTTTATAAATGCAAACATCTTGTATTTTGCAAAAATACTGCACGCGATGGAGGCAAATGGAAGTAATTTTTGTATTCATCAGATTCGAAAACGTAACATCTGCGAAAAACATCCCATCCATCTGAAATAGAAGATTTTTCATCAGATCTGTGTAATAATTAGCTCCCAGCGGGTAATACGAGCTCATTTCGCTCGTTAACAATGTAATGAGAATCGAATCTCGGCCGCCGTTCTCTCGAGAACTTCGAAACCGGCTTAGTTTCGAAACAGTGCAGAAATGCTCGGGGCAAATTAGGTTCCCACACACACCCAAAGGCGCCGTTATAATTAGCCCTAATCACTCCGCCTCGGCCCTGCAGTTCTGCAGCTGTGCAATACGCGATCCCATCAGCATTCGCTCCCTGTGTATGTTGCAATTTTCAAAACTCCCGGCTCCAATTTGCGTCGCAGAGCTGCCGCTGGATTCCCAGATCAGAAGCGTGTTGTCGGGGGCAGAACTTTGTGGTAGGAATTATATTTTTCAGCAGTGAATTTCGGTTTATACAGGGAACAGAGAGAGAGAGAGAGAGAGAGAGAGAGACAAAGAGAGAAGATGGAGAAGAGAGAGAAGGAAAAGTCGCACCACTGCAACAGGTGAGGAAACGTGCGGGCAAAAAGTCCGATGCTTACTTCGCGTTATTTTCACCCCTTGCAGAAGTTGCATGTTGTGCTTTTTGCGCAGCTGCGCATCGTCGAAATGAATGAGCCAAAAGAATTTGTACGTATAACAAAATCTGTGTCAGGAGACCCGGTGGAAGGCTTGAACTTTTCTACATTATTTTAACCAATTTTATATGCGGTTTGAAGTGAAATTAGGTTTTAAGACTCGGGGCGGACAGTCTTTCAAATTTATTTAACCCCTTTTTTTTACCTCGTTCGCTCTCGTCTTCGTCAAAGGTTTTAAATATTCGGGAATATCTTTTTACCGGGTACTCAGCTACAGCTAATCCCTTGCACACTTCGCTTCGAAGATGCTTTCCAAGTGATGGAATAAAGATGATTAAAAAAAGTAAGATAAAAAGTTGACGAAGATGGAGGAAAGCGCGCAAAGAGAGCAACGGAAGACTGTGGAAATAGAAAATTCTAATTATTCAATTACTGTTAAAGCTTATAATTTGATTATACAAAGTTTTTAGTCCTCGTTTATGTATTATTATAATTCACGTAACGAATCCAGAGTTGTGCAATTATGGTACGGGAAATCAATTGAGTTACGCATCTCACTTTATACTCGAGTGATACGTAACAACAGTCGCGTAAAAAGTTTTCTCTTTTATTTTCTCGTAAATCCCTGCAGCATTCGGCATTTTATTACTTCAAGAAAATTCCTTTGAGAAACGCTTGAAAGCTTTTCACGTGAAATTCTCCTCTCGCGTTGACCATCTTCATAAAAAAAATTCACCATGGATTCAGAACGATAAAAATTATCTCCGTATAACTCCGTCCTCCTTTGTTTGCGCCGTAAAGTTTAAACATTTGTACGGTAAAAATTACATTTTCGAGTACGAATATACACAGGATATACCTATTTAACAAGTGACCCGCAAGCGGCGAGGCCTTTGGATTCCGAAAAAGCTGTTTTATCTCGGTATTGGATAAAGATGGGCTTCTTGCTGATATCGAATGAATTCTTTTGTCTTTTCTTTCTTCCGTTTGGCAAAATTCGTACTCTTTTTATTCCCTTTTTATTAAATGCATTCATTTCTACGATTTCCATAAGAGGAAAGAAGAAGAGGAAGAAAAAAAAAGAAAAAAAATCCCTCCGCATCGCAACCCTGAAAATATCAATTTCTTTCTTCTATCTCTTGTTTTTTATTCCTCCTTTTTCTTCTTTTTTTCTCTTCGTTTTCCTCAAGATCGAAAATCTGAAGCTGCAGAACCGATATGAATTTTTCTCACGCTCCCCGGATGTGACTTCTCTGCCCTCCCCGCATTTCCCGTGACTCTAACAAAATCAAATCTCAGCACGAGCTACACCGGTGATATGTGTTCCTACATAGACGTACAAACGTAGATATGTACGTGCATGGATATTCTTATCTTAGATGTGTGTACGGCCTTGATGCATACACACACATTTATTCATATTGTATATATATATATGCGTACATACCTATATCCTTTATACGTCTGCGTATCTAGGTATCAGGGGGGAAACGGTGGAAAGGCTAACCCTCGATGATACAATCCTCTTTTATTTATCCAAAATCTTGCAGTCGCGCACGTGTCTCGCAACCAGAAATACCCGAATCGCAGGATGGCCGAAGGCGTGGAATATGGGGCTAAATTAGCGCGATGGAATGACGAGACGCGTGTTTAATATGAAAGCGGGTAAGGGCATGAGATTGTTGAGAGTAAAATTATAATTAGGGCCCGGATAAACGTGTCTTTGAAATTACAAAGCGTGTACGTTCTCTGGCTCCAAGCGTCACACTTTACGAGGAAAACCAAATAAGGAACGAAAATGATTTAAATAAAAAATTGGTATTCACGTATCCATCCGGGCCCTAATTATGATATTGCAAATCAATCGCGACAAAGAAGAAAGAATAAACAAAAATGAAACAATTCGAAATATCGTTTTGCAGCAACGAATATATTTTCCGAAAAAATTCGGCACGCTCCTTGAGCGAAATAAGAATCGGATAGACGTGAAAGAAAAGCCCAAAAAAGTCGTGAAAATATGAAAGGCTAGGGAAGTAAAAAAGATGTCTGAAAATATATCCTCCGGGCTGTGTTGCGCATACGGGCGGTACGCAGGTATACAAATATAGGCTGTACGTGTTGCGTGTAAGTTTTCAACGAAGCAAATAGACCGACAGCAGCAGCATATCTACTGTTTGGAATATCAGGGATGGTGCTGCTGGGGATACGAGTACCAGGGGAGAAACTCCGTGGCCCCTTCTTATTTCGGGGTCAGAATTGCAATTAGGCGTCTGTTGAGGGACGCTTAAAAATATCTTACAAATTATCTACGCCTTCGGCTTACGCGAAGGGGCAGCAGTGCCGTGCACGCGTCCGTAACCCCGGCAGTCATGGCGCATGTCTACGTGTACGAGGCGAGCAAAAAATAGTTTACCTAGCTCAAGGGTGACGCGGTTATTCTACGATGATGGCCAGGGGCTCTCATCCCCTCGCTTATGACGTCTGTGGACACAGCGTTGAATCGGTCTGTTATTTGCTCAGCAGAGAACTCGGGCGAGCCGATATTCTCTCACCCTTGCGGCGCGAGAGAGGAGAAGTAAGGATAAATGCCTGTATGTAACGTCGGAGGGCGAGTGAAGGGTGGATATATAAGGTCGGAGTGGATGTAATAAATCCGAGTTTGTGTCCCGAATTTCATAAATACGTCATCGTCTATCCGTTCGGTTTATTATTCACCGTAAAGGAGGAGGATCTGGATTCGAAACACGCGAGGTCTCAAACCCCCGGGGACTCGATGCTGCCCGGATGGTATTACGGTCAAATGGAAGACAATATCGGGCTCCGATGACGCGTGTAATTAACAAAAGCTGTAAAGTGCCGCCTGTCGGTCTTTTCCTTTTCATCTCGCGAAGCGGTCCAGACGTTGAATACCTGCGTTGTTACGGTGGGATGCTAAAATTCGACGGGACGAAATCCAGAAAGTCGAATTACCGACAGTTGAAAACGTAGAAAGGCCATAAACGCGCAAAATTGACTTGTGGAAAAAGAAAAATTGAGAACGCAGAAGTGTGTAAATAAATTTATACCGGGATTTTTTTTTTTGTGAATGGGCCAGATTACGATGGGCGAAATATTGAATCGCGAAAGTAATGGACAGCCAAGGAGCTAATTTTTCAAATGTCAGACTCGTGCCGTTTTCGAAAATTTACGAATCTAAATTTATTGATAACGACTGACCGAAGACTCGAAAGGTCAAAATCCCGAAACCCATCGAGACAGAATGGACAAAATATCGAAAGAATGCAAAACGTCGGAAACACGTTTATTCGACGCGACCGGTTGCAGCCAATAGACGGCGTTTGAGATCTTGAACCGACTGTGGTTCTTGCGATTTTCGTTGGCCAGAATCGCTTTCTTAACGACCACCGTATAATTCGTGCATTGAGAAAATCGCCGCTGCTGCTCCTGCGGGGGGAAGCGGATAAGAAGCAATATAACCCGCACGCGTTTCGGGATTAACAATAACAAAAACAGGAGCAATCGTAAAGGTGATAATAATGATCCGACGAGAGTTGGGGAATGACAGGAAGCAGGGTTGGAAAGCACGTGCCTGCCATCCAGCAGTGGCTCCGATCTCCACGTGTTGGATAATCGTGTTCCCAGCATCTGGGAAAACAATTTGCCGAGGAAAGGCCTCGACACTCTCTGTTTTCCCAGATCCTATTAAGATTTGATTTATCATAGCGCGTACGGAGGCGTCGACGTTGAGAATCTATATTTATTCGACGTCGAGACGAGGGGAAATTGATGCGTGAGGAATCGAATTAGACTATCAAAATTCCGAGTCACTTCTCGTGTATACGATTCCGTTTCTCGGTGGGAAGTTACAAGGCGACACGCTTCTAAGAAATCACGAAATCGCGAATCGCGAAATCGCTTTGTGCGTTCGTTCAACCAGCCCGCGACACGGCGATGATTAGATTTCGAATTTCAGGAGACGGCCGCACTCCTCGTGGATCAAGCGAGGTTTGTACCTTTCCTGCGAAAGAGTAATTTCGAAACACGTACGCGAGTCGTTCTTTATTCAGAATTCTGATCCTTTCGCGATCAAACGCAGCGCCTACGCGTTAATTGGCCCGCGCAAACAGCGTCTACGCGTTTTTGCCCTCTCCAGTAACTGTCAAATCCAGTTTATTATACTTCAATATCCTCTTTCGACTTGGCGGATTACCCCTATTTGATTTCGCGGAATCCTGTGATTAAATGAATTCGTTAGATGACTTTTTCCAACAAAAATTTCTTTCGCAGAAAATAAATATTCATTCAAATATGACCGTACGCATACCACAGATTATTCGTCTGCCGAGCGGACGGGTATGAATAAAGCTGCGACAGCATTTTTTGTTTTGCATGAATAATACGGGTCCGGAAAAAAATTTTCTTTTTTCTCCTGCATGGGATGTTTTTGGTAAATGTAATGTTTTCGAGTGTGCTGAATCGAAAAATAACTTCCATTTCCATTCATCACGTACAGTATTTTTACAAAATTCAAGGTATTTGCATAAAAAAAAGCGTAAGAATATTGAAAAAATCACCATCTTATTACAACGAGCTAAACAATATTTCTTATAACATTAAACAAATAATTTCTTCGTGAAGTGTACTCAACATTCCATGTTCGTTCTTTTTAACTGTGAAACCTTTTCTTCTTCTCTTTTATACTCCTCCGAACACGCTTCCGCTTTCCATTTTCTCTTTCCCTGTTTGTATGTATTTTCGAGTCTCACTCTAATACACATTAAATGAAAGTATGAAATCACTTTTGCATAGGATTTTTAGAATCAAGAATAGGACACCAGATTTCTATTAAACAGGAGTTTCACTCAAAATGAAACTACAAACACGAGTTAAAGAAGAAACTTGACGTGATGGAACTTTTCGACCATTTGCCCCAATCTCAGTCAGCGAAAATCTATAAGAAACAGTGTGAACAAAACCTGTGCAGTTTTTTGGTGGCAAACCTGTGTTTTTATTTACATCTCCTCTTTAATGCATGTTTGGGGAAAAATGGGTTGACTTGAAAAACGAAGATCACTCGTCGAATTCAAACCCCAGAAGCTCGATCTCACGTTTAATCGATTCGTGATAACCCGGTTGGTGATCATGCGGGTTGAGTTTACCTAATTTATACTTCCACCATTAGGTTGATAATCTTGTGCTTTGCCAACTACGCCAACCTCTGATCATGGCTTGGTTTTGATTATTTCTCTCGTAATTGTATTCTTCTGCTTCGCTTTTGTGTGTCTAAATCAAACGTAAAGTAAAAGGGGAAAAAATGCGATCAAGATCAAGTTCTACGATACAAACAAGACCACGAATCTTCAAAGCATCGTGAATGGCAGGTTTTATCGACGATTACTACTTAATTGTTGTGGTAACAATCCAAACATTGCCGTCCTCTTCGACCCAGACGTTTTGCAGTTCTTCTGTCACTCCTGCAAAATAAAGATCAGATTTCCGAAGATTTTGCTAATTTTCGTCGATTTTAAGAACGAGAAAGGTTTCTGACACAATCACAAGAGGGAAAAAATTTCATCAGAACTGCCCAAGAAACGTTGTACAGTTTCGGAGTTACATAATTATTTCCTCAAATCAACGTGGTCCCATTTGGGAGAAAAAATCATCTTACCTACGAGACTGCATTCCAACTTTGCAGACAATTTTCCGCCGTATAAAATCATTTACGACTTGTTATTCGCCCGGTAGCCGAGAAATCGCGAAAGATTCCGAAAGCACGTTAAAAACACGTCGGCATTACGGTCACCGAGTTAACTTTGATCGTATATATTTACTAGGGAGCTTAATTTTATCATTTAGTTGATTGGATTAATCTATTTTTATTACAATTATTTTCTCATTATACCCGATTACGTTCATCCACTATAATCGTTCACGAGGTATAAAATTTTTCTATTCGAGTATCCCTGACGCTGAGCACAAATATAATTTTAATCATCAACCAGAGAAGCGTTCAGATGCATGCAAATAACATTTCACCGTCGTATTTTCTACGAGGCTCAAGTGCTGCACCCGCCGAATACGAATGGCAATGATGCAATTTCGCAAAGTGATAGAGATGAAAGTTTTCCTCCCGATACCAGCGAAATCCTTCGGTAGATTTTCGAGTACAAGCCTTTTCCATTAAATATGTACGCAATCTTCCGTCTTCTCCATTTTGATCTCTTTTCTGCAGCTTAACGCGCAGGTCAGCATATCATTTGACATTCCACCAAGTGATTCGAGATCCGTTCAATTTTAGGCCCCTTCAATTTATGGATATTGAAACAATGTTTGGCGCCGAGGAGATTAGCCACTTTCCGTTACCGGCGTCGTGTCGTATCTATCCTTTTTCCATCTACGATTCTCGGAAAGAGACAATATAGGAAGATTCGCTAACTCGATCCTGATACTCCGGCAGCCATGAGCAGCGTCACGTGTATCTTGATTAAGGAGAAAACTTGAGCACGCTCTTTCTCGCTCTTACTTTCCGACCTCGTAAAAGTGACGGTATGGCGAGAAGAGGGGAGGGGGGATCGAGGAAATTCGTTCGGATGAACGACGTTCGATATATATCTCTGTACGATATGTATGTATACGTATGTATGAGAGGTATACCTACATATATACTTTTATCTGCACTTGGCAGGTCTTTCGACAAGCCTGATGATCGGTATAATGGAGGAATCGCTTCGAAGCGATTTGATGGCGTCATGCTGTTGGTATCTATAGATTTGCTGGGTCGGTAAATCGCTCCTTATACATTTATAATCCGTTTAATGCGCAGGATCGAAAAGGGGTTCGAGTCTCTTCTCTACTCCCAAACATATTTTCAGTTACGCAGGTGTATGAGAATAGCAGAACCAGCTCGACTCGGTAATTGATAATATACGTTAGGGTGTTTCTTAAAAGATAATAATTTGCCATTTTTCACCGTGGCAGTCCCTAAAAACTTTTTTTAGGTTGAAAGAAAGATTCTGTGAAAAGATTAGCGTTTCAGGTTGTGTGGAAGATCGCGATCATTTGATTTTTCACTTTGATAAATTTTTTAAAATTTATGTATACTTCATATTATATAATGTTTTCCTCATATTTTGGCCGAAATTTTCCTTCAGCCTGTAAAAATTTTTTATGGGGTGCCATCGTGATAAATATCAAATAAATTTTTTCTCAAGTACCCTAATACGCGAACATGTATCCATATACGTGATCTTGTTTGATCGAATCTTCAACAAATTTTTGCTCGTCGTTTAAAAATAATCGGCCCGTGAAATTCACGCGGCTTTTCTTACTTTCTCGTTTTCTTGGATTCGCGAGCCTTCCGAGTTTCGCAATATGGAAAACTTGAGATCGACTCAAGACGGATAACGGTAGTCGAGCCACGTCGCCCCGGTAATTGTGACGCGTTTATCGTGTTAACCGGGTTGGGCATACCTGGCGGTCGAGTCTGCAGCTCCAGGACAATCCAATCACGTATCTACATACACGCGGAGGTACACACATTGCGCTCAGTCTTGATTGCCCTCGAATTATCGGGATCGATTTGTAGGCGGGCCAAGGCGCCTCTGGCTCGCGGCATTGCAAGCAGGATCAATATTTGTTCGTATAATGCACACCGACCTGCAGGGCTTCGTCTTCGCCTTCGTCATTCCGCAATCATCCAATTACACAAATTTCATGCGCGTCGTTGTGCCGATCAGGATTACGACCCGATTTTCCCCGCTCCCTCGATCGTTTTCGATACTTCGATATGTTTTCTCCGAGGGGTTAATCACTCATCGGTTTGACGTACATCTGATTTCGATATTATAAATATTTCAAAAGATGTCAAGGATTTCAAAAGATTTCAACGAATTTCAAAAGATTCAAAAAATTCCACAAGATTTCAGATGATTTCGGAAGATTTCAGGAATTTAAAAGTATATCGAAGAATTTTTTCAACGAAAAATTGCAGAGATTTCAAAAGACTTCGGAAGATTTCAAGAGGTTTTCAAGATTACCGAAGATTTCAAAGATTTCGGGCAAAGTGTACACCAGATTTCACCTCAGTGATTAGCTCCTCGGTCTTCTCGCTACACGGACCTGTAGTTATTACATTATCATGTATCGGATCCATGAATACATTTTTCTTCCTCGCGTCCTTCCTTGCATGCATTATTCATCCGCGTTCGGCGAACGTCATTCGCAATATCGTTTGTCGGCTGTGTGACGAGCCCAATTGCAGATTTACAAAGCAGATCAGAAGAACCTCCTCTTCGTTTTGCATATACATAGGTATATACGATGTCCCCTTTTACTTTACGCCTCTTTGTCTTCTCGCCACACCTTTTTCCCCGAGTAATAACTCTTTTTACATTTCCACAACTCTCTTCGTCTACGGGTGTTGTTATTTTTGCGAACCTAATGAACCTTCATTTTTCTGCCTGTTCAATGAAATAATTAGTCCGCTCCAAAGGTCGATGCTCGAGTGTTAATTAGTTTCAATGAACGTTGGACGCGTTGGACACTCGGGGATTTCGCTTGAATATTTGAATTTACATTTACTACAATGAGCCAGAGCGAGACTGACTGACTGACTGATTGACTGACACGTCTACCGACGCCTGTATCACTCTCGAGAATTACAGATTGACGTCAACCAGGAGAGGGATTGAATTCATGAATTTAAATATAAAATCACGCACTCGTTAATTAACGCCTGATTTTCGCCCAAGTAATTCTAAAGTACAGAGTTAACTTGCGGGGCATTTTGCAGAGCAAAGTCTCTGATTGTGAGATAAAGTTTTGGCTTGACTTCAGTTGGATCAGTTTTGTCCAAGTATCAGGTCATCCTCATTTTTGTCCAAATGTTACGATCGATTGTTCTGCTCTGTTCACGCGAGCACCGACTGGTGACGGTAGTAATTTGTCAAAAGTGACGGTGTGTGTGCGGTCCGAGGTATTTGCCAAATGCGGTGGAATCATCATATTACCCCGATTGAATAATATTTACGAAATTACACAGGTCAACGAGAGATATTTTTTTTTTTTTAGCTTCTACCGAGGTAAATAAATTTTGATTCTATACATCGGATAGTAACCAAAGCCTTTATTTGTTACTTACAAAGTTTGTTTACGTCGATAAATAAGTCTTGAAGTTTTTGGTTGATAGCTAATACGGGTGCCTGTTCGGAAGAAAAAGGAAAACGTTTCCACCGAAATGCGATTAAAATCCGAACTATCGTTCTGGCTTCTACAAAAACAGACTTTGTCCAATAAAACTATTCTTTCATTCGTTAGTTGCGTAGGCAAAATCAAAATTTAACACCTAGAACCCAGACTCAAAAATCGTGTCGACTAGTGCTGTTCAACGGTTTGTTGTCGCAGGAATTCACCTCGTCCTACAATCAAGTCTAGAATCACGGCGTCGAGTTGCTTTCTCAGAAAGAGGCTCTTGGATGAATATCGGTAGTAGATAACCGCAAAGCTGTTGACTGTTGTTTTGCCGCTTGGCCCGTCCTCGTTTGACTCTAATTAGACTTTAGACGTGTCTTCCCCGAATCTCTTTGGAGTCTGAAGAATATTTTGAGGGATTGAAACGTTCCCGGAACGGCGAGGCTTGTCTACGTAATGCAGGGTCTTTCACAACCAGGTAATTTCGCTCTGTCTATTCGCGGGGTTTCAGATGAACGTAGGTACTCGCTAATTAGCTTTTGAGAAAATGCGTCGCGCAAAAAAAGGTAGCGACAAAGCTCTTTCATAACACAGGTCTGTAAGAAAATATTTCATTTCAGCTGCACGGGATATTTTTGGTACATGTTATGTTTTCGGGCGTGCTGAATCCAAAAATGACTTTCATTTCCATCCATCACGTAAAGTATTTTTGCAAAATACAAGATGTTTGCATAAAAAAAAAGTATAACAATAATTACAAAATCGCGATTTAATTACAATGAATAAAACAATATTTCTCGCAAAATTGAACTAACAATTTCTTTATGAAATGCACTTATGAAACCGTTTCTTTCCTACTTTGACACTTCTCCGAAAACGCTTCCGCCTTTCATTTTCTCTCTCCCTGTTTGCATAATTTATTATTCAGTCTCACTCTTAACACGTATTAAATGAAAGTAAGAAATCACTTTTGCATAGGATTTTTCGAACCAAGAATAGGATACAAGATTTCGAGTTAAACGGGAGTTTCACTCCAAATGAATCCACAAACACGAGTTTTACGAAAAAACCTGACGGGATGGAACTTTTTGAGTATTTTTCCTAATTTCAGTGGGCGAAAATCTACAAGAAAAAGTTTGAAAAAACCTGTGCAGTTTTTTGATTGCAGACCTGTCTAATTAAAGCCTTCGTATTCTCTACGTTTCGTCAACCGATGATCCAGACTTTCGTTACTTTCACGCAAGGGTTGCGAAGAGCGCGGTAACGCGGTTCCATCTCTTTTGCCTCCTCCTCCCTCCCCCTCCTTCTCTTTCTCCTTAATGCCATTTCCATCACTTTTAAAGCTGCGGCTACGCGTACACGCCGCGGGTGGAGAACAAGAGTTTATTCGGTAATCCCGAGCGAGTTTCCTCGAACGAATATAACCCGTGCCGAGGCGGCCACATCGGCATATTTTTATCGGTTCGGCTCACTACAGTGGGTTCATTTCGCGGTCCGCATCCCTCAAGGGACTCGCCCCCTATTCTCTCGGCAAAAACCACCCTCCATTTATGTGGAAGCCACCGCCTCGCGGAACACCGCGGCTGAAGCCTTAACTAACCGAACCCAACCCAACCCGACCCTTAATCCAGCCGTCCCCATCGCAGCTCGATGCAGCGGAAGTTCATCAGGGATATCCTCCTTTCTCCGTTTCCTCGTATCCCTTCGATTTCTTGAGCTGAATCGCACCTTGGATTCATTGATTCGAGACGTTACTCCGAATCGTTGGATGAACCAGAAAACTAGATAAAAATAAGCATGATCCGCTCGCTGCAGTCGACAAACATTCTTTCGTCGAATTCCTACGACTGCTCTTTTTCTCACACACATGGAGCCACGTCCGTACATCACCGCTCGTTCGCAGCCTCGAGGAATTCGTGAAGCCTCGAATACCGCGTTGAATAAGTGGCAGTCGGAAGTTTTGAACGTCTTTTTGGAGGACCGGACGAGTTACCCGGATCGACGTTGGAAATCTGATACGCATATCGAAATTGTAATGAAAAAATAACGATTTTCATTAATTCCTTACAAGTTGATCCTGCAGCTCGAAGGAACCTGAACACCTTCTCACCCCCGAACGTCGTTATAGGTAGTCGTCGCCGGTTCAAATTGATTGATCGTCAAATCTCCGCAAGGCCATTAATTTACTCTCCTCTTTCGCCCTGGCGGGGATTGATTTTTTTTTTTTTATTTTCTCTTACTTTTCCATTCCATTTTTTTTTTTTTTTTTCTTCGCCACACCGAAGGACGCGCCTACCCATCTCCCTACAAGCTTGTATCTTGTCGTCACGCTGCTCAGCTGTCAGATATAACCGCAGCCCGCAATTCCGACTCGTTCTCCTTCTTTTTCTCCGGCTCCCTGGCACATCCGTAGCTTGGCGCGATCCAATCCACGTTGAAACGACCGTAGGGGGAATGGGGGGGGGGGGGGGGGGGGGGCAGAAGGTGCGATAGGTGTCCAAAATATTCGATAAGCTTTTTCACTCGCGGACAGATGTATAAGGGTGTAGAGGTTCTCTCAGGATCTCCGGCGGAATCCTGTTCCCTTGTTGATCTCTCTCGCCCTCTCTTCTCTCACCCCTTCTTCGCCCGTCTCACTTGAAATATGACCGGAGCCGATCGAGCCTCGAGAGAAGCTCCGCACCTCCAGCCTGCGAACTTTTATAGCCGTGTACACGCGTTACAAATCGTCTCGCAGCGCATCGGGGCGAGAATTTTAACAAGGCGAGTGTGCGTCGATTGAGAAGAGAGGAAAATTGAAGCGGAATGTCGGCCCTTGGTGCAGGGAGCACGCGGAGCTGCAGGAAGACCTGTAGGTATACCTATACTTAAAGTTTTTATCAGCTCCGGCGATAAAGGCTAGAGGTCTGAGAGTCCCAGGGTGACTCTAAAACTGATACTCAACTTTCATCTTGAGGGAAGAAATATTAACCCCGCTATCTCTTATCTCTGCTGCGAGGCTACTTAATGAACGCGTGATTCTTGGTAGGATCTAACGTTCGAAATCAATTTCGCCTTCGAACTCAAACTCGATTATCTGCCTCGTTGTTTGCAGCGAGTGTAATTTTAAGATATTTATACATGTAATATTATTCCTAGACTCGCGTGGGAGAGAAAAGAGGCGAGCGAAGAGGACAACGGACTCGTGAAACTTTTCATGGTCTGTACATTCGCGAACAATACATAAACCCTGCCCCATCTCAAAATGCGCGGAATTACGAGCTGGCCAGACATTGTTCGCGAAAAAAGCTCGTCTTGAGTTTGGCGAGCTCGTTTCCTCCGAGCTATACAAGCTTCTTGAGGGCTTCGGTGCAGAGGATGTATAGACGAACTTGTAAAATTTTTTCTTTTTTGCTGGTAACCAAAGGTACCGAAGTTCGGGTCACATTCGACAGCTACTTGTGAGTGAAAAAACTGGAGCATTAGAGGATCGCAAATTGCATACCTTCCGGTCTCTGCAGCTTCTTCGTGCACTCGGTATTCTAAATTCTTCAATTCTTTTTCGCCACCTTGTTAGGGACAAGTTGGCGGAGAACGAGTCATGGCAGTAAAACCGTTTATAGCCGTACAGTACCGAGAAACGCGTTGTGGGAAGGCGTTTCGTTTGAACTCGTCCTAACGACAGGTCGATGATAGCATGAAGAGAGTCACCGCGTACGGAACGTAAGACCAAGACAATGAATTTCTTCCGACGGAGCTTAGTTCGTTTCACACTGTAGACAGCGTACATTATTCCTATACGCGAAATCAGCATTTTGATTGTATCCAAGAGCGGCTGAAAACCGGAGGAATCAGAGGATAGAGAGACGAAGCAAAAGGGCGGAGAATCTCCTCGAGAAGACATCTGTGTTGGAACAAGCGAGCTAAAACTCACGGTAGAGAGAGAGAGAGAGGGAGAGAGAGAGAGAAAGGTATCGAAGAACGGGAAGGTTCTTCCTCGTCGCTGTTTCTCGCGTCTAAATTGGCCCACTTGGAAAAATATCCTGTTAATTCTTTTTATTGTTGAATCATCACCTCTCCCCTGTTTCTTTTCATCCCCGCGGTAGAGATTTCCTCGGAAAATTTCATACCCCTTATATTCACCCAAACCTCAGAATTCCTTTTATGTAAGTATAACACGAGCTCATTTCGCCGCGTGACGCAATTCCGAATTTAGGGGGTAACGCTAGGCGATTCTGGTCGGGTGGTAATCATCCATTCTGTTTCATCCCCTCACCCCTTTTCTTCGCTTCACGTTTTCTCTGCAGCCTGACGTTTCCGATCAGGGCGCACAATTTTCAGCTTTCTTACGCTTTCCTACATCACAGTACCTGTGTGTGTGTGTGTGTGTGTGTGTGTATGTGAACGACATCGCATGGCAAGCTCATACGGGTATAAATATTGTCAAAATCTCAGGCATTGTTACTATCCTCGGGAATTCCTTCGATATATTTTTCCACCCCTCTCCACCCCCTCCCCCTTACGTCTCTGAACCTCCTAAGCTAGCCGCACTCCGCTCTCCGACTTTTTCATCTAGATTTATTTAACGACTCTTGGCAGGACTAGAAAACCGTACCGGCGACTCGATGTACTGTACACGTATATGGAATTACCAACTTTTCACCTCGTTTCAAGAGTCAGTGGTATCAAGCTTTACTGCCACGCGAATAGGCAGGCAGCACCATAGCTCGAAACGTCCGAGGGCTTCAATTCTTCAGTTCAACTTTATGCAGAGATCGCTGAAATATTTTCGGTTTGTTTAAATATGTATAATCCATTCTTCACTTTGTATCAAATACTCTGACCGTGCGAAAATTTCGCCGCTTTTCATACAGCGCGTTGTAATGCGATCCGCTCGAAGCGACGGATATCGGATTTAATATTTATTGACTCACCGAGGAATGGGTGGAGGCGAATTGATTGATCCCTCTGTTCTCTCTCTCTCTCTCTCTCTCTCTCTCGCTCTTGCTCTCTTTCTCTCTCTGTTGCTGTGTCACTGGAAAGGGATTGGAACGGCATAAAATTATATGTACATCGAAATAGGCACGGTTTATCGCATTTGCTCAGCTGCTCGCACCGATGTAACTGCAACATACTCGTATAGAAGCAACAAACAGCGGTGAATAATTTTATTGCCCAATATAACCGTATCTATGTAACCCCATTCGTTGGTCGTATACTTTGTACATACGCAAATATATATGTATGTATACATATATAAGTATACATCGGTGTAAGAAATTCCAGACACAGTGCAGTTGTGACGAATAATAATATCCGCTTGAACAAGGAGAGGAATTTGAAATTTTCTCGGCAACATGAAGGAGAACGTTCGGTATTAGAATATATATGCCCAATCAAGATTTGGGGAAAAATGTCCATCCTCCTATCGTCAAAAGTACATAAAAACGTGGCAGAGTATGCAGTCGTATCGTTTCGTTTCACGATGCGCATGCCGACACAAAACTGTATACCTGAAGGAATCATAATTACATCGTATACTGCGGTGTAAATTAACGGTTAAGCATCTGTCAACGCGCTGTTAAAAACCCGTAAATAACAAAGGGGCGGAAGAACTCAAGGGACAAGGGGAATGGAATAATTTGGTGGGACCGCGTGAACGCGTTATAGGGGTCAATTAAATCCTGCGTTATCCAATAATCATAGGGGGGGTGGGCTCTTCTAATATGGAAGAGGAGAAGAAGAGGCGTCTTCATCCCTCAGCAGCGTGCGAGCTGTGGGTCATCTGTATTGAATTCGAGCGTTTCAGGGAGCGTGTGAATAAACGTCCCTCCGAGGTACAATATGGATGAGCTGGAAGCGTGTCTCCGAGATTGTCTTGTCCGAGTGTAAGGTGCGAGGCACCCCGATGATAAATATTAATGAAGCCGTTTCCCTCTTTCCCTCTATACTTTACTTTCCTCTCCGCGTGAATTCGCCCGTGACTAGAAAGTTAATTCGACGATGTTTTTACTCCGACAATTTAGCCCTCCTCCCTCTCCCCCCCCTTATTCTCCCATCCACGTTTCCAACGTGCGATAATATCCCTTCTTCTGTTCCTACTTTTTATCGCACACGACAGTATACCTATAGGTTATACATTTTAGCAAAGTTTTACTTTTACTCCGACTTTTGTTAACCAGCCGAGTGACTTTCTGGTTCTTTCTTTTTTGCTTGCTTTCTTTCCATCGACCTTTTTTCTCCATCATTTGACAATCGTCAACCATTTAGCAGCACGTTTGAAAACAGTGGTGGGAAAAGGTGAGGGGTGGGAGTGAAAGAAAGAAAAAAAACCTCACCACCGTCACCAGCGATGCGAAGAACGAACGGTAACGAAATGGAAAGAAGTTAAAAAAGAAAAGGGGGAGGGATAGCCTAAAATTGTCGAAAAAGAAGAGAAAGTTACTGTATAAGAATTAAGGACTTTCCTTAAGGTGTCTACAGGGGGTATTTTGCCAGACGTGCAAACGATGTGGCTTCGCAAACGGTTTTTCTTTTTTCTAATATTACTTTCTCCATCTGCTCGGTCTTTTCTCCCGCCGATTGTCTCGCAAACGAGGCGAAGGAAAAAATAAAGAAAATGAGCGCGCCAGCCGAAGAGACTAGCAAATGCTGAGACGCGATCAAGAGCAAATGAAAATTGAACGAGTGTGTCCAGAGCCGTAGATTGCGTTTAGAATACGGGATTTCCTCGTTGCGGGACGGTAAGAAGGAGCCACGCGAGAGGCGCGAGGCGAGGAGGACGAAAATGGACGCGACAGTTTGTCCCGTCATCCATTATGCAAAGGGGGAGAAAATTCATTGTCTTTGCCGCGGATTCTCTATTCTCTCCCACGCAGCGGGATCACCCCAACTCCCTGTTTATACGGCGTACAAACGGTGGCTGCGGGTTTGTATCTACTCGTGGACTAGAAACTGTTCATTTCATACCGCGGCGTAATATTACCTGGTAATGTCCGAAATCCCAGTCAGGGTCCTGTTCAAATTCATCATCCGTCAACTCCTGCGAAAGGAAGAAAGTGTATAAAAATGAGGGGTGAAATTTCCTGCACTGCAGTACCTCCATTTCGCAACGAAAAAGGCGAGTAAATATATACGACCGTTTCCGGGTACAGATTCCGATACCGACGTCTTACCGACATTCCTACCCGTTTCACAGCTCAGACACGAACCCTTTTCTTCGGGGGGAGATCATCCCCGTACTGGTCAACTTCATCGATCATTGATAAATTTTATCGATAAAGTTGGGTTTGTGTCTGAGTTGTGAAGTGGCTGAAAATGCTGCTAAAATGTCGGTATCGGAATCTGCACGCAGAACCGGTCACGTAATATAGAATTCGGCTCGGTGCCTGATGTATTTCAATCAATGGAAACTCCCCAATCCCTTGTCAGAGTCAATAAATCTATTAAATCTATGTCCGCCTTATTATGGGGGTTATCTGACCGGCCCGGCGTTATTCGAGCGTCGCTGTCTGTCCGTGTTGTGGCTGCAGCACTGGAGGGGAACGTATATCAGTATAAGTACGGGATGGACATATACGTACACCGTACGTTACATAGGGGATGGAAGGGCGGTTTTATGGGGTGGAAATGAATGGGATGTTATTTGTAACTTTACCTAATGCTTATACCCCGCTGCCCGGACGGACCGGTATTACCGTGTCATTTGTTTCGTGCGCTGAATCAGCTAATAGAGGAACAATCTATATGGTATGTGGGCGTTCATTAATTATTATCGACGCAGTGCCTCGTTACATTCCCCTCCCGGTTTCCTGGTCGCTCCCCGAGTCGTTAACGTGCTTATAAAGGAAGTATAACCCGGCTTGGCATTCGTTTCAAGACCTTTGTCGAATCAAATCAACCGTATTTTACCCAAGGGAGGTGCATTCGTTAGCGATAATCTTTAAGGGGGTTTAACGCGAGTAATCTCGGACGGCGCGGCGGCGAAGCGATTCGTTGCTTTTATACCATGACCCGCAAAAGTTCTTCGCGTACGTGTGTTTCGGACGAACCGAAAGGATGTTCGGACGAATTACTTCGCGCAATACGAAAGACTCCATCCTCGTTATTGCGGTTCGGAGTAAAAGGCGCGTTTTACTTTTGTGGGGGTTTCGCTCATTGAATAAAACAGCAGCGGCGGCACCGGCGGCGCTTCGCCGAAACTTGGGAACGGCTCTTGGGGTTACATTTTTACAACCCTACAGACGAAAGTTAAATCTCGAGTAACAAAGAGAGCCTCTCGGAGCAGTATAACGTGTATACATACATGTATCTAGGTGGGCGAAGTCGGTATAACATCGGCGTAAAAGCGGGCAGCTAAACGGCGCTGAGACCCAGCTGTGGGAGGATGGGTAGAGAAAGAGAATCCAGCGCCACTGCGGAGCGATTTCAAATAGTGATGAATGCGCCGAACACTCCCACGGCATTTATACAGCTCTTAATAACCTTCGCAGCTTAACGTCATTCCGAAGTTAAGCAGCATCCTCGTTGCCACGTCGGTATACACATAAGCTGGTTTCGAGGTAACAACCGTTGGGATACTGTCAGGGAGAGACAGACGCTTACGAAAACCCTCTTCAAAACAGTTTTTGCCCCTGGGGTGACTTCTTACTTCCTTTTTTTTTTTTGTATTCTTTTTCATCTTCGTTTTCCACTCTCTTCAGATATGAAACAAATGGTCTAATAATTTCCCGACACTCGAGGAATCCGCAGTACGGTATAAGAAACGTGCATGAATGTGTGTCTGTCTCTTCTCCCCTCTTTCAACGTATAAATACATGCGTGTCTGTTCTTTTTTACACCCCGAGAAAAGTTGAAGGTTTCCTTTTTCTCAAATCTTTTATTTTAGAAATTTTTACTCTTGTTTGGTTATTTTTTATTTCATTTTTTCGTCTCCTTCTTCTTCTTCTTCTTCACGTTCCGCAGCGGTTGCTAAGGAGCTATAAGTTACAGCGGGAGTTTAACGAGTGTTTTTCGGCTTCCTCTTAACAAGCCTCCGAGCTTAGGTAGAGGGAGGAGGAGAGAACCCTCGGCCCGTAGCTTCCTCTGTCTCTCCCGTGCCCACTCATCCCTCTTCGCCGTCCCGGCCTTCTCACTCCCTATCCCTATCCCCCACCCCGGTCCACGCAACTGGCTTTTGTTTCAAATCCGAACTTCCTGTGCGCTACGCGAGGGCATGTCTCCGGAGGACGCGGTAGTCCTCTTACACTTGCGTGCTGCCGAGAGAGGAGACTTGAGGCGAGGAGAGAAGAGGAGAGGAGAGGGGCTTACATGTATCCTCGCTCATCTCGCCCACCCTCGTAGGTATACCGGCCGTAAAAAACGAGAGAACGGAAATTTTCGCCCCGAATTACCCGGATTTCGGATTTCGGATTTCTCCCCTGGATTTATTCGGTACCGCTGTTCCTCCGTTTCTTTTGCCTCATTTTTCACTCATTCTTATGATTATCCTCCTCTTAACCGCCGGATCGTGTTTTCCGGCACTCTTATAACACAGGCTTGGAAAAAAATATTTTATTTTACCTGCACGGGATGTTTTTGGTAAATGTTCTTTTCGACTATGCTGACTTCAAAAATGACTTCCACTTACCTTCATCACGCACAGTATTTTTGCAGTTCTTCCGTTGCAGACCTGTGTGATGTTTTATCACACGTGCGTGAAAAGTGGGGCTTTGCGTGGCGGTTTAACGGGACTAACGTAGCCAATTTCATCGCAGTGTTGTAAGGATAGGTTTGCGCAGGTGCGATCGACGATTGCTTCACTTTCCTTCTTTGAGAGAAAAAATTGATCAGTCGCGTCCCGCATAACTACCAGCACGAAAAGCCCCATATCGCTTTTGATTCGCTTGTTACAAAACCTATCGCGCGTGACTCGGGCCAAAAATTGGCAATCGCAATCGTGTGATTGCCGCCCTAATTTCGCTCGGGCATAAACTTCACGCTCGACGCAATCACCGACTTTCGTCCCTTGTCACACAACCTACTATTTTGTTCACCGAATGAGGAACGGCGTTCTTTACGCGTCGCCTGCGGTGTGTCGTGCGTGACCTCAGGGAGGCCGAGGGTTGGTTTTGACGGGACGAATGACAAGCTATTTCGGATTGTATGGAGACCGATTAACCTCGAGTGCAGGTATACGTGCCATCAAAGCCGCCTTTCGGGGACGCGGGAGCGTCGGAGGCGTCGCCGCCGGTGATGAAGGTATAATAATAACGTCCGGAGCGTGGAGCGTATAAAATTCTATTACCTGTAATTTGAAAGAATTAAAATCCCCACCTCCGTCCCATCGTCGCATAATTTTACACTCCTTAGCGCTTCATTCTCCGCTGCGAACATCTGGCAACGACTAGAGTTCACATCTTTTTTTATCCTCAACATATATTCAGTCTCAAAATTACTAGAAGAAATACGGAACCGAGCCATTATAGTTTGTTGGTAAAATCGACTCCCGCCTCTACTTTTTATCAATCGGCGCTTTGACTCTTGTTCAAAAACTTCACTTCCGTTTGCCTCATACTTCAGACGGATCGACCACGTTATTTGTCATTTCTTTTTTCAGCATTCTCAGCATTGGTCGGCACGCTCTCTGCAAAGATGACTAAGTATAGGTTTTCATCAAACGAATAATGCTTTCTATATTTCTCAAAGCCATCGAGCGACATCTAGAGGATTACTTTCAGGGAATTCATTCGTCCACAGAGAAAATGTCGTTTTTTTTTTTTACTATGGATCGCAAAAAAGATGGTGATGTATACTAGGGTGGTCGTTAAAAAACTCGTTTTTAAATATCGACCTGCGAGCCCCCCCCCCCCCCCCAATTCAGTTCCAGATAATTCAAAAATAATTCTCGATTTTTTTCAGATTCTTATCTGTACTCTAACCCCATGTCCGAAAGCGGGTGAATTTTTCCATTAAACCCTTTCAGGGGCACATCAAATCTACCAAACGGATTTAGATGAAATTTGGTATAAGGAAGTGTCTTGGGTCGCTGATCATGAATCTGAACTCAAACTTTGAACATTCAAAGTGGCGGATCCAATATGGTGGACCAAAACCCCCGTATTGTACTTTCAAATTTCGAGTTCAGATTCGTAATCAGCGATCCAAGAAACTCCCCAATACCAAATTACATCTAAATCCGTTGGGTAGATTTGATGTGCTTCTGAAAGTGTTGTAAGGAATCGAGCCTGCTCTTTCGGGTACGGATTAGAGTTGAGATAAAAATTTGAAAAGGGGGAATTATCTTTGAATCATCCGGAGCCGAATTGGAGGGCGCGTCGGTTGAAATTAAAAAGTAACCTCTTCAAGGACCACTCTAATGTATACCAAAAAATTGACGAATCCGAGTATTTCCGGTTCCTCGTGAAATTTCGTTCTGTTCGTTCATACGCCTACTCAGGAATGTTGAATTAGACGGCACCCCGGAACTGTTTCAGATCCCTTCCGTTTCGTACCGCGCGTATGGAGTGTAATACGAGAGTGTCTTCCCCGAGACACGGAGGCATGGCATATATTTACAAGCTGGTCCACGGCACGCATCTTCGCACGCACTCAACCGTGCAATAAAATTCCCAGCGCGGAGGCAAAATATTCAACTAGGCGTCTTCCCCAACAAGTTTACCCAACCCGGGGAGCCCAGTGCCTGCGCACTTTACGAGGGTAGGTACACGCATTTCCGAGGGTCTTGGCCAGGAGATGAGGAACACGCGTAATTCACCCTCTCTTATCCCTTACCTCTTCCCTCCTCTACCCCTCTCGAGCCGGACTTCTGGCTTCGAGTTTTGAATATAATTACCGGAAACGGAGAACTCGTATCCAGGCGTTACAGGGGAAGGGTCGAGAAGTTGTAAGAAAGAGGGCCGCGTGGTACCCGAAGACAAACTCCTGTACTGGTATTCTCTCTTTTCTTCATTTCCGAATTTCGAGCCATTCGCCTCTTTACACCTTATCGTTCGACCTCGTGCAGGTTGTGCGTTACGTGCCGGCCGGTTTCATGATTAAAATGTGCTCCCCTGAGGCTTTGAACAGTCGGTAACTAATTACATTCGGTAGTCACGAACTGGCGAGAAAGCCTTACACGTAAGCTGTGGGTATTTTCATCTCATTAGAGAAATATCGCAGCCGTTCCTCAGGAGTCAACCTTAAGCGTGTCTTGTATTTTTATGACATTACAACACGTGCGGCACATGTACCGGCAAAATTTGTCCGAATGACGAATCCTCCAAGACGAGAGAAAATTTTTCGAATGTCTATTGACGAAATGATTCCGTATTTGAATTTATTCCGTATTTTTGTAGGGCATTGAATGCTTTACAAAAAAGGTCTGCTATCATTTTACGATAAATCTAGTTTTTCAAAAGTTATTATTTAAGGCCGAAAGGTGTTTACGACCTCTTCCGTCATTTCAAACAACATTTTTGACTTTAATTTCGGAAAAAATATTCCATTTTTTCGATACAGTATAGTATATAGCGATACTGGTGATTCTTAAGTAATCTTGCTACTCGATATGAAGTACTTTTTTGTTCCGGAAGATACCACAGCAATAAAAGCATCGAATATACTTCATTACGGCCGAATCATTCTTTAATAGCCAAAACCTGACACGCAGCAGATGTTCGCGTAAGAACAATAAATTATCTACGCTCCTGAGAAAAAAGCTTGCATGCAATTTCAGGAAAAATTTCTTCTTGGTGTTCGTTGTGAGGGGTTAAAGGGAGAGATAACGAAAGCATGATCTTGCGATTAGCGCATGAGAGATCATCAGACGGTTGTAATTCGAACGAGGTATCGTCCGTGGATTAGCTTCAACGCATCATCGTTGTTCCCTTGAAATTCTCGTTATACTACATTCTACTCTTTTCCTCTGGTTTCTCTTTCTTTCTCTATCCTCAGATACTCTCTCCTCCATCTTCTTATTCCTGCTTTTCAAATTTAACGACTTGCTAAGCCGGTAGGTACCTAACTACCTGTCTGCATTTTTATCCGTGTATAATAATTCGAAACTGGATGCACCGCGTTGTTACAAGTGAAGCCGGCCGTTTCTCCACTTCTGAATTTATTATAATCTACAATGTTGGAATATCCTGGGGTACCTGGTAATATAACGACCTCGAGCTTCCTCGTCTCCTCGCGTTATCCGCTTTGTGAAGGTACAGCTGTAATAGGACAATAATTCCACTTTCGAACTACTAGACTGTTCAATGTAAAGTAATGATAATAACAACAATGAGAGTGAGAATGATTTTAATTTGGCTCCGAGTTGACACAACCTTGAGCCCTCGTTTCGGCGATACGGAAAATCTCATTGCCACTGCAGGATGGAAACTCTGTTTCTCGAACAGAACACCACATCCCGATTTCCAACTCCCTTGCACAAAGGGGGATCATTATTCTCATTCCCATTTCCGAACCTCGTGCGATTTCCTGCTTTTCACTGGAAACAGAATCCCACCCGGTTCGCCACACTGAACCACCGAGTCGAAATTAGAGGCAGGGCTGGGCAACATTTGAGTTTATTATTGTTATTGCAGTCAAGACCTCAATCGGAGATTCGGTATATTTCCAAGTTCTTCGAATTTCCACGAGATTCGGGGCGATTAATTCCTCCTTAGAATCGACGATTGTACTCGCAATACTCAATTCGTGCAATTTACGCAAGACGGAATGAGTTCCGACTGCGAGGGTGAGTGAAAAATCAGAGGCAAGGTGAACGAAACGGGCGCATGCCCGGGAATAAACTCACTCATATTCGAGGGTACGACCCTCTGGGAGTCTGCGGCAGAGAGCAGAGCTTGAGAGCCACGGAATGGAACATTGGCCCACCAGTTGACCGTGGCAAGGCCTATATTATCCGATATATTCCCGAGAGATATTGCGAGCAGGACGTTGGCTTCCACACCACCGCAGGGTATTAACTCGCCTGGGGTTTGTGTAAGTTACCCGAAGAGCCGCCGCCCGGATATTTATACCAACCCATCGTCCGCTCCTCGAGCTTATCAAATATTTTGATACGTGTGCCACCTGGGTCGAGCAACTCGCCTCTGAAATATGGGCATTAATTTGTTTAAATTCGGAGGTAAAGGACCTCGCAGAATCCTTATGGAAATTGCCTCTCGGTCGAATTGGATGGATTTTCATTATATTATGGTTCGTATCCTCCCGATCAAAAGTTTCCTTGGACACAAGTTCCAAAAATCAGTAGTTTCCGAGATACTGGTTTTGGAACGGGGGTGTATGGATTTTTTTATATCTTCTGATTTCGCGGTTTTTACGAATTACAAAGCTTCAAGGGAGTATTGAAATCAAATATATCACTCGAAAAATGCACAGCTGATTCGCAGAGACTCCGCACAGGCGTGAAAAACAGGACGAGTCAATTATCGCAAGAGTCGGAGGATCTCCTTTCTTCATGCGATATCTGACGTCGCACCTCCTTCCGGTAAACCAGCGAGTTCACGGATGCAATGATTCAGAGCTTCCTGCCTATCTTTGAGAATAAACCGTGCAGTTTTTTCAGCGATTTGTTTGGTTTCAAGTCCCCCTAAAGCTTCATAATTTATGAAAATCACGAGATCCATAGATGTGACAAAATCCGGACACCTTTCTTCCGAACTCTGTATCTCGGAAACTACTGATTGTTGGGACTTGTGCCCACGAGAAGTTTTGAACGTGACGATATGTACTACAACATACCGAAAATCGAGCCAATTCCATCGGGAGCCGATTTCCATAAGGATTCTGCGGGATCCTCGATAAAAGACAAACCAGCTCTTAATCTTCTTCCTCTGTAAGCAAGTTAGAGGACAGTTTTTGCACCTCGAATATGACGCACTCTGCCGACGATAAGCACTCAATTTTCGTTCTAATTTCTCTGTCAAGTTACCGTCAATTAGCACCGTTTTTTCCTCTGCACATCGGCTTCAGGGTAGAGCGTTCGATCTCAGGAACAATTTTCACAGCATTTTTGAGTGTGATAAATTTCTGCGCATGCCTTGCGTTTTACGAAATTCAGGAGACCGAGATGAGTTAACTTTGACGAACGGGAAAAGATGAACACAAATTCCTCTTCGTTGTTTGGTAATTGTTTCCCCCCCCTGTGAAATACGGTGTTTTCCTCACCATCGACCTTTCCAAACTCGTATCAGGTTGATCATCGTCACTTCACAGTCACTTACTAAAACAGACGATCATTTAGACAGCCAGATTTGACACCTTGCCTCAGCGATGAGGCATTATTTTCTTCATCATTCTATGCTATACATTTTCTCAATTTTCGACGACAGCGCAGCTCGAGAGACACGCTTATATTACAACATATTCTGGGAACCAAAGCCACTGTTTCCTCGTTACACCCAATACTCCTCCTCCTCCTCCGCCTCCTCCTCCTCAAAGTAGGGGGAGCATATTGCACCCCGAGTGTATCCATCATGGTTCTAGGTTATGACGTAAAGCGACGTGAAGGGATGAGGAGCAGAGGCCCGGTTCCTCCATTAGATAAATCACATTTTTTATCTTCTTCTGGCAGTTCGGCGAGAAGGTCTTCGATTCCAGAAGAGGATAGAACGAGATAAAGAGAGAAATCGAGAGGGGTGCTTTCCCGGTTTCCCTCCTGACGAACGGGGGTCCGCGTCGTCAATACCTACGCTTTCCCGCTCGTCCGTCCGTCTTTCTTCTTCATAATAAATTATTTCCTGCAATATCGCCTGGCTGGGCTCGCCTCTTTCTCCCTCCCTCCCTCCCTCCCTGCCCCTCGCCCTCTTATCCTTCAACTTTTTCGTCGAGACGAGTACGTATACCTAATGGGAAAACTCTAAATTGCAAAGGGCCCCCCTCTCTCATTTTCCTTGCTCTTACGGATACCGCCCATTTTCACCTCGTGCCATGCACCTTTTCAGAAACTCGCAATTTAACCACCATGGAAATCGTCAGCGCTACAGTTTTAGTTGCAACGATGAAAGCCCCGTTTCATTCACTCTCGTATCGTGCAGAAAAGCTCACCATTGCCACGGTAACGGTTAATATTGTTATTATTCTCAGTAATTGAAATTCTCAGTAGGTACACTTTTTATATCACGCAATTTTCAACAGTACCTAGTTCTGACTCCATCAAATCCCTTTTAATTTCTAACCACGATATTAATTTTCGTAGGTGCGATTACACAGGTCTGCAAAAAAAAATATTTTATCTCAGCTGCGTGGGATGTTTTTGGTAAATATTATGTTTCCGAGTAAATGATAAAACGAGAACGAGAAAAAGAAAAAACCCGACGTGATGGAATTTTTTCAGTTTTCCCACATCGGTGATTAAAAATGTATAAGAAACAGTATAAAAAATCTGTGCAATTTTTTCGTTGCAGACTATAATTACATGTGTAACCCATGAAGAAAAAACTCTATTTCTGTTTACAGATCCTAGAATCAGGGAGAATTGACGATCGGAACTAGAATTCTACACGAAGAGAACGTGGTCCAAGTTTCAGGGTTGCATAATCTTGTCAGGCCGATCGTGGTGCCGAAGGTGAGTTTTTCCAAAACAAAATTTGAAAACACCGCTTTAAATCTGACTTGAAAATTTCTCTCAAGCCGTTTAACTCGGCGCAATATAAGTCTTCAATTTTGGCTCTCGAGATGTTGGGAAGTGTTTCCAAGTACGCCGAAGGCTGCACAGCGTGTATCGTATTATACACCTAGCCAATTAAAAAGTTGATACGACTCGATTGCTACGTCGGCTGTTTTCGTTCGACTCGAGTGCAGCGAGTAAATAACGAAAAGAAGGCTACGCAGTCCCGCTGCGTCGATGCATACGGGCTTCAAGATTTCCCCCTGGTTTCAAACGAACTAAGTGAAACACGAAACGTCGAATGGCCCCGTACCCGTGAAATTTATGGCCTTCTAAACGGCTTCTGAACTAATAATATACACGCCCCGAAAGTACAGTCGAGTGCGCACAAACCGTTATCCCCTGAATGCACGGCGAGGATCGAGTTTCACCGAGCGTGGAAAGGAATTTCAATAATCGATATACACCGTTGATAAAATTGCACAATATTGTCGCTCGCAGTTCTGCTTCTATTTTTTATCGCGCCACTTTCTCTCTCGCGTATTTAATTTACGATTTTCACCATTGCAACCCCTAACGAGTTTGTTTAGGTCAAAGGATCAGCGTTTTGTGTTATGTGAAAAATCGCGCTCAGTTGATTTTTTCACATTTTTTGAAATTTATGAGGAATAATGAATACAATTTTTATTTCTATTGCTTACATCAATGGTAATATCAGTTTAGGTCACAAAGAAGGCCCACGCTTGTAATATTAAGTCTCCGGTTGATGTTTGAGAAGTGTATCTGACGACTTTTTCATTATTAATTCAATATCATAAAATAGTTATAATTCAAAATGGACTTTTAATTTGGGAGAATAAGATTCCCGGTTGATATATCGTTGTGTTACGGATCGTGATCTTCGGGTTGAATATAAATGTCAGGAAAGAAATAATAATTGAAGTGCCACAATGTGTTTCTGTAGAAATTAAACAAAAAAAAAATGTGAAACACAGTGAAAAATCAAGTGAACGCGATCTTTCACATAACATGGGTACGCTCCTAGTTTCACAGAATCTTTCTTTCAACTCGCGCAAGCTTTTTAGGGGGTGCCACGGTGGAACATCGTTAAATATTTTTATCTGTAATACCCAACTGTAGGTACAAGGTATACGTGAAAGGGTATTTTGTACACTTTTACTCAACGAGTAGAAGATATTCAACGAGAAAAAGAGATACGTCAATACATATGTATACGTATTATACATGCATATAGGTTGCGTTAGAAACAATTCGCGAATGAATTCCTCGGGATGTTGCGGGGTTCTGAATTATTTATAAATCGCGTATCCTGCGCTTCACCATTCTCGGCGGCAGGTTTATACCGTTAAACGAAACTTTTTTCGCTCCGGACGCGGGAGAATTATTCCTCGAGGGATATGTGCAAGTGATGCAAAATTCCCGTGTCGGAAAAGAGCATATCGTATAATCCCAGTTTGAATAGGGCTAATTATTCGACGCAAGAGAAGAGGAAAGAAAAAGAAATGTCTCACTTCGTTTTTACTCTCACGTTCATTTTATTTTCTGTTTTCCGTTGCTAATTCAGTATTCAGTGTCTACAGTGATGAATTTCCCCGAGGGCGAGCGCGGAAAAGCCATGCTCTTGGAAAAACGAGAGTAAAATAGAAGAGAGAATAAAAAGGATCGACGCGGGTGAAAAACTGCCGGAAGAATTTAACGCCGTGGTTTTAAAACGTATAATCCTCGCTACCGCGCGGAAAAAAGCCACCACGAAGCACCGACTGACTCCATGCACCAGACATATGTATTGCACACGTGCAGTGCTGCACTGTACATGCAAAGTACCTCGTATAAGTAAAATGGCGTTTACTGTCCGCGGAATGAAAGTACAGCCGCTATTTTTTAAGGTGCTTACGTCTAATCAGGAGGACGAAGGAAGCGATTTTTCAAGGATTTTTCTTGATATAAAAATTGAGCCCCCTTTTTTGCAAAACAACAGCAAAAAGCAGGAAACTCATAATTTTTATTAAAACGCGAGTTCGGAGATCAGATTTTCCGCTAAATTTTGAACTTCTCTCGGGAGAAATATTGAGGGGTTAAAAATGTCGAATATGTAGTAAAAACGCGCGTGTGTTTAGAAAATGTTTATTCAATATCGAAAATGCAAATAATACGATTTACGGGATACGCGCAACTTGTTTGATTTAACGTCAAAATTTCAATACGGAAGGGAGGTAGAGTCAGTGTTTTGTCGGTGAGAAAAAAAAAAAAATAAATAAAAGTAAAAAGTAAAATATAACAACAATTTACAACATTCCAGGGGGGTCGGATTCTCGAAAAAACTGATTACTTATACTGCCCCAATAAAATTCTTGTTACTCCTCCCACCTCTCTCCTCCCCCCCCCCCCCCCCCTTCCCCTCTTCGTCCTACACCTCCTTCGCCAGCGTATTCCAATAAATCATAAATCGCTAGGTTCGCTTGTGTGCGTCCCGAGTGAATGGCTCCTGTATCGCTACATATTTCCGTCTACCGTACACACATTCACCCTGAAAGCTCGAGCTTGCGGTGAACTACGATGTATTAGGATTCCTCGCGCGGTGGTGGGCACGGCCACTATGGACCCGGACCCTTTCTCACATCGGTATCCTTCGATCCTCGAGCCGAGGATCCAGGGACCGAACGGAGAAAGAGAGAGAGAGAAAGAGCGAGAAGGGGGGAGGGGGGCGCGGAAGCCATAACAGAGGATGGCGAAGATCGAGGATAAGTATCAAGGGAGAGGAAACGGGAACTATTGCCACGCGGTGAAAGATGTCGGTTGTAGCCGTGCACGTATAGGTATGCATGTGCACACCCGCAAGCCGAAGACTTCTGGAATTCAACCATTCAGACCGATTCGGTCCTACTATTTATCACCATCCGACTGTGAACACGATTCTTCCTTCGAAAATTAGCCAGCTTGATATCCAGTTCACATTCTGTGGTATATTTAAGAGGTTACTTGCCCGTCTGGCCCAGATAAAATCCCACAGGAGTTAATGTTGCGACGAATAATATTTATTAACGAATAACACAGGTCAACTGGAATTTTTTTATTTTATTTTTTTGGATTTTCTATTCAGATAGGTATAACGGGAGCACGATGGGAGATTACGTTTGGGGTTTGATACGAGAGAGTCCGTGTGAAAATCGGAGAAGTACGATGAATATTCATGTTTCACAAATTTTGTTTATCCATACCTTTACATTTATAGCTTACTGTTTATTATTATTTTCGAAACTGTGTGGCTTAAATGCAAAACTGAAGTTTGTCCAATTGTTATTTACAATAAATGTTTGAGAAAATATGTAATTTATCTTAAAATCCGTAATATCGTTCTGGTTTCGATAAAATCAAACTTTGTACGATAAAACTGTTTCTTGATTTATTCGTTACGTGGAAGAAATCAAAATTCAACATCCAGAACCCGGACTCAAAATTCGAGTTGACCGGTGTAAGAGGCTGTTAAATTTCTCCACTTTACGCGTCTCATTACGAACTGAGGCCAGTTGGCGACGGTTATAGCAGGTTGGTTATTCAAAGAGGACATCTCTACCCACGTAGACATGTGTTTAACTTGTCCATCGGACCTTGGCCTAACTATTTTGCATTCAGGTTACAACAGTTCGAATCCGTTCTCCCGATGTATCGTCCGTCTACCTGCACAATCTATTTTTGAAGCCACGAGCCCTGATGACGTTTCCATTCACACCCTACGGATCAGCGAGTACCAAGAGATTTAAGACCTTAGAATTTAGGTGCTCTCCGGCTCTCCCTCTCGAACTCGGGCTGTGATGGTTAGCTAACCATTTGTTTGTTACCCTAACACTTTCGTTAAATTCAAATATTATCTCAAGACACTCGGTGCATAATAGGCACGGAGTCCACCTTTAATCTCGACTCAAAAGATGTTTATTTTATCCCATTCCTTGCCCGTCCCGACGCCGCGACGCTTCGGTGCCAACGAGACGATCTTACGGATCATCCGAGTTCCGCTGCCACTTCGCTCCCATCCTTTCCTCCTTTGCCTCTCTACTCGACGTACGGCGAACCGCGACGGCGTGAAAAAGAGGACCGCTTTTCATCTTCCGGAATGTGTTATACACACTCCTTAAGCCGGCTGTGTGTTTGTGGATCTGTGTCGAAGAAGCGCCGAGGAGAGATCATATAAAGTTGGGAAAACTCTGGTTTACGTATTCGTGCACCTCATGACTGGCACCCTGTGCGATGGATTATTTACACACTCGTTCGTGAAGAGGGTTTAGGCCTCCCTTTTTCCTCGCTTCGGACTTTTTTCTCCACGCTTCTTTGAAACATCGGCTCTTAGGTGTGACCCGCACTGTCGAAAAAGAGGAGGGCTTGCAATTCCGAATTTGAAAAGTTCCAAAAGCGCCAAATTCAGAATTTCTGCTGGCGAAACTCAGAGTAAAGAAATAATTCTGAGGAAACCTCGAAGTTTCGAATGATCGAAGATTTTCAGTTCCGTAAATTTCATCGCTTTGATTTTTCTTTTTGTTTTGAATTATCGATATTGTTACGTCCGGAATCTTGGTCATTCTGATTTTCGGTTTCTCTCATTTTTTACACCCACTCGTCGATTAAACTACGCTGCGCGAGTATGTTTTAACTCTCGGAATTTTGCTCTATCGTAACTTCAATTTTCGGAATATTGAATTTCGAAGCTTTGCCGTTTCTTCAAAGTTTGACTTCCTCGCTTCAAGTTTCGCGACAAAATAATTCGGAATTGGGCGCTTTCAAAGCTTTTCAAATTCGGAACCTCAACCCCGCCCCGTAAATTCGTACCCAGTTTTGGGCGAGTCAAACCGACTGCCGCTGTTCCGAAACTGGAATTGCAACCGCAGCTGACCACAACGGTTGACCCAACGAAATTTATTGAACGCGGTTGAATAATTCATAGAGTTTGCCGGTGCAGCCTTTGTCCGTTGCGTCAGGTTCGAAAGTTTCAATTAAATCGAAACTGTTTTTGCTCTACAGCTCCGCACTCTTTCCTCGCTTCCGCGCCGCGCTTTTGCGGCTTATTCCTTGTCGCCCGAGGAACGAGGAGGAAAACAAGAACGGAGAGAAAATTCTGTGAAAATCTCGGTTTAAAAACCAACTTCAAATTGCCTCCGATTAGAAAGTGGCAAAACGAGAATGAAAAAAAAGGAACAAGCCGCGTACAACCCGAGAGCAAACCTCATTCGATGCACGTCGAAATTTTAAACTGAATGAAAATAATTCTGAATAAAAAATAAAGAACTCGACGAAGATTTCGCCCGACATCCAGCCTGTTTCGTAATTGGGCGAGGAATGATCTGCCGGAAGTGATACCGGTGTTCTCTCTTACTTCTCTTTGCAGGCAATCTTTCGGGCTGTCGGAAAGTTTGGCAGCATTTGCAGAGACGCTTTTCGGAGGCTTCAGCGAATCCCCGGGGGGCGAAATAGGGAAGCTCGCGGCATTGTGTATCTACGCGCGTTTTACCTCCCAGGCTCTGCAGAAACATCGACCAGAAGCCTCCGTTCCTCTGCGGCACGCCAAAGCCTTGTTTTATAATTACAGTTTAAGTGATGAACGGCTGCACCTCCGGCTTTGTCTGTGTGTGTTTTCTCAGTGCGATAAAAATGGAAGTTGGATTTATGGCTCGTTTACTATGAACAGAGTATTCTTTCTTTCTCTCTTTCTTTCGCTCTCTCTAATCATAAGTACTCGATTTTCTATTGATCTGTTTTCTCTACGACTTTTCAAACTCATGTTCTTTCCATGTTATATCTTGTTACCTCAAAGTATAACCAACGCGTGAATAAAAGTCAATCAATCAATCAAACTTTTATTAGTTTATTTTTATTTAATTTCTTATTTTCTTAGTTATTTATTATATTCATTTTTCAACTTAGTTCATTTGTTATTTTATTTGTTATTCAAATACGTGTCTATTATTATACTTTATTAATCACTATCGTTCATTTATTTATTTTTTATTATTAAGTAGCTGTCACAACTGTCATTAGGTTAATTTGTTAACGTACCTTATATTTGCGTATGTATTTATTTTGCCTCAAAGTGTTCTAGGGAATAATATACACATATGATTTATCTATCCATCTATCGCTCTCTGTGCTTCTACTAATTGTTATTCTTCTTCATATTCTTACCTCTCTGCAATGTCCCAGATTTGACGAGATTATTTTGATATTCTTTTACGGCAGGTGAAAATGAAGCAAAAATACTTCTTCCTTTTCTTCTTCTTCATCTTTCTCTTCTATCTCTAGGTATGCGAGAAATTTTGTACAGAACAGGTGTTAACGAAGGAGACGATGTTGCGGAATGAAATAGGAGAAAATGAAGGGAATTCGATTTTTAAATATACGCAACTTGTACAGCCTGTAGACGGAGAAGAGCGTTTTCTTCCAAGTTCTTAAGTGGTACTTGAATATTCTAGCGACTTCCACGGTCGCGTCTTGAAAGCCCGGCGGAAGGAAAGTATATGAAGTAGGGAGGCAACCATTTTCACTTTTGAGCTTAAACGGTTTTTCTCACCGCCCGTTCCTCCCCCCTCCCTCAAAAACGTGGTGAGGATTTTAATTGAGTAAAAAACATTACGTACCTACCCCTCTGCATGCTCTCGGCGTGAAGCACGTTGGTCCTGTTATTTTCATTTCGGCTTAATGCTATTAACGATCCGTCGTTTTACGGTAGCTTCATGTCCATATATGTATAATGTATATATTCATGATTTTCCGTTTTACAACGTGAATTTCGCAGTCGCTTCTGCTGTCGAATAAACGCGTTAGTTGTGGCTAAAGACAAAAAAAAAAAAAAAACGAAAAAACAATATACAAATCCAAAAACGTCCGCGGCAGAATAAAAATGAATGGAAGAAAAGGTGGGAAAAAAAACGCGTGACGAATTTTGAATAAAATTCAAGCTGAATAATTTACCCGATGAATGAATATACGCTCTGTATATTTATGCCCGTTGAAATTTTTCGAACCGCATTGATGCTTGATGCTTGGACGATATATTGCGTTGAAAAAAAATTATATTTTCAAACGCGCATTAAAATTTTCGTAGAACATCTCAAACAGAATATCTGAGACAAATATGAGCCCTTAATACTGATATTTAGAAGTGCTTATTTCATTTTTCCCCATTTTCCATTCAAATAACACGTAATAAACGGCTTGACTTATAAACTATCCGAATATAGATTCTTATAGGAAATTTCAAACTTTATAAAAAAAAATACCGGGTTAGAATTTTCCTAACTCTAACCGATTAGGAGATATTCAAGATGGCTCAATGTTTACATGCACACATTTTTCGCTCAGGTGTGCCTACTTGTACAAAAATATCCTTTTGTTTTTGTGCAACCTTCCTTATCCCGGTGACCAACCTTGTTTTCTTATTTTATTTATTTTGTTTTCGATTGTTCATTCACTTCGAATCAGCTGATAATAAGACGTCTACCGGATGATTTCTATTTGTGCGAAAATTCGCGCTGCGACAAACACGGAACAAGGATAGTAATTGCACGAAATGTGTATGCACCCCTTAAACGTGTACGGCTATAACTTCAACCGGGACGCATGCTTAAGCCCCGAGTTTTCAGAGTTTCGTGCAATACGTCACACACGACGTTGTCGACGTATTCGTGCCGTTATTCTTTGCATTGTGCGGAAGTACCTTATTTATACCACCGGTACACGGCTCGCCTGCCATTTTTCCGTACCTACTATTCTCGCAGCCAGTTTTCCACCGCGATAAAAATCCCCCGCGACTTTACTCAGCTGCTGCTCCAGCATCAACATGGAAACGAGAGAGAACAAAGCGTGAAAATCAGAGCTCAGTTTTCCTTGAAGAAGGTTTCTACTTTGTTGGGTCGCAAAAATAAATAAACAAACAAAGTTTTCGAGATTTCTCTATCGGAGAAAAATTGATCGATTCAATGGAATAATCGATTATTTCTGGTCATTCTTAGAGTCGGAAACACCGTTGGATCTAGGATCTGTGCAGAGGGGCAATATTCTCGACAGTCACGAACAATCGACGAAAACGGTACACCGTGCTTAACACGCCGAGTTAATTTACCCACACCAGCGGTTCTTGCCTCCCTCCGCAGCGGATGGAACAGCCATTCCTACCTACCTATTCGCAGTTAATAATTCAGACCGCATCTGCGGCCGGTTTAATCGATCAGACGCATAGATCGAATCCCTCGGGATGGGCGAGCGGTTCCAGGGACTCGGTCACGTGTCCAAAGTCCGTCCCTTGCGCTGCCCACGGGAAAAGGCCCGAAGTGAAATTTCGCGATTAAAACATCCCCGTTCTTCGCGAGACGCCGTCGTCGTTTCCCAGCCGCGTCTGTAAGCCGGATATAAGCCGTTCGCTAAATCACGTTACAGGCGCTAGTAGATTATCCCCATTTCCGGTCGATCGGTGCCTCAGTCGGCGTGAATCCTACCGGCTTCGGGATCGGAGAGGAGAAACTTTTCAAGATCACCGCGAGGATATCCGTCCGCTTTAATTCACCCTCTTGACGCTCCTGCTAATTTACCCCGTTTATTTCCGAGGGGTGGTTACGGAATCCAAGGCTTGTCGCGTCTCGAGCCTTGTAGCGGTCGCCTCTGGACACTCCGGCTAACTCTGGATACCACCACAATTCCTAGTTTTGCGGTCGGCCTGCGAATTAGCGCCCTCTTCGACGGCCGCGAAACCCGTACCGCAGCTGCAAACAAGCATTCGGTAGACACTTTGTTTATTGATTTTGTTTCACAGGCGACGAGAATTCAATTTGTTTTAACCCTATGAATCGTGGCGGACTTACCGTATTCTTACCTCCTATTTTATATCGATTATTTTGTATATTTAGACAACCTTGAGAACGTATTGCAATCATTGCGGTATAGCGTAAATTGTCATTGTTGGAATGAAATTGATTGAAAAAACATGTCTTGCGTAAATTACTAGTTTTTGGAGTCGCTGACTATGAATCTCAAGTCAGATTTCGAAAATTCAGTAAGGCAAACCCAATCAGTGGCCCCAAATACCCCTGCACAGAGTTTCTTGACCCTATATGATAAAATTTCAAATTTCAAATCATCATATTGGATCCGCCGTCTCGAATTTTCAAAATCTCAATTCAGATTCGTAATCAGAGACCCCAGAAGCCGCAGAATACCATCTTGTTATAAAACTTGACTGGGAAAAATAAAGTGCGACTCGAAGTGTTATTTATCAACGAGCCGGGAAGAGGTTCTTCCATAATTTTGAGGAAAGCGCGGTCACGGTTTTAATTATTCCTTGAATTATGGAACGCCGTATCCTCCACGGATTTATTTCGTCACGAGCATTATTCTGTATAAATAATTTTCCCAGATTCTAAGCCCTGTGCAAACAACTGTAGTTGATTGACTCTGTAATGAATGGGACAATGCGACCCTCTCCACCCATCCATCATTCTTTCACGGCACCCTAGCATATGATGATAAATAAGAGAGGTGAGAATCAGTCGGGCTTTTCTACCGAAACACGACACGGCGATCATGCACAAGCTTTTCGGACCTTTTATCCCGGAGTGGAAATTCTCGCCCGAGATTCGTAGTCCGCGAGCGGAATCGATCATCCGGGTAGAGGTCTAATTTTGCCCGATCGGAAAAACGAATAAATTCAACCGCACAAAAACCGCGGCTTCGCGACCCACGAGGAGAACCGAGACTGGGGGGATGAATAGAGAAATTAGACGAGTACACGGTCGCGATTATTGGGATCAATTCATTTTCAATTCATTTCTCCCTTCGTGTTTTTTACCCTTCGTATTTACACGTCTAGGCTTGTCATATATATAGGTCATGTGTGCGCGATACGGTTCGGATTTGTTCACAGCCCTTTAGGCTACGCACTCAGATGTATGTGCAGGGTCGATCGAGTCTCTTCCGAAGAATTGCTGATAATATCGGTCAACAAGAGAAAAAATTTTTTCGAGCCTCTATTGAGGTAAATGAAGGTCGATTCTGTAAATCGAATGACAACCAAAACCTTCGTTTGTTACTTATAAAGTTTGTTTTTGTCTTTTTTACGTTGATAAACAAGTCTTGAAGTTTTTGCTTGATAACTAATACGGGTGGCTATTCGGAAGAAAAATGAAAAAGTTTTTCACCGAGATGCGACGGACTTTATCGTTATTAACGTTATCAGGAGTCGTATAATAAGAGCATAATGGTAGATTACGTTTGGGGTCTGATACGAGAAAGTCGAATCGAAGAAGTACGAGAAATATTCATTGCCCAACTTTGTTTATCAATTCTTTTGCATTTATTTTATTTTCAAATAAAAGTGATTTGAATGCAAAACTGAAGTTTGTCTGATTGTAATTTACAATAGATTTTTGAGAAAATAGGTAATTTTTATCAAAAGCCGAAATATCCTTCTAGTTTCTAAAGAAACAAACTTTATATGACAAAACTGTTTAGTCATTTATTGGTCACGTAAAAATAAAACACAAAATTTGACATCTAGAACCCAGATTAAAAATCGCGTCAGCCGTCGTAATGAGTCGATCGAGACGTGAATCGACGACCACTGCTCCTCGTTCAGTCGGAATTTACTGCGGAAATCGAATGGGAGAATATAAAGACAGCGTGAGCGTGAGCGATAACGGATGAATGCATTAGAAATATCGCAATGCGAATAAGCTTGGCAAATAAGAAAAACGAATTTTAAATCATTCCTTCAGTGGTATAAAGCGCGTATGTGCGGCGAGACAGACGAGAAGGAATGAAAAATCACCGACTGACGTCGGTTTTTACATCGGGTAGTTTTATTTTTATTCGAGAAAGAATTCCACCGAGAATCAGTTAGGGGCCGACGGCGGAATAGTTTTCTCTACTAGAATCGATGGCTGCTGCATACGTCAACATTGATGAGGGTCGAACGATAGGTTTCAACCCCGCAGACTGGTGCGTGCTGGAGCCGTATAAAAGGGATGGAGGTGGCGGCGAGCAGCCGGCCGGGGAAGGTGCTAACTTTAAAATTGAAATATATAAATTGCGGGAGAGTGAGACGAGTGAAAAAAGTTGAAAGAAACGCGTCAATCGGCGAAACTCCCCCACTCCCGTTGTGGGCAATTAAATTTTTCCACGCGCGGAAAAAGGACGGTCTTCCGATGATTCGAAAAACTTTTTCTCATTCTTGTCTTTATAACGGTGCGAACGGGATTACAGGGTGCAGCTTTTATCCTTCCTCGTTTTTTTTCTTTTTGGATTTTTTTCTCTCATCTTGTCTCGTAGTTTGAAATTCCCTCGCGAAATCCCCGCTTTGTTAGACGACGTAGTCGGTAGGTTGGTACAATAATGCGAGGAACGAAATAAAACGACGAAACGAAGGAAAAAGGAGAAACGATGACGACGTACTTACCCTGCCTACACACACGACGCGTGCAATTACGTTATACCTACTCTACCTACTCTCCTTCTCCTCTTCCACCTTCTCATCCTCCCCCTTCTCCTCCTCCTCCTCCTCCTCCTCCTCCTCCTCGACCTAGTACTAGGTGTACATGGAGCATTCCGTGCCAACTCGACCAGGTTTTTTACCGCACTGTTCTTAGTTTACTGAAAAACGATTTGTCAAGACATGTTTCAAGACTAATTGGCGCCTCCGGAATTCAAAGAATACAACCAGAGAATCTTCGGGTCATTTTTTGAACCGTCGTTGATTGAACGATAATTTTTTTCGCTCCAACTCTTGAAAAATCATTTTCCAACCTTTACCGAACGATTCCACAGTGTGCATTACGTGATTTCGTAATCGTAAGTAAAAGTTTCAGAATATGCTACTGAAATATTGCATACGAAGAACTAAAATATTTTCATTCCGTGAGACGAATGGTTTTGGATTAGTTTGTTGATTTGTTGGTACAACCTCGATATTGATTAACGGTAACACCGGTTTGGTCGGGTAAGGTTGGGTTAGATGAGGTTAAGTCGAGTTGACACGGAATGCCTCATACACGCGGCACCGACTGTCGCTTAATAACGGCTTACACGGAATTACTTCTCTTCCGTCCGGTTCCTTTCCTCCCCCGCTTCCCCGACGGCTTCGTTTGCTTCCTCGCCGGCATTGGCAGCCCGGCTGTAAGGTAGGTATATCAAAATTCAGAAGCCCATTTCCCGGCTTCGCCCGTTTCGCACCCGTCGCCCATCTGCCGCCTGAGATCGCACAAGCAGCGACTGCGGCCAGTGGGTTACCAGATCTTAATCGGATCGATTACCTCCAGTGAATAATATCGATTAGTTCAGGTTTGCAGCCAGGCTGCCTGCCTAGCCAGCCACTTCCGGCTCGCAACATCTGGCCCTCAATGAGAAGCCTCAGGCCCTCGAAGACACCCTATAATTTCTCGTATCGATGCGATACGCGAACAAGGTCGCTCGTTTGCGTTGCCAAAGGATTCCTTACGAAGCAGAGTCCTTATGAAAATTGGCTTCCGGTTGAATTGGCTGGATTTTCGGTATGTTACAGTTCATATCTTCCCGATCAACAATTCCCATGGACACAAGTCCCAAAAGTCAGTAGTATCCCCTTTACACCCCCTTTTCTGTAGCCTGTATCTCGGAAACTACCGATTTTTGGGACTTGTATCCATGGGAACTTTTGATCGGAAGAATATGAACTACAACATACTAAAAATGCAGCCATTCCAACCGGCAGCCAATTTCCATAAGGATTCTGCGGCGTCCTTTCCGGAACCCCGAAGCCGAGTGACGCGCCGTCAAAAGTCACTCGGTGGCAAGATTGATGAGCGATGTATTTCGTATTCGTAGAGGCTTGAACTCGGCTTGAACCCCTCGCACCAAGGGCTCTGTCCCTAACCGGACGGAGCACGGCGTCTAGGCAGCACCCAGATCAAGGGTGGAAGCTCCGGAAGCGTGTCTGGGTGCAACTGTATCATGGTCACTGGAATAATATCGCAGCGGCCAGTTACGCGCCCTTCCAAGAAACGACCGGGCATTTTTCTCATTCGTTTCCCCTCCTTGGCGACCTTCGTCCCTCGAATCCGCCCCTCAAGACCGTCGCTTTTTCCCTCAGTGACCAGGGTCAGAGTCGGTGACTCATAATCAGCGACCCTGAAGTCGAAGAAGGGCTCCACGGCTAGATTGATGAAGGGGATCATTGTCTTGGCACTAGCCGAGACGTGAACTCTTTCCTTCCACGGACACCGGAAGGCGCAACCGCAAACAGCTTGGCTTATTCCAACTTTTTGTGATTACAAAAAAGCGTGTATCATCAGATCTCCTTCCTCTTTCTTCTCGCATGCGGCAGGGATGTCTAGCCCGATTCGAATTAGACCGCCGATTCTTATCGTATCCTCTCCGAGATTAGGGTGTGATTATATCGTGTTATTCTTACAAAAGTTGTTATTTTTCTTTCAGAAGAAACCCTTGTCCAGCTCTTCTCTTACGTAGCACCGTGTCCGAGTATATATATATATAAGCCGTATATCACAAAACGCCGGAAAGCGACCGCGTCACGGAGGACGAGGAAGGTGTTGATAACCGGGATGGTCAAAATTAGTGAAGATTAATCGACCCGGCCGTCTCTTATCGTGTGCAGATCGTTGGGGTTAATAGGTAGCTACATACCATATACCCAAAGACGAGATTGATATACGCAAGGCGATAGATACGACGGGAAAATTGGTGTCTTGTTTATCATTTCCCCCATTATTTGACCTTTTTTTCCCTCCCTTCTTCGACTCTCTCCTCTTATTTCTTTCCGCAGCCTCTTGTACCTTGGCGTTAAATTAAATTTCCTCGTTTGACTCGATCGACCATTTTTATATCGTAAAATGTGTACGGTATATCGAACCGGGAGAGTATCGCTGCCCCATTACTCAATGACTCTGATACAGCTTGGCTTTCAGACTGACACGTCGACTCGCTTACTTTCCGAAGGCGCTTCCTCGAGCGTACGTTTCATGAAAAGTAAGACATAAGTTATGGCAGAGGAGGTGGGAAGGAGGAAAAAATTTGGGAAATATAAACTTATTTATCGAAGGTCTGCCTTTGACATTGGCGAGCCTGGCTGTCAGGCTGAGAGGGATTCGGGCGCCAGTGCCTGGGGATCGTCAACTTGCGAAGCCTTTGAAGATTCGCCGCGTTTTTACTTCTTTTCTCTCCTCTTTTTTTCTTCTCTTCTTCTACTTCTTCTTTTCCCTCCCTCTATCTTCCACTCTCTTTCTTTTTTCCTCAAGCACAAAGTACAGTTTCATGCCGGGGGGCGTGGCGCGTCGAGTAACGTGAGATAATCGACTCCTTGTTCCTCCTTCTGGTCTAAGGTAGGGCCTGCGGAAATGAGATATCCAGGAACGCTGCTCCTGATGCGGCGGCCGGTCAAGTCTAGTCTTCCTCTCCACTTATACGTAACGTCGAGTGGAAATATCCCAAAAGCTGTTTCAGAGACGGAACGAAGACCGAAGTGAAAGGACATGGGGCGGGTAGCCAATTGTTTTTCGAAAAGTTTCTCACGATTTTAGTTGAAAGAAGAGAATAAAACGCCTGATCGACAGAAAAAGAGAGAAAGAGATAACCGAGAGACAAGACGCACGTGGTTTTGAATTCTAATTTTTTTCAGTAGTTACTAATTGGTTTATCGCGTACTTAAATTGGAACGACGACAGCTGGCTAGCAGCAACGATTATATTCACTACACGGGTCGCAACTAAAAAACTGGAAAGGTTTTTCGATACTTTTTTTTACAGATTCTGACCTACTGACACCGGGAATAATACTCAAAAAATCATGTCAGGATTTTTCTTGAACTCATTTTTTGTAGTTTTATTTAGAGTGAAAATCCCATTTAACTCGAAATCTGGTATCCTATTCTCTATTCGAAAAATCCTATGCAGAAGTGATTTCTTACTTTCATTTAACACGCATTAGAGTCAGTGTTAAGAATAATCACAAACAGGCAAAGCGAAAATGGAAAACAACAGCGTGTTCGAAGAAATACGGAAGATAAGAAGAAAAGGTTTCATAGGTTAAAGAATGAATACGGAATGTTAAGTACAATTCGTGAAGAAATTTTGTGTTCAACTTTGTAAGAAATATTCTTTACTTCATTGCAATGAAATGGTGGTTCTTTAATTATTTTATGCAAGCACCTTGTATGTTGCAAAAATACTGCACGCGACGGAGGTGAATGAAAGTCATTTTTGAATTCAGCAGACTCGAAGACACATCACTTGCCAAAAAACATCCCGTGCAGGTGAAACGAAGCACTTTTTTTGCAGACCTGTGTGATCTAATCTCGAATTTAGAACCACGCAGCCGCAGGTTTTTCGTACGACGCCTTTTTCCCCCCAAGAAATGAACGTGGACGCGTCGCGACGCCGGGGTAAATACGGCCAACCGCACCGTTTATACACAAAAGCACGGCACCGCATTCTGTCTCGTTCTTGGTTTTCTTTCTCGTCTATCTATTCTTGTGTTATTTTCCCTGCGCGCCTACCGGAGGACAACTAGGTGACAAACAAAGCATACATCTCGTTCGGAAAGGCCGGGTAGATGAGTATTCGAGGAGCCACCCTCCGGCAGACTCGGGGGGTGTCGACACCCAGCTGCCGAGGCGAAAAGAGTATATAAATAAAGGAAGAACGAAACTCCGTGGAAAAAGTGAACTTCGTGAAGAAGAGAACCGTGGCTTTAAGACGAAACAAAAGTTACCCGGGATGTAAATTGGTAACAGGGTTGCTTAATTTACTAAATTACTTCTGAAACGAGTGACGCTGTCCCTCCAGCTTTTGATACACTCCCTTTCTCGAGACATTCGTTTTTTGGTCTTCTTTCCCGATACGCAGAGGCAACAGCAGAACGGGAACCAATTATCTCGATTCGCGTCTTTTTCCTCGGGAAATCCTCTTCATCTGCGCTCAAAGAGTGAATGAAAAAGAAAAAGAAAAAGAAAGAGAGAGAGAGAGAGAGAGAAATTACAGAGGGTTACAAGTAAGTGAGGTTAAAGCTAACAAGGAAGGCATTCCAGGTTGATCTCTCCGATTTGATTTCTTTTGTAACACGTTATAGTAGACTAAAAATTAGGCGACACGTATTTTTTTTTATCTGCCATTGAACACTTTAACGGGGTGAAACCACTGTCCTAAGTAAGTTATGTCAAGAGGCGATTTGACAGTTTATTTTTCTGGTTTTATTTTTATTTTTATTTTTTTTTTATTGAGAAAATTACATATTCATTTTTCTGCCAAATCGCCCCCTGACGCGCCTTACTTTGGAGGGTGGTTTTACCCCCTTGAAGTGTTTAATATCAATTGAAATAAATACTTGCTGCCTAGTTTTCAGTCCACTATACATATTACTGGGATTCCTTCCTCGTCACTTAGAACAGCATAACCGGAAATCTCTGCTTTCACGCTGCGGGATTGAGCGGCTTGATGCAGTGCACGCATGACAAAACAATGCTGGGCCTTCATTCAAACGGCTCTTTTATACCTCTGACAATCGGTCGGAGGACCGACGCGTGCTGCACGGCAGAAGCGCGTCGCGCTTCGAACCCTTCAAAGGTTCGCTTCATCAGCGCATGCTGGTCACAATTTTTTCCTTCCTTATTGCGCACTTTGCGCGTACGCGTCGACGCGTGCAGACGCACGCACTAAACACGGCGGCGGGAGACGCGAAGCGAGGATAAAAAGCTAAGTTCTTAAACCGCGTCTGCGGGCAAGTGGGGCGTGAACAACACGTACAGGGTATAAGCTAGACGCGTGTAACGGATAGCACTTGACGCGAGACTCGCAAACTTTCGGCGAAATAAACTGCACGGGTATTCAGACGCGACGTGGGCTTGAATTTCAACGGGATTTTGCTCGCGAGGGAAGGAGAAATTGAAAATAAACACATAAACGGAAAGACAAAAAGACGATAGAGAAAATGAAAATGATCCGCTTCGAACGGAATTGCGTGATTGGCAAAAATTCAAGTCTCGCTGGAGTTACTTTGAAAAGGTATAACACGCTTATTACGTGTTAGCGTATAAAAAATTGTGCATCGCGAAAAGATGTACCTTAAGAATCGAGCCGAAGTGGAATTCGTGCTCCCACTCGTTTTTTGCCACTACGATTCTTCTCGAAGGAAAATGAAATCCGTTATTTCAACTCTTTTATTCTCACTTCAACGTACGTCGGGTAACGTTCACTGTAACGCGTAGGTACAATATGTTACGTTTGTATTCGTGTGTCCGAAATGCTCGAGCTGTGCGAATCAAAATTGAGACAAAGTGGAAAATCAGATCCCTGGGAAGTGCAGACGGATAACCAAGGCGGACGAAAAATGGTTTTTTTTTTATACTTCGCACCTTCGGTCTGTTTCCCGCGAAACAATGAACCGAGAAGCGGGAAGTTCGGCAACTCTAGTTTCTCCGTGGTCGAAACATGCGGCGTGTGCCAAATTCAGGAGTTTCGTAACTTCGAAGAGTCGATATTAGCCTCCGAACTCACCGCGGCTGTTTATCAACTTCGCGCCATAAGCGTGGATTTTCGACAGCTGACTAGTTTGCCTGAATCCTGGCGATTATCAGCCGTCGAATCCAAGCATCGCCGAAACCCGTTCATGGCGGTTCGTACACGTGGATCTAGTACTTTTCTAATTTATTCCATACGCAATAATCGCATATTGGATACATCATTGACGCTTATCTACTTGCGAGCTGGGAGAATTTCCTTTAAATCTCCCGAAAAAATAGCTTAGATATAAGTATTTCATTTCAAAGTATTTTAAAATTAGGAAAAATTCATCAGATTCGATCCATTTTATTCTGCCTTGAGATTATCGCTTATGGAATTAATTATAACATTACTGATTCAAGCGTATGAATATTAAACTAGCGAGTATTCCGTAGCTTCGTCTCTCTGTTTTGTTTCGTTACGTCGCGCTTTCAACGCAGTGTTCCGTAAAACAGGATTGTCCCGTTTAAATGAGAATTTTTCGCATACCTATCCCGTTTCACTGGAACATATCGCGTTTCATTTCCTGTGATAAATTTTTAACCAGGCCCGATTATCGTAATGAGCTTTGTCAAGCAATTGGCAAAAGTGCTGGAGCCATACACACGCCTCGATTCAAAAAACGACCTGCGGCAGAATATATTTTCCATAATTCCACGTTGGTTTTTGCCCTCGGGTCCTAATTCCCGTCCAAATTAGAATGGGGGAGGAGAGAAAAAAGAAAATACACATCATAAGCGTAGACAGGGAGGAATGTATGGTTGATGGATGAAGCGGCTCGCGACTGGGTCTCGGGGTTGGAAAATAACTTGCGAGTTATTTCTGCAGCAGGTTAATAACAGTTCTCACAGAAAATTGCCAAAGACGTGTGACGTGAATTGCGGAAACGCGTGTAACAAGAGAAACGATATCGAGGAGTAGGTACAGGTTTTTCTTTTTTCGAACCGGAGATTAACCGCGGAAGTAATTTTCCTCCGTCTCAGGATATTTCTGCTGCTGCAGTCTGCTCCTCACTCTTCCGCTGATTCTCTATTCTACGTAAAATGCGTGCGTCGTAAGCTCAGGGACATGGTTTTTGACAGCAACGTCTTGACTCTGGCTTTCCAACATCTTTAATCAGCCCGTTCCTCCTCTTTTCCTCTTTCTAACTCGTCATTTTCCGAAGAAAAAATGTCAAGAGGCATGTTTCCGACCTCCTGATCCCACGGGCAAAGCTGTAAGGTTGAAGATCACACACGGTCCATAAAACTGCAGGCATGCAGGCGAGCCATGGAAAATAAAAAGAAAGAAGCTGCGAGAAAAATGACAGGCCATTTGCGTGCTAGAATTTTTTCGGACCAGATCCGACGCGACTTTAACCATCGTCGAAAAATTCCTTCGACGGAAACTTGTCCAGAAATAAAGTTCAAAGCTTGGAATTACGTTATTCGGCATCCTATCAAGTGGGCATTTTTCCAGTGTGATAATTCAGCCCGCGTGCGTTGGACGAAGAGCGAAAAACCGGGGCTCCTAGATCCTCGGTCATTCCTCGTCATCGCCCTTCTTTGATGCCGCTTTAACAGTGCGATCCAGCAGCGCCGGATAGCCGACGATGAGCGCCAACGCATAACCCGAGGAGAAAGAGATACGGTTCTGTTTATAAGACCGAGATCCGTTTACGCTGCAGTGTCTTGGTCGAAAATAGACCCCCGAACATTTTTCATTTCTGTGCCCGTTGCGTATTTCGTGTTGGCGCATCGGACCGCTCCTAGCTCTGCGATTGCACCGTGGTTGCACCTTTTCGATCTACGTTTTAATTAACCGTGATTGCGTATGCTCGTGCATTGAAAAATTTGTTTACCAAATTGAAAAATAGGTGTTAAAAATAAATCTTCCAACGTTTCAACGAGGTTTTTGTGTCTTCCTGGTTACTTTTTCTCCCACTCTTTCCTCCGGTCGTCTTTCTCTCTTCTTCCTTCCTACCAGCAGCTACTACTTCGCACCTCCGTCAACGTTCAAATATTTATTTCAAGAGTTGACTGATAGCCCTATTAGTAGTATCCTAACCCGTGTACGCTTTCTTCGCTTCTCTCTGTTGCTCGCAGCGAAGATGAGGCCTCGATGTAAGTATACGGATGTACTCACGTGCCTGTGAACGATCGAGCTTTTACCTCCGTGTTGTATTATTACACGGTGGATAGGCGAATATCTTTCCGCAAAACGATTTCAGACTCGCAAGGATATTACGTAAACTTGACATTTCCATCTAATAATGAGGAATTGAAAGAAAGAAAGAAAGAAAGAAAGAAAAGGGGGAAACGGGAACGAGAAACGGAGAGATAATAAATAAACAAACAGACAGAAACTTTCGGCAAGTCAAGTTAGAAAACGTGGTGCAGGATCGAGGAGGAGGTACAGGCGTTGCCAGGAAGGAGAGGATGCGCTTTACGAGCTCAACTGCACAGACGTGCATAACTCTTCCAGGGTAGGCGAGGAGGTCTCTCATCCCGCACTCTCTATCCCTCTCTCGACCTATTCTGTGTCACGAATTTTCTCAAGTTTCTGTGGAGATTCTGAGGAAGGGGCGGAGAAAGTAGAGAAGAAAAAGGGCGGGGTTAAAATGCCGAATCTTAAAACTTTCGAAAGCGCCTAGTTCCGAATTTTTTGCTGGCGACACTTGAAGTAAGGAAATCAAACTTTGACGAAATATCAAAGTTTTGAATGGTCCGAAAGGGAAAAATTCCGAAAGGGCGTAACTCTGACGAGTCCAAGTTCCGAAAGTACGTAAGCGAGAAAATTTTGAAATCTAAATAATCGAAATTCCGAATTATCCGAGACTTGCAGTTCGATGAAATTTCACCACTTTGATCTTTCATTGTTTTGGACATTGGATATTTTTACCGTCGGAATCCTGGTCGTTCCGATTTTCGGTTTTTCTCACTTTTTTAACACCAATTCGTTGAGTAAACCACGCTCTGTGAGTATATTTTAATTTCCAGAACTTTTCTCTATCGGAACTTTGCTCTGTCGTAAATTGAATTTTCGGAATCTTGCATTTCATAACTTTGAGCCGTCGGCTTTCCGACCATTCGAAACTTTGTCGTTTCTCCAAAGTTTCATTTCTTTACTTCAAATTTCTCCACAAAATAATTCGGAACTAGGTACTTTCGGAACTTTTCAAATTCGGAACTTCAACCCCGCACCGAAGAAAAAGCTCTATGTCGGTGAGAACCTCGCAAGCTTCGCTCGCATGCGTACCTATAAGTAAAGAGCTTAAATTATTCCCTGAGCTCATATTAATTATTCAGCCCTGATTCCCGTTTTCATCACCGAGGTAGAAGCGAAGAGCAAAATTTTCGGACTTTGTACGCACAGCGATGTTTCAACAATTAAAAGAATCTCGGTTGAATTCGTTCTTTCACGCTCGACAAGCTCCGGCACGTTCTCGCCGCGTATCGTAGCCTTACAGACTGTGACTTACAGTTGGCTTATCGTTAGCCAGATTTGAAACGCTTATCCAACCTACAATTAGCAGGTTTAATTAACCGTCGAGCAAAGAACGAGTAACGACGTCGATAACGAGCGAAGCGTTTTCTATTACAAACGTATAATACAGTTTTACAGACTTGTCATCCACCCCTGGATGACAGGCGAAATTCGTTATCTCTTTTGTACGTACATCGGCGGTGAAACCGCGGGTTCGCGATTTAACGCATAACGCGATGAACGAGGCCTCCCTTGACCCAGAAAGCACGTATGGGTGAATCAACGCGAGTTCACACGCAAGAGTGATATTCGCGGGCGGAAGTGGAGAAGGAGAAAATAAGAGACGTAACGAGGAAACGCTACGCGGAATGAAGTTCATTTCGAGCGGGTAACCTCGTCTCGGCTTCCACGGTTTTCGGCAGGCTCGTTCCTGCCAAAGCTCGAGCAACCCCCGGCCCCAGGAACCGGATAAATAAAATTAAACGCCGTTATCTCAAACAGACGCGAGCTACTCCGGGTATTTCGAGACCTTCTTGTCTTCAATTTAGGCCCACATGGCCCGCCTCGGCACTTGATAGCCGTGCAGCCCTCTTCGTTTAGCCACCCCCGGTTCATCTCGACTCACGACTTTGCAGGAGTTGAATTGCAGCACCCCGAGTTTATCTCGAGCCGAGAACCTGCTCGGTCAAGTTTATTCAGTTTTACAGCTTTCGCGGTAACTTCCGCGTAGCGTAGGGTTAAGAAAAACTAGAATTTCCGATTGACAGGAGGACCGGAATAAAGAATCGTCATAGACGCGAAAATTTTATTCGTAGAATTTAAATGTGTAGAAAGTCCAAGTGTAGAAAATTGAAAACACACGCGATTAGAAAAAAAAAAAAAAATGTCCCAGTAATGTCCACTCAAATTTTTGGGATCATTTAACCACTTTTAGCGTATGATTGAGTGGAAAAAGAAAGTAAAAATTGTAAATTAAACCTTGATATGACAACTTGAGTGTTAAAATTACCAAAATTTGTCTCACATTCGTTAACAGAAATGTGACAAATAACACAAACATATAGTTGTCTGAGTCTGAGGTTAAGTGAAGTTTATCATTTTGACAGTGGGTGGAATATTTCTTTTTTCGTCGCCTAATTTATTCTCAAAATCTCCTTCGCCGAGAAGAATCAAAGAAAAGAAGCGCCGCGCTCCGCACGCGTCAGTTCCACATCTGACGACAAAGTCGAATCGTCGCGTCGCGTCCTCAGTTCGGTTTCATCCCATCCTATCCCATCCTATCAGTTAGTCAGTCAGTCAGTCAGTCAGGCAGCCTGCGGGTCGTTTGAGCGCGCGCTCTCGTCGCGTGACGTCACATTCCGTGCCAGGTTTAAAATCCCCGTCGGGCTTCAGTCGCGCGCCGACCGTCCCGACGCACGCACGTACACGCTGCTCAACTTCCCAACGCTCGATATATGTCCTCCCCTCCCCCTCCTCATCAGCCTGACACGTTAACCGCGCTACCCTGAGATCTTATTTATCTCTGTGTCGGCGGTCGGGTTTCGTTAAAAAGTGATCGCCTGTAATCGGAGGTATTGAAATTTTTCGTTGCTTGTCTTTTTTTTTTTTTCTCTTTTTGGTAGTTTTTTCTCCTCCCGCGAAGTGATCGAGTCGGCGATGTTGATCGTTCGATGTAAAACACTGCCGTTATGACACGGCTGTTGTAATCTCCGGGGAGAAGTAATAAGAAGGTTGGAGTAATTATTAAAGCCCGAAAGTGTGGAACGAAACTTAAATTATAAACATGGTGGTATAATCGAAACCGCAGTGAAATGAAATCGTCGAGTTACACTGATCGGTGATAAATATTTATCCCGTTTGTTTTCGAGTGTCACCGAATTCGTGCCTCGTGTACGACAATAGAATGAGTGAAGTTTTAATTACGAGCCTTTATATTAATGCGAATTAAAATAAAAACGTGGTGCAGGGGTGTTGAAATTTATTAATTCCTGATATCGATTCGTCGATAAAACAAGCTGCTCCGAATACAACGCAAAAGGTGGTCGTGTTTGGCAGCGAGCCTTTGAGAGAAGGATAATAATAATTCGTGCGTGTGTGCGTTTGCGCGCGGGTGTGGGCGGGTGTGTGCGTGTTCAAACACCTCACCTGTTAACCGCGCAGCGGCGTTTCATTCACAATAGCAGAGATAATCCCCGAGATATTACCCGGGCACTTTTGTCTATAAGCAACCTTCAAACGGTGTATAAACAAGAGAAAAGTTTGAATCTAATCCCGTTGTGTGCGAAGCGAGTGAAGTGAGCGAGTGAGGAGTTTAAGTGCGACGCTCCTCCTCCCCCCCCCCCTCCCCCTCCCCCTCTTAAATCCCCCGGAGGGCCTCTAATTCCAGACGCGACTCGACCGACCTTAGAAACAAATAACAGACGCCTTTGTACGCACAACCAGGGGATATAGATCCTCCGGTATTTGTCTCATCTCTCGGCTCACGGCGAACGTGACGTTAACTTATCGCTCCGAGATGAGAAATATTTAAAAAAGTGGAAAGCTTTCGGTGAATAAATTGAATTACTCGCCGTATTCGTTCTTCGATCGCGATCGACGATGTAAAATAGTACTTTCCGTTGTTCTAAACTATAATTTTATTCCAAAGGTAGCTGAAAACCGAGACGAGGAGCGGAGTGGAGTGAAGTGGAGTGTTTCGAGTCCGATTCTCGGGTATCTCGGCCGGCGTTTTTGAAAGTAATGCCGTGCCTTGGCGGGGTGGTTTTAGTGATATTTTAACGGTGTGGTTAAACGCTGAGCGGTACCCCATCATGATCGCTACCTGGTGCTTCGCCGTCGAGCTGCTCCTGCTGATGTGCCTGCAACACGTAACGACGGATAATTTGGGTAACGTAAATTATTCAGCAAAGTTTTAATATTAAAGCGTCTTGGAGGGCGGGGAACAGGTGGAGGCGAGGGCTCCTCGATGTTATTACACACCTTGGGCCCTAACCTCGCCTTTGATCACCGGCTCTCCGAGCTTCGAGCAGCCCCGGCGTAGCGTGTGCATAATGCACGCGAGCGGAGGAGCTTTTCCACCCTCGGCGCTTCTTCTCCCCCCGATATTTGGTGTAATATTTTAATACGATTTTTATTCACCCTCTTATGCCTTCGCACGCCTTCGCTCGCCTAGGGAGGGGGAGATACGAGGATGGGGTTCAGGGCGTGTCTGGCGTTCAAATTATAGACTCGAACGCCGCGCGGAATTAACCTCTGACTACCGTTGTAACGAGGGAAATCCATGTAGATCCTCCTTCGTTCGTCTCTGCCTCTCCCGGTGCAGGCTGCCGGTACACAGCGACAAGCCTCCCAAAGCCTTTTCATCCCTCAAAGTTGGGTCGGTCGGACTTTCCCCGATACACCATATTTATTCTACGTTATTCATGTGTGTACCTACGCGGCTCTCGAACGATTCCGAATTTTCTCATCACCCAATGAAAAACTCTCTTCCGACAAGCCCTTCGTTCCTTCCCTTCTTGGTTTTTATTTATTGGTTATAATTTGTTTTTGCGAAATAAGAAGAAAAAACATTGGGCTTCCGAAACGTAACATTATCACGCAAGATTAAGAGCTGGATCTCGTTTTTTCTCTTTTCGTCGAAATTAATTCGGGTGTTGTTGAGATAGGTTTAAAAAATCATAGGGTGAAGACGAGCGGTTGAAAAAAAAAAAAAAAAAAAATTGAAAACTTTCTAGGAAGCTTTTCAGGGGTCGTAATAACGTAGGAAAAATTCGTGGTGAAATTAAAAAATGTCACGGTCAAACGTTCACTGAGTTGGCGTGGAATGGCCCGTATACATATAGGGACACAACGATAGTGGAATTATCGTATAAATTGGATTTATTCCTAGGCATTGGAATAATTTCGATTCAGATGCGACGTCGCTCGATCATATATTTAAATGACGGATAGCTATATTTGGGAGGTGGTTTTGCCCCGGCGGCCCGTCGCGTCGCGTCGCGTCATAGATATGAACCCACCCCGTGGCATTCGGCGCTTTGAATACCCCATAAATTGTTAATGTAATTGGCACGTTCGAGAATCGGAAATTGTGATTTTCCCCGATGCGCGATTCCACAACGCTCGGCAAAGTTTAAAAAGTTTTCTATCTCATAAATTTCTCGAGAAAAAGAGAGGGAGGAAGAGGAAGAGGCAGAGGGGCCTGCATAGCTCACCCTGAGCTTGCTCCGTTCTCGTTCAAGTCGACACAAATAAAGGACGCTAGCTCCTCCGTATTTCACTAGACTTTTGAATTCAGAAATGGCGGTATTGCAGTGAGAACAAACCGTGGAGCCGTATATGTATATAATAACGGATGTATTTTCATCCTAATATATACTTACCGTCATATTTATTTATCATCCCCCCCCCCCCCCCCTCTGCTGTCGAAACTTCTGGTGAATTATAACCGTTCATCGGAAAACGTTTCGCCTTTCTCTCGTTCCAGACATGCCATGTCGCTATACCAACGAGAAATCCGTAGAAAATGTGGAAAATTGCGTTAGAAACTCAAATTTGCTCGCAGGAATCTGAAGTTTGAATTCAAATCTGTGACTTCTTTTTAATACTCAAGTGCTCGTAGACTCTGTAAAATTTCGTATATAAGCAGGTTGAATCTGGGAACTGAAATGCACAAACACGATGCTAGAAAAAAGGTTGAATGGTAATCATGGAGTAAAATATTATACAATAATTTGCTCGGCTTGAAGGTATTTTTGTACGTGTATTTTAGTTAGATTGAAACGAGTTTATTAGCTTCGACCTTTTTACCACCCGCATTATTACAATGCTTGAAATAATAAAAGAGACATTATTCAATGAGATGTTTGAAACGTGAACTCTTATTATTATTGCTCTTACTATTTTCTCAATCATCTCGAAAACCTATTACACAGAAGGTAGTACACAAGGAGCCCAATAATATACATAATATTCGACGTATCAGAGGGAAGACGGTGCGCAGCTTCTGGTGTCAACCTGGCTTGAACGTGGAGGATCACTCTAGATTGGAGCTGCCAACGACGTGGGGAAATCCAACAAAATTGGCACAATTATTGACAGGCTTGTCGCGATGATATTAACGGTGTAAAATGCGACTCAAGTTTTTCAAAGTGATTATCGCGGATCCGGTCCTTCCCGACGATCTACGAAGCTGCCGGCATCCTGGAACCTGCGTCAATTGGTCCTTGCAAGCTGCTCTGCCGAAGGATGATCGTGCCTCGAGCAAGGCGTCCTGCGGTGCCTGCGTCAGAATCATCGCGGATCAATCAACCAGCGACGAGAGGAACGAACCAGTAAAATTGGTTATCCACGATCTGCGGTTTACGATCACTTGAGAGGAAGAAGAAAAAAAAAAAGGAAAATGCGAGTCGCATTTCCACCGCTGATATCACCGCCACTCGCCTCGTCGATATTGGCCACGGATGTATTTTATTGAGCTCTTTGTACCGACGGCAATAAATATACATATACACATCGAATTTTACCAACAAGCAAACAAATGGCAAATCTATACTTTTGTTCAACTATCTACATTTGCGAAGTAATATTGTACCATTCGACAGTCGTTGTTTTTCAGCATCGTGCTTATCGTTATTTCTGTGATTGGATTCTATTTTATCCGTTGAGAACGTATTTGACGAAAATTTCTCCTATCGATGAATGAAATTCATTTATTCATAGTTGGATCGAGTCTTGTCCCGGCGGTTTGATTAAATGTTTTCGAATTTTGTGTATCTGGGGTAATGAAAAACAGGATAATGGGTAGGAATAAAATAATTCTGCTTGTCAGGTTAATCGCGAGGTTTGATCAAAACCAGATTTTAAACGTCGTTGTTCAAATGAAATTCAATTTTGGATTATTTCGGCACACCGGTGCACCGGCAATATTCGCGGGATAACCGTTGCTGACTGAGCCCCGCTTGATGGAGCGATTCCGTTGATACGTGCGTTTCATTTTCCTCTCGCGAGTATATCAAGCTTGAAATTCCCATGCAGATTTGTTGAATCGTTAGTACCAAGGTACCGCAATTTTCCCAAGTGTTCATTGACAAGGATGAAAAATTGTTCTTCGACGTCTGCTCTTTTTTTTTTTTCAACACCGTTTTTCTTAACTTTATTCCAATTCGATTCCATGCAAATTGCCAACGGCCCAAGATCACGTCTTCGGGTAAACAATTCCAAACGCGTAGAATTTTGAATCTATCGTGTCCATCCATCGACAAACATGGTTCGTCGATCGTGCGGGACGTCTAATTATGCTTCGGTAAGTGGATTCCGTTGCATAACACCGCGAATACGTCGCGTGTTCGTGTATCCGGTCACGCGCCTCGAGGCATGCGGTCGCGTTTTAGCTGCGGCTTTCACGAGTCCTAATCACTCGCCTGCATCCCGACGTATTGATTACGTTAAGGTAATTGTGTCAGGTTTAATTAAGTTGAAGAACTAGGAATTTTCAACTTGCCGTTTCTCTGTTCTCAAAGAAAAAAAGTAAATTATTGTAATCACCCGGAAAATTAAATGTTGACTTTTCACTACGCAAAATTTCTACGTTTTCAAGTTTAGAGAATCACATCCAAACATCTTTAGATGAACGCCCGTGAAGTTCGAGGGCTGGTTCAAGGCTAGTCTAAAGCTGTTTGCTGTGTCGAAACGAAATTAGAAACAAGAAAAGGACTGACGACCAGTTTCCGAATTGTATCTATTGAACATTTACGATATAGAAATTATGAAGATAGTTTTGGATTTCACATTGGAAAGAATTTTCCTCCACTAATCTCCCAACTGTACATACGTGTACATCAGAAACTTATTTCGGCTTTAAATTCGTGGAGGGATGACGAAAAAAAAAAAAAAAAAAAAAAAAATTGAACGTTTTCTCGAAGTGGTAGTTTTCTCTAGGGGCTCGCTGTGCGACGAAGGATCCTTTTGTACGCGGGGAGGTGGGGAGGAGGCGTAAAAATTGGAACCCTTAACTTTGAAAGGAAAGAGTATTATCGCGCCGCATGGAATAGAAGAGAGACCACCCAGGAAGGGAAGTTCTTCCCTCACGTGTTTCGAATTGCGACCCTCTCTTTACCGGATTGTCGCCTTAAGCCTTGAGTAAACACGTGTGGCATTTGTTTCTCTTCTTCTTCTTCTTCTTCTTCTTCTTCTTCTTCTTCTTCTTTTCGAACTTTTAAAACGTTGTGTAAATATTTCCAACATGTTTTCCCGCTTCTCTCACTCTCTCTCTTTCTCTCTCTCTCCGAACGTGTTATACACGCATGTATTCACGAGAGAGGCAATTAAATTCCTCCTCATGGGTACATTTGTCACTACCAATCCCCCCCATATTTTTTGCCTCATTATCTCGACATTCTTTATTCCCGTATCATTAAATTAGCCGGTCATCCTTACAATTGACGCTTATTAACAGGGTGGCCACTGTGGTCAGGGAATTCTGAAAAACCTGAAAATGTCATGGAATTCGGAAATTCTGGAATAGTCGGGGAATCCTTTACTATATTTTTTGTTCATACAAATAGTTGCGACAATGTTTTTTTACCACCGCTCGAAGGGTTCTCTTCTAACTTTGAATACTCCCAAATATTACCTCACAAACCATATTGCGCACGGGCTAGATGGGGGGGGAGAAAAAAGAAAATGATACGGAAAATGCGTGTATTATTTTCAATTAGCTGTAACCAATTTATCCGAATTGGTCAGGGAAAAAAAGATGATAAAAGTTTTGTCTGGAAAAGGTGGAAAAGTCAGGTAATTTCGTGATGGAGATTTATCGGCCGGCCTGGTACAAGATGCAGGAATAATACGAAACGGAGTTTCCGTATCTCTTGAACACGTTCCTGCGGCAGGCGTACTCGCCGATCGTTGGCGTTAAATTAACGCGTAATTTGTGCCGGATAATTTTACGTCGAGTGTTCGCTTCTACGGTGAAGGGCCCACCGTGCGTCTGCATACATGCCAGTCGTTGACCTCAAGGACGTGCCTCTGAGAATTATCCGTTGTCCAAATAGTATCGACCGGCTATCTCATCGTCAGTTGCCTGACCGAGAGACCAAATTTGGCAGCGGCGAAGGTCCGACCTGACGCCTAACGCCTAACCTCGACAGCTCGCACGTTGCTTTTTCAACTTGACGCGATTCAACCGTGCCTAAGATTAATATCAGCACACGTGTTACCGGACGGCTCGTTTGTTCTTCTACGACAGACTCTCTGTGCCTACTTTGTTACTTACCGTGACTCACAGGTCTAGCGATTAATAATACATGCAATAAAAAACACGATATATGATGAAAAACATGGATTAAATATTCACGTTCCCAGCACACGCTTGGTTAATCATTTTTATTTTTTTTTTCGCTGTCTCGCTGTACTTCGTTATTCTTATTCTTCTTCTTCTTCTTCTTCTTCTTCTTCTTCTTCTTATTCATCATCTTGTTTGTCGAGTATACATACCTATACAGAATTTGCTCTTGGAATGGCATTTTGTGGACGAGTTGTTGAAACGGTATTTGTTTCTCTTCATTTCCTGCAGTTCTGAGTCCATTTCTGCGAGGAGGAAAAAAAGAATTAGGTATGGTGATAAAAATAGTTGGGAGCAAGTTGTTTGAACTCTTTGAATAACAATGGATCGGCTCATTACGCAGCACCTCTTCCACATCCGTGCCCACGGATTACTACCGCTGGAATATCTGCAGTAATCCGACAAAGAATTTCTACTAGAATTCACTTTCGGAGTTGGTTTCTTGTTTGCCGGGATACTTGTGGTAAGAATGTGAAGGAAGATTCTATGTTCGGATAAGGTAGTGATTCTCCTCTCTTCTTCTTCTGTTTCTCTTAAGACGATCAGGGAGTCCTGCGGGAAAATTAAACTTTGGCGTGAAGATAAAACGAGAGAGAGAGAGAGAGAGAGAGAGAGAAAAGTATAACGAGTTACCTAATTTCTATAAACGATGGAAAATTAATGTAACAGGAGACAAAAGTTAAAAGAAAAGTAAGAATTTTCAATTTTGCCATATAATTTAGTCCTCGTGTTAAAATTTTCATATTTCGCGTACAATAAATCATGAAAGTATTTACAGGTCCCACGAACGCGGAGGCTATGATTTGAAAGCTTCTTTTCTATCGTCTTTGTGCTCTCGAGCATCTTCATTAGTTCTTCGCACGTGTCACGTGATCTTTTCGTCGTCGTTGCTCTTGTATCTCGTTCTTTTCTCTGCGCCGTCCTTTTTTTCTTCTTCTTCTTCTTCTTCTTCTTCTTTCGAGCGTCCCTTTCTCACGGCTCATCCCTTAAATTAATCTTACCCCACAGTGTCCAACGTCTCGAGAGGGTCTCTCTCCTCATATTTCACCTCGTAATTTTCATCCTCGAGTAGGTACACCAGCCTCCTTAATTAATATATCTCTATCCATCCCCTAATTGAACTGTTCGTCATCGCCCCTTTATCGTTCACCGCCCAGCTCTTGACACTTTTTGAAAGAAACCAGATTAAAAGAAAGAAAAGAAAAGAAAAAAAAAAAGACAAAAAATGGGAAAAAATAGTAATAATGAGAATATCAGATTATCGTGTTCTTGAACTTCTCATTTCGCTTTGAGACAGGATTTTACGGTCTAGTCGTCTGTTTGAGAGAGTTTTATTATGTCTTCGAAGATTTCAAACTCGTGGACAAAAAGAAACTGTTTCACGTTAGTTTCGTCAAACACGTTTAATACGCCTCGTGCCCCGATGACGTATCCCTGTAAGGAATGAATTTGTGCGTTCGATTTTAGAAAATAATATACGACCTGCTAGATTTCTGGTCTGGCGAAAAGCCAGCAACTCACTAAGAAGATCACTAAGTGAAACAAAGAGAGAGAGAGGAAGCACTTTCTGCATCCCTCTTTTATCAACATCCAACATATCCATGAATTTCGAATTAGCAGATTCAGCGGTTTAAGGGGTTATACCTAGTCAGTAGGCCGAAAAAAGCGATTTTCCAAAGATTTGTGATGGAGAGACATTTCAATTCATTAATATAAAAATTTATATACACATTGGGGTAAAATTGAAGTCCATTCCGATGTGTTTTATTTGTAAAAATAATGATGCTTAAAGCTGCTACAGCCGATTTCCGGCAGCATCTCTTAAAAAAGGCATCCTGCGGTGAGCAAGATATTTCTGGACTGGATCATTCGAAATGAAAAGACAAAAAAGATTTAGTCAACATAAGGTATTATCTAGTGCTTGATCGAAGGAATAAGCAAAACATTAATTTTTGACATAACTGTGGCTTCTCGAAACAAAATTTCGATTTTGCATAAGAATTTTTGCCTTTTTTTGTTTATAAAATGTAAAATATTTATCAGCGAGAAAAAACCTTCGGTCAAGGACTGAAGATGTATTCGTAAAGCTTGTGCTTGAAATTTTGAGACTGATTGGTTCAGCCATTTTTGAGATATTTTTTTCACCGTCTTTGAATACCTAGTCTTGAGAAGTACGCGTTCAAAGTTTCAAAAGTACTTTAAAACGCTCCGTGGCGTCTTTGCAAATGTGCGTGTAACTTGGAGAATATTTCTCGGATCGACATGAAATTTTCCGTGCACATACTTGAATATATGTACCTTACGAAAATGAAGTGAAAAAAAAAAAAAAATGGAGTTTGCGCGTCCTCGTAACGCGTCGGCGTTATTTTCCTTCCGTTCACTCCACGCAACACGTATCGCAGTTTCGCTCGCTTCTCGATTTATCTCCACTCTCTATTCTCTCGCCGTCCTTTCCTATTTCCACCCTCGCATTTTTCACCCTCGTTGCTCTTCTACTCATGCTCCTTGCCCAGCAGCGTCATGTTTGCGCCGTTTTCCCGAACAAACAAAATTCGCTACACGCCCGCTGGTTCGCTGGTTCGCTGGTTCGCTGCCTTGCTCCGCCGCCTCGTCGCGTCGTTTAGTCTGCCAGGCACAGTGCACCCACACCTGGGTCGGTTTACTCCCAGAATGCATCTCTCTGTCAGTGCCAAGAAGACATACCGCCTCCGGTGTAGCCTGCAGGTATACCTATAATGCTCGACGCGAGCGGAGACCGACATGCGACTCGTGGCAAATATTTACTCGGCCAATTTGCACCCTCCTCTCCTCACATGCCTCATATACCTCGGCAGGATGGGATATATTCGCAAACGGAAATAGCGCGCCTTGGTGGAGAAGCTGTAGTGTAACTCCGAACCTAGTCGTTTGATTAATTAAATTAAACTTGACGTTTCATCCCGCTAATCGAGAACTCGGATACAGGTAATAATTGACTCGCTTCACTTGTCACGGCCTTCAATTTCTTAGATATCATCAGAATTTTTACCACGTTGCGGCGTTGTATCTGTTAATGGGAAGTGGGGGTACAGCTTGGACGGTCTAATATCGTACCTATTTTTAGAAGCCTTTGTCTCTGAGGGCTTTGTTATTTACCGTTTCACGAACAATTTAGAATTTTTTCATTGAAAGTAATAACAAAATAATTAATAAATTAAAGTAGCGGATGACTCCGAACTTGAGGCCTTTTGCGGTGGCGCATCTCCTGACTTCGCTGTTCAACTTCTAACGGACAGAAACATTTTTTGAGCCAAGAACACTTCCTCGGGTTCGAGCTCGTAGCCCAAATGTTGCGAAAAAGAAATTTCAAGTACGTGACCGAAACATAGTTCAAAAAATTTTAATCAAAAAATTCTGGGATTGAGACCGAAAAATCTAGCCAGGAGCTCGAATCGATGAACAAGTTTTAAAGATTTTGTCAAAATTTCAAGTCGATCGGATCAAATTTGACCGCGGAATCTGCGCCATCGGATTGAAAACGTGGTCGTTCGCTACATATAAGCACCGTGCCGTCATTTTGTTAGTAATTTCAATGAAAAAATTCTACAATATTCTTGAAACTATAAATAACAAAGCCCTCAAACTTAAATTTCTCTGTATTTTCATACTCTTTAAAAAAACTCCTAAAATTAGGCATGATTTTAGACTGTCCCCCTTTAAACACAACACCTTCCAGGACTTGTCAGAAATCCAATCGTTGTTCCCGGCACAGTTTATAAATATCGCAATTCGAGAAAGATAAGACAAAAGAAGTCAACTTTATCTCGTTTTGCCAGGCTCATCTCTTAGAATGGTGGAGAACGAGCCAGACAGGCAAACGGATTATGACTATTTAATTATCGTGTCATTCATCGTTTTATCGAGGTCAAATTGCTCTCGGGGTGTGTTTTGTGGTAGGATAGGAGGCGTCGAGCACAGTATACATACGAATCTACACACACCGACTTCGACCCTCGATGAATTATTTATCCTTCGACGGTTACTTTTGATGGTTCTGCGTTTAAAAAGAGTTTAACTCTGTTTTCGCCCACCATTCCGCAATGCGGCCGTGTGCGTGGGTACACGAATATCCTCACGGACCCCTTGATATTCCATTAAAATGTATAACCCTTACTCCGGGTGTAATATCAACTTTTAGAGACGCACCATTATCCGTGCACCCATACATTTCACCCACGCGCACGAATCCCTATTTTCTCCCCCTGACCACCGTTTCGTATAACCTCCGGGTATTGTCCCGGATACCTGCAATATTACAGGGATTTAATTCTTTCCCGCACGCTACGGGGACACGTGAAATCGTCCACGATTTTTCCGTGTCGTTAAAGGCACGTGCGAGAGCTTCCATCTTCGCCGATGCTCTGTCCGTGGCTGCATCGATGACCTATCTCACTTTGCTATGTAAGCACGCACAAGTTACACATGCCTGGTCGGTCATTACCGGTCCAATGTGCGAGAGTGCCTGCTAGTCGACGTGAATCACTTCTCAAACTAATTTCAAGTCGCTGGGTAGTCTCGACTTTGAACTACCTCGTACGTATGTACGTACGTCCTATACCGTCCGCTTTGTCAGACTCCCAGGATCAGAAGCCAACTTCCACTGGGTATAAGTATGCTAATGTTTGACCTGGCGTCAGACTCCGCCTTGGTCTGTACAGATATTTGAAAACGAGGCAGGCATTACACATACATTCTTGACGTTTTTTAGAATTTTGAAAAACGATTCTATAATTTCTACCTCAGAAGGTTAGCTTTATCCCTTTGAGGCATGTTAATGAGTATTCTTATCACCTATTTTATATCCATGTTTTGGGTATTTAGAGAAGCTTGAAAACATGTTTCCTCGCAGTTTTTTGCTAGTTCCGATAGTATGCTGGCATACAGGTTTTCAATATTCGAAAGTAATTACTGCCGTACGTTATTATTGTCACAAACAAATTGATCGAAAAAAAAAAAAATTCATTCGTTTTACGTAAATTCCAAGTGTTTCGGATCGCTGATTGCGAATCTAAAATCAGTTTTCGAAAATTCAGCACGGTGAATTCAATCAGTGGCTTCGGATTCGTCATCGGCGACCCGAAAATCACGGAATACTATCTTGTTAGAAAAAAGTTGACTAAGCACAGTAATGTGTTACTGAAAGGGTTGCAGACCGTTTAGTTTTTATTTTAACGAGGTCGCAGCGAATGTAGGATGAAAAACGTCGATCATAACTTACCGAGTAATTGGACAAAGAAATTGAAACGGGTCGTATTGTCGCTAGTGATTCGTTACCTCGCCCTTCTCTTTCTCTCAGTCTTTCTCCACCCCTGTTTCCCTCTCGCCTTATTCGCATTCTTATTCTTGTACAACTTTTTATTTCGCTCCCTTTAATCACCGCTAGATATCCGGCGATCAGTGGCTGAATTGTCGGCTGGTTCTAGGTATAACCCGCAGACTCGGGGTCGGGGATTTCGCTTGTCTGAATCAGCCGCGGAAGTAACGCGTCACTCTGCTTATTGGGTCGAACTTAATCTGATCCATCCACGTCACCGTGCAAACTCCGCCTACCTATTCAGCTATCCTGCTCTGCCTACATGCTCAACAACCGATTTTACGAGTTGCTCGTTCTTGCAGCCGAGCGCCAGTCCGTTATCTGATAACTTTCAGTCGTGTCATATTACCCGTGAAATCGTAACGTGAGGATTTAGGGAGGAAGTTTATTTTTTTCTCTAATCAAACCTTGACGGTGTTGCAAATAATGTAAATTTGGTTTTTGCGATACGCGTTGCGTTTCATCGGCGTTATCACGGCGGATATCAGAATCGGCGATCTGCGGTTAAACCAAGTTTCCCTGAAGCGGAAATTTGATTTGTTACGCGACACGCGTACGATTTACCAAAAATTATCTCTCCACGTACATCGAGGTTGCAGAATTTATCTTCAGACCGTGAAATTGAATAGACGACACAACTTGGGCCGAGTTGGATTCTATCTTCGAATTTTGCGAAACTGAAAGACCGTAACTTTTCGTTTTCGGCCGTTGAGTCGGGGCCGAAAATCATCCAACAGTCTTAAAGAGAAGATGATTTATCACCGCCCATCAAACACGGTGCATACTTACATATGGGCTCGTTTTTGAATCCTTGATTTTCCACGCTATTCCTGCAAAGATGTTCGGTTTGGTCCCAGAAAAAATCCAGGCGATCCTGACCTGACGAAATTTGAGAAGGACTGCTCGCGACACGTGCTCGCCACAAGTTACGACCTGTGGATACTTTGGTTTACTGCTTCTGAAGATCCCGTCGTTTCGGGCGAGTAGTTCATTGCTTTGTTTAGTGAGGCGTGGGCGACCTTTTTCTATGCATTTGAGGAAAGGATCCCGTCCCCGAAATCCCGAGCGACGCGAAGCATTGAGAGCGCTCCTTATGTTTGTTTCTACATCACGTGTCTCTTTTTCTCCTTCCCTCTTTTTCTTTTTCCTTTGCTCTGTTTCCTCTTTCAAAGCAACCCCGCAGGGTGATGGCTTCAATTTCACCAGCTCTATGTGTACATAAATTTTCTCGTCGATTGAATTATTCAAAAAATACTTTCCCTCCTTTTTTCCGAGCCTTTTCATTGATCTGGATTATAATTTTTTCAACCCTGTCACACGCCTCTCTATACCGCGCAACATCCCCTGAGCAACAATGGCCGCTGTTTGATCATTTCAAAGGGTTGCTGGACGTCGCGTTCGAGCTTGTATCGAGAAAGCTATCGTCCACCCTGCCAACCTTTCGGATGGTTCTTTTTTTTTACACTGCGATAACATCGTTACTCGATTAGCTCACCCACGAGGTGGCAGAGTAGAAGGGTGAAAGGGAATTGGCCGCTTCTCTCCGATTTCTGAAACCCTAAACATCTGAATATACTTTTTTTCAACTATTTCATCTCGCCTCGATCAACCGGCCAACGTTTGAGTCGCTGCCTAGATATTTTTTTCGTTCGAATAACGGGGCGGGGTTGAAGTTCCGGAAGCGCCAAATTCTGAATTTGTTGGTTTTTTTCACTATTTCCACCCACTCGTTGAGTAAACCACGCTGTGTAAGTGTATTCTGACTTTCGGAATTTTACTCTATCGTAACTTGAATTTTCAGCATCTTGCATTTCGGAACTTTGAGCCGTCGAGTTTCCGAAGATTCGAGAGACTTCGTTGTTTCGTGAAAGTTCGATTTCTTTCCTTCAAGTTTCGCCACAAAATAATTAGGAATTAGGCGTTCGCAAAACTTTTCAAATTCCGAACTTCACCCCCACCCCCAAATAAAATTGGCATGTACATATTTTCCGCACTCCGAAGGTGTAGATTCTTCTCTTCAAATTTACTCGCAAACGTATATTCTTGGTTCTCCTTGCAAACATGGAATTATTTTTCATTCCCAGACTTCAGCTGTTGTAACTTTCATAAAAAGAATTTTTTCAAAAAATCTCTTTCAAAATCCACTATGGGTAGACGGTTGTCCTTCCGAAATTCTCAAAAACGGTGTCCCTCCTTTTCTTCAAACCTTCACGGTCCGACCGAGGAACAATATCTAAAACACGTGTGCCATCCATCCAACATGCGGTCTGCAGCTTTCCTCCAAAGTATCGTATTTTACACTCCACTCAGCGCCTACTATCCGCGTTTGCGGGAAGCCTGGGACCTAACCCTTCGCCCTTCCTCCCTTTTGTCTCCTCATCGACATTTATGACCGCGTTACGGGGATGGGACGCCGGCGTAAGGAAGGGAGGGCTTCTTAGCTTCTCTCGGCTCGCATTCGACACGCGCTTAACGTAACGACGACGACGTCCAGCGACGCCCCCGCTCCCCTCTCCACAACCCAGAACTGCAGTTTTGTCCTTCGCGAATGAAGAACATACCCTCTCATTCTTGGTATAACCGCGGCTTTGCCGAACCTTGGAGTTTCGGATGTCGCCGAGTCGCTGTTGCCCTTTGGCCCTTCGTACGTCCTTTGCTGGGTTGGGTATTTCGCTCTGACCGACGGTGTCATCTTCTGCACGTGTTCTCAACATTTCAAACTTCACGTCTTGTTGGTACGCGTTAAAACGGAGAAACCGCGTCGTACAATCGGGGGAAAGTTTTAAGCAAGTTTTCACATTCACGTCTAGATTGGTATATCGGATCTCTCTTGTAAAACTTTTTATAAGGAATTCGTAATTACCTACGGGATGAGTAAACGTGGTCAGGTTGGATATGTGAGATATTTGAGTGAAACGATTATTTTTTAATTTTATACATACCATAGAAGTGATTGACATCCTCGTAGAAGTTTGTCTTTTATTTTGATTATCGTTTGGTAGCTTATTATTTTGTTTATTTATTTATTTTTTTTTTACTTTACAACGCGTTACACTACTCGGAAAAAAGCTCGCAAGCTCGGGTAAAGCGAAACGATCGCCGAACGCGTCCACTTCACTCGACGTTGATTCCAATTTAAATATTTGCACCCTCGCCTTTCATCGTCGTCGTCTTTGACGCTGCGCGGCTGACGAAAACAAAAGAGTTAATCTTTACCTAATGGGAGTAAAAAGTATAAAACGAACAAGACTCTTTCTCTCTTGGCCCGACTATACCGCCGACAAATTAGTTTTGTCTTCGAAAAGAGCTTACCGCTTTTTTTCGTCAATTAGGCACCGATTCCTGGAACCGTTTCGACGTCTAAGTATTCGTCAAATTTCACGAACAATTCTTGCTAAAACCGAAATCCCCTCGCAGCACGGTTTTTTTTTTTATTTCCGTTTTGTTTTTCAATTTGATTAAACGCAAAGTTACAACGCGGATTTTCTCTACAGCCGTTTTTCGAACGGTTGTTTAACCTACAAAGAGTAATTGCACGAGTTTGCGCGCACAATGGAGGTGAATGTAAAGTCAGTTTGACAAAAGCTCCGGTGTTTGAAATAAAAGTCTGCAGGAAATGTATGAATGAATAGTGCACGGATGCTGGAGCGATGGAATGAAATAACTAAAACTCAAACCGAAGCAGGAAAGTGCAGTGAAAAGAGTACCGCTGAATACTTCTAGTGCAGCAGCCGAGGGAATATCATGCGAACGAGTTAAGTCGATAGTGATGAAAAAGGGGGGGAAATCTTTTTCAGCGAATTGCTAGCGGTTTATCGGCTTTGTTCAAGCCTCTTTTGACAATTCTGTCTGAAGTAGGGTTAAAACCCTCTAACCCACCCTTCCTGAACTCACGTCGCGCGAATTCTTTCATACTTTGAAATTCCCGCGGTTGTATAACAATGGCCCTTACCCGGCTGAAAGAGACGGACTTGCGATTCAAAAATAAATCAGGAAGGAGAAGAGAGAACGCGAGACTGACAGACGCGGAAAGCGAAAGAGAGAAAAGTAAGAAAAATTAAGAAGAACGAAAAGCTTTGTTGAAAAGATTTCTTTTTTACACCGCTACTTCTTATTTTGCTTTTCTTTGTCAAATAATTGCCTCTGTTTTCATTCGTTGTCACTGATAAGGTACCGAGATCTGTTTCTTAAGGGAGGAGGGGGGGGGTTACAGCTTGGACGGTCTAAAATTATACCTATTTTTAGGAGTTTTTTTTTTTTTTTTTTTTTTAAGAAACTGACAACACTTGGAGCAATTTGAGTTTGAGGGCTTTATTATTTAAAGTTTCAACAACATTTTAGAATTTTTTCGTTGAAATTAATAACAAAATGGCGGCAAAATGTCCCCCAACCCCTCCAAGAACAATTCCCCCGTAATGTTTCCTCAAAATTCTTTTTCCATTATTTGTCTTTGATGCATTAAATTCTTCTCGTTTGTTATTTGTACTTAATTTTTTTATTTCGTGAAAGTTTTCCCTTCCAGACGGAAATTGGGAGGAACTTTTTCGCCCCAGCTTTGGGAAATAAAATGACGAGAAAAAAAATGTGTATATGTGGCTTACACAAAAGGGTGGATGGGTGGAGAACGCGTCGGCCCACCGTGATCGTGACCAACCGTCGCGGTTTCCTCGTAAACTGTTTTAGGTTATACCTGCATGGGTTCGGTACGTGAAAATAAAAGAGCACAAAGAAAGGCTGACGGTATAAGGGAAAAAACGATGGAGGTAAATAATTTTTACTACCGTTGGTTCTACGAAAGTCGCCCCTCCTCCTCATCCTCATTTTACCTTACACCGATAGAAACCAAAGATCAAAACAATTCGATCCCTCTTTGCGAAAACACAGTCTCAGTCCGACATTGAAACAGATCCGAAATCCGAAATTGGAAGTGGAAGGTGCCCTCCTCCCCCCTCTTCCATCTTCAGCTCAGTTTCTTCGTCGCGTAAGCACGACGACTGTCGAGACTACCGAAGAGACGTCTTCGAGTCGCTTCGACTTTGGCCGATCCTAGCTCGGTTTGTGTCTCGGCGTGTACTCGCTCATTTCCAAGAACAACGACCAGCGGAAGATACCATCTGCCAAGGGAACGAAAGTGCGTGAGCTGACTGAAAGGCGTTGAACAAACCCGCCGACAGCGGGAAAGACTGACTCTTAATTTTTACCGTTAAACGCACGTCGTCACGCCGATAACACGCGTGCTTGTCCTCCGTTTTGTCGGAGAACGCGATCGTCAAATATACGTACCTTGGCTCTCCTCCTGTCATACTCAACACCTTTTTAGACCATGACACAAAGACACCAATCGTGGGAATACAGCGTCATCGGTCGTTTCTCTGGGTTTTCTGTTCTTTCATTTTTTTTTTTTTCCTTCCGTTCGAGAGCAGGTTACCAGCTCCAATTTCTTCAACGAGATAGTCTCCGTAACGGTGAAACGACTCTTTGTAGTTGACGACGAAACTTCTTTTGCCGCGGCCAAGAGTTTAATCGATGTTGCTCTGAACGTTTCCCACCACCAATTACCAAGAAAATAAACCTGTCTACGTCGCGTAATGCCTTCGCACACAGGGATCCTCGAGTTGCTAACGGGCCGACAACTTTCCTAGTATAGTCACGGATCTCGATATATGCTTGGTTTTGCTGCAGTAGCTGCACTTCGTGTTGCGGTTGAACTTGTTGTTTTATTTTATTTATTTACTTTTTTCCGTTTTATTCATCGCACGGAACGTCACGTCAGTAAGGACGAGTCAAAGACTCGTTCCCTTCATCTCCCCGACGACAGCTCGTATTGCATAATTGAAATCGCCGAATCAACCTTTGCCTCGGATCTGTCAGTCGAATCGTTCTTTATTTATCCCTGACGCGACCTCCGACGCCAATTAATATTTCAATCCTTCGTCCGATCCGAAATCTTGCAGCAAGTCCGATATAAGGATCACGAAATGGCGGGGCTTAAAGTGGCGTCCTGGTCAATTTCGACGTTTACGTACATGTCACCAAATATCGGAGTGCGCGTATTTTAAGCGCGAAAAACGCTTCAACATCATCATTTTATACGCAATTACAAACGCAAATATTCCAATACATTTTCATTTGTGTTCGTCACTTGAATCCGTGCCATTTCTTTATTTCTGCGTCAAATGAAAATTTAGTGGAGTATTTTTATTTATAATTGCGTATAATATGGGGCTTTTAAGCCCTCTTTGCCATTAAGAGACGTGGATTTTTATAATCGGTGATATATACGACAACCTTGAAATTGATTAGGGCAGCCCGTTAAGGTACCTACATTATTCTTCGCCTTCATAGATTTGGTTTTTTTTTAATTCATTTGCTTATTTATTGTCACTTTTCCTCGTCATTCATACAGTTGCGACATATTATTTAGATGTTGACTCGAGCTAATAAATTTCGATTCCACACGTCGAACAGTAACCAAAACCTTTACTAGTCACTTATAAAGTATGTTTTTGTTTGTTTTTTTTTTACGTTGTTAAACAAGTCTTGAAGTTTTTGCGGGTGCCTATTCGGAAGAAAAAGGATAACGTTTTCGCCGAGATGCGATGAACTTTATCGTTATTATCAGGAGCCGTATAATAAGATCATGATGGGAGATTACGTTTGGGGTTTGATACGAGAAAGTCCGTACGAACATCGAAGAAGTACGAGAAATATTCATTTACCAAATTCGTTTATCAATTCTTTTACATTCGTAGTTTATTATTGATCATTATTTTCGAATAAAAGTGATTCAAATGCAGAATTGAAGTTTTCATAATTTTTATTCACAATAAATATTTGAGAAAATGGGTAATTTATCTTAAATCCGAAACATCGTTCCAGTTTCTATAAAAAAAAAAAACTTTGTCAAACGAAACTATCTTTTCCTTTATTAACTACGTAGAAGAAATCACAATTTGACGTCTAAAACCCAAACTCAAATTTCGTGTTGATCGGTGTTATATGTCGGAGGAGTTTCTTCCCACATTCCACGTCTTCCGCTGCCGTCCCCTTGTTCTTGTTTATACGAAACGCGTGGCCGATTGATATACGAGATACCTTATATAATCTATATACCTACCTGTGACACGAAAACATCCACCCCGTACATAGGCGGTATACCTAGTAGGTATATAATCGTGACATTATCGGTTCGCCGGGGCAGGAAAATCCTTTTTGCCTTTTCCTCCGACGGTTGATTTACACCCCCGGAAAATCCGGTAAACCATATCCGGCCTGTTTCACCCCCTCGATCTCCACCTCCGAGCCACTCGACGCTCTCATTTAATTCCTGCAGGATAATCTCTCTTTCGAACTCTCTTCCATAGCCAACCCTATCTCGTTGTTTATCCCCTATACATTTCCACCGCTTTATACACGTATATGTGTACCGACCCGAAGCCGCGACTCGAGCTACCCTTGACCCCGACTAAAAGCACGGCGGACGACGCAGTTTCCTTATCCCTTGGGAGCTGCCGCGGTCCTCCTCGGGATCATAAAGTGTATTAAAAACCCGGCGAGAAAAGAAAGAAGGGCGGTTGGGGGGGAGGGGGAGGGGGAGGAGGAAAAGGCAAAAGTACGGTAAAACGTGGAAGGAAAAAGGTACCGACGAATGACGAATGGAGGGAAACAATTCCACCTGTATAACGCATATTCATTTATCTTAAAGTTTGCGAGGCCTTTGCACGTTTATCAAATTACCAGCCGCGTCAAACGGGACGTACGGTGAAAATTTTCGTTCACCTCGACGTACGTACGCCGTTAAAAATGATTGCTTGCAATCGTGCGAAAGAGTTATCGATTTTCTAAATTACGAAATCAAGTTGCAGGTTTACAAATTTGATGCAGCGACGTAAATTACTGTGTTGTTTGTCTTGAATTTAGAATTAGAATTATGGTGAATTAACTGTTCCGTATCCGAATAAAACTTCCGATGCAGTCTAGAAATTTTGGCAGAGAAATTTTTGACACGGTAGTCGATCGTTGCAGCAACGCAGCTTCGCATACGGATCGTTGATTCTACGCGGGACCGATAAAGGCTCGCTGAGTTCAGTTAGCCTTCCTCTTTCGTGAGGGAAACGCGTTAGCTAAAAGCCGCAGTATCATTTGTCTAATGGGGTAAAATGGGAATGTACATACATACCTGTATAGGTACAAGGATATACCTACCCCGTTAACCGCCCCCCTTTACCCCCCCCCCCCGCGTCGCGTGCCCCCCAAACCCTGAACTTCTCTTAAGCTCGGCGTTGACCGCAGCCGGGAACCAGAAACCACAGAGTCCGACCATTGCAGGGCGCTGATTTTCATCGCTGGCACCTCGCCTTCCTCCAGGGGTTGCTGCATAACTTATGGACACAGGTAAAGCAGGGTATTCACGCGCTCGCGATCACGAAGGAGAATATTTCCCACCGCCTGTATCTCTCTCTCTCTCTCTCTCTCTTTCTCGCGGCAAGTGATTCTCGACGTGTCTGTTCTGTATGCCCGATATTTTTATTTTTTTTTTATCGTTTGTTTTACTCCTCTTTTTGTCCCTTTCTTACGTTACAGGTACGTAGATACGTATGTGTACGTAGGTATATGTATAGAATTCTTGGAAAATCCACTAAGAGCGAATTGGAGGAGTGAGTGTATAAGGGCGGAAACAGGGGGATGAATTTTTATTGATTCTTCTCAAAGCGAATACGTGACGATAGAAGAAGCGTCGCGTCGCATCTGCGGAACTCGCTCGGCGCGTCTTCCTGGGGTGCAGATATTAGGAATGAAATTGAATTGGCAGAAGAAGCGAGAGGGAGGGAGGGTGGCTGCCGGCTGCTGCTGCTGTTGCTGTGGGGGTGTTATGCGGTCCGCGGATTCAATTTGAATATCTTTATTCCCCGCGTCTATATATTGTATGTTATACATATTTTGTTGTACGTTATACGTATACATAGATTTTCGATAGATTTGTTTGCTTATGTTTGCCTGTGGTGGGCGAATCTCTTCTCGAAGGTTTTGGTAAATCGTGAGGTGAGACGGGAAGAGCTGTCGGGCGGCCAACTTTTCTTCACCCCCTTCGGTCTTCTCGATGTTTGTTTCGGAAAGTGTGAGGGAGAGAGAGAGAGAGAGAGAGAGAAAGAGACTGCCAGCTTTATATCATTTCGCACAGAAATGTCAAACTTCTTAACACTGCGGCAAGTAACTTGACAATCAATACGAATTGTCTCATCTACAGGGGCCGGGTTGAGGGTCCGAAAGTTCCAAATTCCGAATTTTTTACCTGCGAAACTTGAAGTAAAGAAACGAAACTTTGAGCCGTCGGCTTTTCGAACATTCGAAACTTTGTCGTTTCAGAAAATTTTGATCTCTTTACTTCGTGCTTTGCGAATTTGGCGTTTTCGGAACTTTTCGAATTCGGAGCTTCAATCCCGCCCTCATCTATGTCACCAGGTTATTTTACCTTATACGATGTGTTACTTGCACGAGTATGTTATACAAACGAAGTTTGAACCCTCCGTGTGAAGACTGGGTCTTTCAGGGAACAGTCATTTTCTAAATGTCAATTTTTATGAACAATACTGGCAAACTTTTGGATAATGTAGTCGACACTTTGAGAAGAAACAAATGTTCACGCGAAGGGTTAATTTCGGTTTGAGCACATTTTACTTCCCTTCTTCATTTTCTCGAAATTCTCAAAGAGTGATTCTTCTGATCCGAATCTTGTCACGTAGGTATCTCGATTATCGGTTTTTCCATCATCTTGGTAAAAAAAAAAAAAGAAAAAAACGAAGAAAGAAAAGAGAAGGTGGTAAAAGAAAAAAAGATTGCCTGGAAATTTCATTCGGCGTGATTTCTTTGTCACCTTCTTCTGTATTCCTCTGATCTTGTATGACCAGCGAGGAGCCGATAAGACGAGACGACTACAGGGTTGATTTATTCAAAGTCAAGAGGGGTTGGAAATTCGTTGGAAAGGGCGGTAGACCGAGCACGTATTGCCACGCGGTGGTGGTGGATGTAGGTATAGTATAGGGACGTATGCGTATAATATGAGATCTTTCGGAGTCGGTAAATCTCATTGTGGCAGGCGGGGCGGGGCGGCAAGAAATCCCTCCGCGGATATACGTGGAGGCGAGAAGAAGAAGAAGAAGAAGAAGAAGAAGAAAAGTGAAGAGAGAAAAAATACACACGTATGTATATATATCACGTCAAGTTCAGGCGCGAACTATCACGCCTTCGTCTCGCCGTACAAGAACCTCAAAAAAAAAATCCCCGTCGTCCCCAAACGCGACTTTTCTTCCTCACCGACCCCCGGGGGTCGAAATATAGTCCCGCCGGTCCACGCAGCTTTTTAGTCATTACAAGGTTGTAGGTTGACGTATCATATATATATACGCGTGTATGAATCGGGACCCGAAGGACCCTTGACCCCTTACGATATATGTGCGATCGCTATTCTGCAATTTTGGCTTTGGTCGATACGAAAAAAGAGAGAAAATATAAATAATTGAGGATACCGTCAAAATGACCCATTGAAAAAAAAAATCAAAAAAAAAAAAAAAAAACAACCTGCGACTAAATACCCTGGAGAAAAATAACCGTGACATAAATGACCTGGTAAAAAATAATAGAGACACGCCAGAGTCACGTCAAATTTTCACACATATTTTCGGATTGTCACCTTACGCGTTTTTTGTACGGGATGGTGTGTTTTGGTGTTGCAATTAAGTATTCTGAATTGTGTTCATTATGCTTATTTAATAAATTAATTATTATTTGATTATCACGCAAATTATCGGACATATCATTCTCTGTTCAATAAGGTTCTTATTATAGTGCGGTTAAATTCGACGCAGGTTATTTTAACCTATCGGTGTACTTTAATTACGGTTATTTTGTCGTTCCCAGGATACTTTGTCGCAGGTTATATTAACCAAATAAATGGACGAATGGCGCCGAGCGCACAATAACACTTGACCCGCATTGGAACTTTAATTTACGCGAAAGGAATCTATTCTCCATTTCTAAAATGATGTATCGATTGTGAGAACGATGCATATTGTATAGTTAGTTACTCTTTGACGTATGTTCGTCGACAAAAATTGGATGCGCTTTATTGGTTAAAATGGCATTGGATTCGAGCCTAAGAACACTTTGCGTCACACTTGAAGACGTTGCGTACCTCACTACATTGCATATGTTCGTCAATTCTTACGGACACAATATTTGCATCAGCGAATTGATGTCGAGTGGCGCCTGCACGATGAAATACTCCCAAGGAGGTGCTTTTGTCGTTGCATAATGCCCAAACACCCGCAGGTACTTGCACAGCGGACGCACAGGTGCGGTTCACGTATCTTACACGACGAGTATGCGTAAGAGAGCCACGCGGCCACGGTGGCGAAGATGGAGAGGAAGCGGTTGGGAAACCGAATAGAAACTCGCGTGGGTGCCGCAGGGCAACGTCTGCGGCTGCGTGGGCGATGGAATAGGTCGAATGAAGTCGCTTCGAATCGCGTTTACCTGTGTTGTGCCGCCTATCCTCTATCACCTTGTTTTCCCCCCCTTTCTTTTTTTCATATCTAATACCTATAAACGAAGGTATTCATTTTATTACACTCTCGAAGATTCCCAAGCGTCGCAATCGACGCTGTCGCTACTGAGTTTGGGTTGGTACGTTATAAAGAGCAATAAGGTACGAAGAATGTACGCGATGTTGCGACGTTGAAAAATACACGTCAGATCAACCCTTTGTGTCACGCAATATTGTGCCGAATCAAATGTTGCAACAAGATAGTATTTTGTGGTTTTTTGGGTCGTTGATTGCGATTCTGAAATCGCATGTTGAAATTTCAGGATGCTGGATTCAATATGGTGGACGAAAATTTCGAATTTCATCGAATACGGTCAAAAAACTCTGTGCGAGGGTTCGAGGGGCTGCTGATTGGATTCGCCTTGGTGAATTTTCAAAATCTGATTTCATGTTCGTAATCAGCGAACCCGTAAACTTCTAATTTGTGTGCGTAAAGGGGCAACTTTCTCGGAAATTAATTATTCCTTTAATTTTCACGCATTTTGTCAATCAATTTGTTTCTAACAACAATAATTTACGTTATATCGCGACAGTTGAAGTATTTTTTCAAAGTTCTCTACTTACGCGAACAGTGGATGTGAAACATGTGACAGGAATACTAACCACCGTGACTCAAAGGGCTAACCTGCGACACCTGCGTTCGCATTAATATACCAAAGGCTAGGTCTCGCACGTGTTATATCTTCCACTCATATTTTCTCTATCCCCTTTTTCCTCGCCGTCTACCGTCTAGCCCCACTTTTTAAGACCCTTTGTTCTCCACGCAACAAATCAGTTTGTGTAAAAGTGAACGAACGAACGTCGGCCCGTCGGTGGTGGCCTATTCTTGCGGCTCGCCGCACCTACTCCATCAGCTAATTACAACGGTGGCACTTTTTTACTTCTATAACGTTTCGCGTGTTCTTGATGGCGGGAAAAATACGATAAGGACAAAATACGACGGGGGGAATGTAGGGAAGAAAGTAATCGAGGATTGGCGGCTATGATTTAAAGTAAAATTGAAAAATCTACCCGCAACTGATAATGCTGATTCTGAAAATCGCACCGTACGCTCTTTATAACATTCTACTCAATCATACAGCTGCGCGAATCGCTAAAAACTCGACGCCTTTTTCAGCACGAGAAGGAAAAGTCTAATTTTGAAACCAATAAAAAGCACGCGCGATTTATTTGCAAGAGGGTGTGGATGGATGGAGGGAATAGGGATGTGTCACAACAACTTTGTTGCTTTAAACTTCTTCCTGATTTCTTTAATCGATACATGTATATTCGTCCTTGGTTTACATCAACAATAATAACAACGTTAATATAAAAAGTTTCGTTACTTGAGAAAAGTTAATGATATAAAGAGAGAACGAAAAGGGAAAGAGAAATAAAAAATATGTATGCAGGTATGTATATATTTCAAGTGTGGTATGAGGCGAAAAGTATACTTGAAAAGTTAACGTCGTTCCAATGTATATTTACCTGTGTAGTTCATTTGCTTCACTTGCATCGGTTCTCTATTAATACACGATATTCTGTATATATAAGGTATAAGAAAACCCGGCATACCTTTTACCCGTATATAATGCGGGGGTTCATAAATCAGTAGGAATCCAATTTCTTATCGTCTAGACTAGAAGGGAAAAAGAAGAAAGAAAAGAAAAATGAAAGGCAAAATGCGAAAATCCTTTGTTTACACAATAGGCAATATAAAGATTAATTGTACCGATTGAAAATAATTCCAGACAAAAAATCGAACTGTAACTCGGTTTATACGTTCACTATATGATATTTCACAATTAACATCGAGGAATGAATTTATGTCGATACGATGCGAGACGAATTTAATACTCAAAGGTACGTGTTAAAATGATGCATATATACGTTCTATTTCTTGTTTTCTTAGCTTGAAAAATACTGTTTGACGGTAAAGAGAAAAATGTTCTTCCCTCAGCGCTCGGCGAAAGGAGCTCCGTCTCTGCTAACGGTTGTTGATCTTTAAAGTGAAAAGAGAATATTACGTGTACTCAAGATCTTATTAACTGATTTTCATCCCCGGGTTGTCGCTCTTGATATTCTTCTCAGCTTCCTCGTTTATAACCTGCGTGGGAGTTTTCATCCTCCGTACACAACGCCGTTTGGCATGCAAGTATACGTACGTCTGTACATGGGAAACGTTACACCTTTATTACCTACATTAACTACGCCAAAATACACCTCCAATTTCTTACCCTGCGTATAGAACGGAGTATAATAATACATGTACTGCGTTATGGGTCTCGTTGATGATAATTTGAAAATCTCGTGTCTAAGGATCCGGAGCTCTGTTGTTATATTTTCCATTCGGTACAAGTGCAGCAAGTTTTTTTTATTTTTATTAATTTTTTTTCTATTTTTATTTCTTCTCTCCTCATTTCATATTTTTATTTTTATTTTCTCCTCTAGTTTTATTCAATTTACTTTTCCGCCACGCGCCGCTTTTCCCTGATTTATGTCTTATGACGCCTGCGGAAGAGGGAGGTGGTGTAAAGGGGGTGTCGAAGGCAGAAGGAGGAAGGGGGTCTCGGGTTTCTTCCGTGAATTAATCATTCTCTTCTCCAGCAGCACACGCGCAACGTTTTTGTCTCTTCGATTTTTGTATCCTGTTGCAAGGGAAAAACTCTGACGGCCGAGGAGTAAACGGCAATAAGAGGGGGGCTGAAAAAATTTCAAAAGAAGGTCAGGAAAAACAATTGAAAATTAAGCTTTCGCCTCGTTGTAGAAGCTAATCGCAGGAAAGCCCCCGACGCTTAGCCGGTCTTCGTTAATTGAAATAATGTCCTACCTACGTAATTATATTATTATATGCTAACACGCCGCGTGAAAATTTGCAAATGTCATCTTTTTTTTTTTTTTTTCTTCCACGCGGTACCTCGAATTTTTTGACTCGAGTGTTATTACTTTATACGTATACCTGTACATAGGTATACTCGTCGTAGCTTCTCTCGCTATAATTACCTGCCCGCGAGTTTTTACCCCCCCACCCCCCACAAAACGCGCAAACACGGAGTGAAGAAAAAAAAAAGAGCGAGGAAAAAAAATTACGAGTTAAAATCCAGCTAAACCCTCGGCATAACAACGGTAATCCGATGAATACTTCTGTCCCTTTTACTCATTTCCTCTTTCTCGCTTTTCCTCTCTTTCGCCGAATTACACTTTTCGGCCGAGGAAGCCGAATTAACGAATTTTCAAGTTAGTCCGTTTTTCATCGTTTCTCTCCCGCTATTCTCTTCTCACTGCAACTGTTACACCAAAACTTTTCTTTGAATTTATAAATTCGATACTAGCGTTTTGCTCTTCGAAATAAATTTAGTTTATTAAGTTTATTATAATATCTTGCTCTCAACGTATAGGTATACAATTCGCAGTTTCGCAGATAAGGACGCTTCGGTCAGGGGCTAAATAAAAAAGAGGGTCGCGAGTCTGAGGTATTAAGGGTGATCTTAAACATTCAGTAGTAGCAGCGAGGCGCACAGACATAAACTATATATATACATATATACATGTATAGGTTTATCTGGTAAATGGTGGCAATATATTTTTCCTGTCGTAAACACGCGCTCGCGGCAAAGGAAGAACGAGAGAAACAGAAAAGATAGAGACTCTCTTACCAGCAAAAGCACACGCACCAGACGCACCTACCGGGGATAAATAAATTCGGCTAAAAAGGCGAAACTTTGCCTGCAAGTATCAGTTCTACGCGTAATCGACCCACACCAACGTGTCCAAAACCATTCGGGATTAATCGCCGTTTCATCCGGCACAAAAATGCGTAGTTTTAATTTACTCTCAATTTTTAGATTTTCTCGGCTTCTTTACAGGCGTATGTAATATACAAGTATACATGTATATTCTATAAGCCTAAATAATCCAGTCGAAATGGATCTGAATTAAAAATATTCGGGATATGGCTGCATTTTCGTGTAGAGGGATTTTCGACCCTCGGCAACTCAAATCTGAAGTCCTTTTCGAGCTGCACAGCCGGCGTTTCGTGAAAACGGCAAAATTTGACGGGTTTTGCGTTTTCATCAAAAACCGATATCCACAGATGAAAAATGACTCGACCATCGCGTAGAGCAGAAAATTCTACATCGAATCGTGTATCGTCAAACGTCAGAAACGTAGTTGGATTAAGAAATTAAGAGAAACGAAATTATATTACCTACATTCGCCAGATGCCATCGGTAAGTAGAATTTCTTTTTTCTTAATTTATTAATCCGACTGCGTTTCCGACGTATGAGAAAATAATTGGATATAGAATTTTTCGCTCTACGCCATGGTCGAGTAATTTTTCAACTATCGATAGGAATTTTTGAGGAAAACGCCAAAAACGTAAAATTTTGCCGTCTTCTCGAAACACCTGGTTATACAGCTCAAAAATTACTTTAAAATTAAGTTCCTTAGGGTCGACAACCCCTGTACACAAAAATGCTGCCATATTCCGAATGCCTTGAATTCATACATATTTTGTCTCGACTATAAAACGTAATATTTATCGCGTAGGGTGAGACTGAATTTTTTTGCAAAATAGGCCAGGATATATTCACCGCATTCGCGTGACCACATTCGTAACGCGAATGGCGAACCTGATGTATACGTTGTACGTATGTATGGAAAGATCAGAAAAATACGAGAGCTCAGGGCTTCGCGGACCAAACGCGCCTTTGCTTGCGAGTCCTTTGAAAATCTCTGAAGCACTCCGGAGTGGTCCGTGTGTCGACAAAGCGATCCGAGTTCTCGTTGACTGCCGCTCCAACGTACGCTATTTCTTTCCACGATACAAACACGCACGCACACACAACCGGCTCAAATTTTTTTCATACTACTCTAATCTTTTTTTCGCCCTCATTTACTTCTCTTTGATTGCACGTAAGCCTATCTTTGAACTCTCAGCTTCTATCCGTCTCTCCTTTACGAATCCATTTCTTCCCACGGTAGAACAATATTTTGTGTGTAAACGTCGCGTCATTACTACAAGTTACGCGTATATGATGTCACGTGTGCAAAGTGGAAGTCTTTATCGATTATAAATGAAAAATTAATAATTTCTATCTCGGGTAGGAAGATTTGTGTGCGTAGGACGAGGGTGAATCGGATGTAAAATTTATAGTACAGAGTGGAGATTGTACGTGGATTGCGGACACGGTGGATATTCGATTAGAAATGATTAAATTTATTCTTAGCAAAGCCGTTGGAAATTTCACGGCAATTAATTCCGAGATTGTATCACTTTTGCATAATCAATATTGACCGAGGTACTTGAGGGCGTGAAACCTTTCCTACTCTCCCTTAAACCCCACGCAAACCGCCGCCTCCCCCACATTTCTCGAATATCTCGGGTAGGTGGATGTTATACCTGCACGTGGATAAATCGAATCCGCCCCCCCCCCCCCTCATGGCAGTTGTATGCTTGGGATATTACATGCTCATTCTGGCTAACGTAACGCGGTGATATTAACTTCACCATAAAATGTGTCGCGCAGAATTTGGTTCGTCGAATAATACGTTGCATGCTTGTGTGTACCTACAACGGGTACTTGGATGCAATGATGTATATACACATATATAAGCACATTCCGTATAAAACTTTTGGAATCCGTTATACATTATACAAGGATATAATCAAAATTTCAGAACAATATACCAAGACGGTTTAATTAAATTCCCGAACTCGTTATGTATTTCAGTTATGTATACTGTATTTATATAATTGTACATGTATTATATATTACATTGCGTTATATGCGTACATCAGTCAAATCCCCGTTCATTTTCAGTCGTTTCACGGTCATCGTTTTCATTCTCGCGATCTATTTCTCACCCATTCGATTATCAAATTTTTATCGTCCAGGTACATTTCCTTCGTCCTAAACATTTTCATTTCGTCCGATTTGTTCCCCATTTTTCTCACCATTCAACGGGCTTCGGTCCAGGGGTTATAATTCGAGCTAATGCAATTACCTGACGTCGAATCGGACGACCGCGACGTCTGGGTCACGGTTTTGATACACCTACAAGGTATTATACACACTATCGGTGTACACTAGTAGGACACAGGCCTTGATCATCAAGAGTGGCGCGCGCGGAGGGACCAAAAGCCTCTTAAAAATATCCCCGGGGGAGGATTTTGGCTCCAGGGTAGTGGAAAATTGAACCATTATTCTTAACACAAAAAAAAAAAATAAGGAGGCCGGGGGAGGTGGTGGACAAAAAGAAGAGCTTTAGATAAATAAAAAAAAAAAAAAAAAAAGAACTGTACGGTTCTTGTCTTATCTCGCGAGCCTCTAGTCCTCCCCATCCCTCCCAGACGTTTTCCCGCCCCTTTTTCGCATGATTAATAGCCGTGTCCACTCGACTCCTGATCTTCAACGATACAATTCCGCCCCAGCAAAGTGACGTTTTGTCAGGAATGGCGTCTTCGGTGTAAAGGGAGACAGAGAGAAACGACAAAAACGTGTTTTCTTTTTTTTTCATCAATTACAAGCAGTGGAAAAGAGGCAAGGGTGTGGAATAAGAAATGCCGGTATGTGGATTCCTTCTTGATCGGCGACGAGGTATATTCGGGATAGAACTGAGGTACGCATATATATATTTTGTATATTTGCGTACGCGCGCGTGGGTTTGCGTTCGAAGCGAAACTAGCGAGTCCCGCGCTCCCTCGTTCTATTTCTCATTCGGGTTCCTCGCCCCTCCTCCTCCGCTCTGGACCAACACAATGTCCGTATTATTAGCACGACGGTTCGGCTAAGTATAAAGTGACACGCTAGTCTGGCCTGCAGGCTTGATATTCCGCGGCTACCCGCGGCACGATGAATTCTCCAAGGCCTCCTTCGTCTCCGTCACGTTCTTCCGCGGGCCGTTTCCGACCCGGAGATTCTCCCCCACCTCACCCTCTCTCTCTCTCTCTCTTTCTCTCTCACTCATTTTGTTGCCACAGAGGAAACTTACACAGTCGAACAATTAATACCTGCACACCGCGCGATGAACTTGTTACGAAAAGCTTTAGACAATTTTCGCTACGTGCTTCTTAGGACTTGCACAAAATTTAAGGTATAACATAACCGAGCGAAGACGACTTCTAAGTCTCTTTAACTTGCATACAAACTTTCGAGGAGGTATGAAAACAATAAAAAAAAAAAAAATGAAACTTTCAAGCTCCTGAATTTTCGACTCTCTATATCAGCGATTATTCTGTTATTCTTTTAATCGTTAAAAGCTCGATCGCAGTATTCATCGCCTGTAGCCTGTGCACGTATGTGTATTCATTCAGTGACGGATGAAATGCAGGTACTCGTTATTTGTCCACTCAATCACTGTTCACGAAACGAAATTATCGTGAATGATTGCATAAAAAATTGTGGTCGTATGATTTTTACACCGGTGAACCCTCCTGCGCTGTTTTATTCGATGATTTATTTGATTGGTTTTTTTTTTCTCTCTCTCTGCCGGGTTCCGAAAATACTCGCCGCAGATGCACAAGTAGGACGATTCCGAATGCCAAACACTCCGTATATATATATGATTCATGTGTCTCTAATGCAGAAGTAATTCTCGTATCAAACAATTAAAGAATTTTGTCTAAACACTGAGTACAGAGTATTCAGAGACGAAGCATCAAAGTTTCAAATCATCCGAAATTCTATCTTCGAAGTTTCGAAAGTGCGAAAATGAGAAAATTTTGCAATCGGAAACATCGAAGTTCCGAATGATCAAAGATCTTCAGTAATTCTGTGAATTACTGGCTCAGCGATATTCCATCGCCGTGATCTTTCTTTGTTTTTAATTTTCGATTGGGCGCTTTCGGAACTTCAACCCCGTCCCTCAATCTTGACAATCTTCCTTCTTTCAATGATGCCGTTGCAGACTTGCAATATAGATCTGGACATTTTTCCGGTTCGAATCTGCGTCTCTGCCGGTGATTTTCATCAGGATTGCCACGCAATGAAATAGCTGAAAAAAGAATCTCCAGTCGAGGCTCGAGTATGGACGGCGTGGTTGGTGTCGCGGGTGATCGGCTCCTCGTCCTCCTCCTCCTCCTTGTCTCTCGTTTCGATGCGTATCTCCTAATGAACAATAGGGACGACTCGAGCTGGTTTCGAAACCGTTGTTATCCTCGGGGGAAGCGGACCGAGCACACTGCTCTACAGTTGCTGCTGATTAGGGGTTCAATAGTTTCAGAGTCTAATTACACAAGGACAAAGGCCAGCGTTTTCCCTCCTCCTCGAGTAGACACCGTTTGTCGGACGATGGATCCTGGATCCCCTCCTTCCCTTCCTCCCCGTCAATCCAGGTCTCGCCTCTGCTTAGGACAAGAACCGAGACTCTCGTATCCTCTGCCGGGACGATCTCCCCCTCCTCCTCCTCCTCCTCCCTCTCTTCCCGAAACGTCTTCTTCCTCTCGTCCTCGATCCTCGGCTGGCATTGTTTAGCTAACTGCTCGACGTCTTCCCGCGATATCTGTTCCAATTGTCACCCACGCGGCGTAATTAATTACAAACGATCCGAATCCGGACTTACTAAACGGGGACTATTTTTTTCCCCTCTGCTATTAGCCGCTTCTACCGATTCCGATTTCACTTCATCGCCGATTTAAGGCTCGGCTATAGGATTGCGAAAAGTCAATTATCCATCTCGAGCGTTTCGAGGGCGAGATAAGCGATCCTGGGACAGCAATTAAAAAGTGAATCAAGGCTGGAAGGAAGTCGGCGCGGGACGACCGCGTCGCGGGCGTCGTTCGCCCTTCTTTTCGAGTACTCGACTCCTCTCGAGTTCGTCTGAGATCCTTGGGGATTACTCGGAGTGTCGATTCCACCCCGTCTCGCCCCGCTTGAATAAGCTCGTCAACAAAGATTCTTTCGCGGGAGTTCGCGTCTCAAAATTGTCTCAAGTGGACCACGAAATTTCTTTCGCACCCCTCGCCTACTTCGCTTCAACAGCTCGGATCGTCGCTGTTCCGTAGGTACCGATGGGAAAGGGAAGCGAAGAAACGTTTGCGGTGACGGAGGGAACGGCCGAGTAACCCTCGCTTTACGACTCCGTCCATCCCTTGTCCCGGGTTCTTTGGGACTGACATATCGGCCAAAGGGATGAAAAAAAGTCGGGAAATTCGCGTAAATCGATTCTCCGAGAGGTCGGCTTCGCCGAAATGAATGTCAACCAGGCCTCTCGTGTGATAATACTCATCCTTTCATCTTCTTCTTCTTCTTCTTCTTCTTCTTCTTCTTCTTCTTCTTCTTCTCCCATAAGTTTCTCATCCAAAATACGTCCCGCTCACCGTCAGTGAATTCATCCCCCCCTCACGGTTGGAGAAGGTGTTAAGAGCGAGTCGCTCGATTCTTGGTACCCCATAAATATTTATACGGTGGTTCAGCCCTGATCGTGTCGCGAATCTTTATTGTTTCGGAAAGCAATGCGAACCCCTCTCTCAGTGGCTCTTGAATTTTTTCTTCTCCCCCGCCCCCTCCCTCGCTGCCAGCGACTTTTACAACTCGCCTCAATTTTCATTCTCCAACAATCTTCGCAATTGTCGATTTACGAAGCGTTGCGGAACTACTCGGGCGGAAAAGCTATCGGTCCATGTCCTGCGAGATGCAATGGATACCTACCTACCTACCTATCAACTCCTCGAGCACGAGCACCGAAAGATAATCGAATCGCCATGCTCAGCTGTTTCTCTGCGGCATGGCGTCCTCGAAACCGCGTGAATCAGAGCCAACCAGTTTTAAATTTAGAACCTTCACGAATTGGGGAATGCTCCGCGTTCCTCGCCCTCTTCTTCTTCTTCTTCTTCTTCTTCACTCTGCAGTGTATTCGAGGCTCTGTTACGTTACATACAGGGCGTTCTGGACTAAAATCAACTGCCATATTCGGGGCGGGATAGACGTACCGAATTTGAAGAGTTACGAAAGCGCCTAATTCCGAATTATTTGGTGGCGAAACTTGAATTAAGAAATCAAACTTTGATGAAACGACAAAGTTTCGAATGGTCGAAAACCCGACGGCTCACAGTTCCGAACGTTTCCAATTCGGAATTTCAACCCGGCCTCTCACGCTCCTCGATTTGCTCGGAGATATAAGGAAAGAAAAGACAAAATAAAACCGAATCTGCAAATCGCTGATCTTCATCGGAACCTGCAGTTCAACTAATCCTCGCATGTTGCACGATCACTGATTCCGGCTATTATGTCGTCTTGTCTTAATCGTCGTCTGCGTATAATCTTATTCCAGGGACAGGGATGTGGGTTAATTGTTTTATCACGGTTTATTTAAATTAGCCAGACTCGACTGGTGCTGATATGCTGATACCGGTATAACAACGTATGTCGTCGAGGCTGCAGACTAGCTCATACGTACATCTCTTTATGACTATTCCATTAAGAAAAGAGTTTATTTACTCTTAACAAACGTAGGTGCATTTGAATATGGCGAAATAAATATTTCGTTATTATTGATATCAAATTTCAGTTGGGCCAAATAATGCTTGATAGTGGAAATTTGTCAACACTGTATATGTATAGTTAACAAAAGTATATTTAGCTTCGCTAAAATTTTACAATAATAATAATGGAAGATTCATTTCGCCATATCCAAATACAGGTTCGTTAACAGTTAAATAAACTCTTTTCTCAGTGGAGATCGCCTGCTTCGCACACACAGGAAAATTTTCTAGACCCCTCATCTCCGTCCCACCACACTCTACTCGTCTGGTATCGTATCGTGTTTGTGTATATTCCGGGAGGTTAATAACTCGCTAAACGCGCGCCAAGTTCCTTCGGAATATATATTTGTTTTCACCATTTGGCAATAGTCTGCGGTACTACGATATACAACGCACACACAGACACAGGCAGACACTTGTGCGCACGAGTATACCGTGATTCTATTTTCTACCGATCTATTTCGATTCCCCCTTCCCCTCCCTTCCTTCCCAGTGTCGTGTGTATATATATATACATACATACACATATACACACTCGCCTACCTAGACTTTGTTGCCCTCCGCAACTCCTGACTTTGTCATAATTCACTTCTCTCCTTTTTTACTCCGGGTTCCATTTTCTGTCCAAAAGTAGTTCTCGCAGCGTGATGGATAGTATCGCAGTGATATAGAAACTCTTGCCGTCATTGATGACCAATTGAAGTGTATTTATTGTATATCTCTCGGAGAGGACGAGGTAAAGAAATACAGAGAGAAAGAGAGAGAAAGAGAGAGAGAGAGAGAGAAAGAAAGAGGGAGGGAATCGCGATAGGCTCAACGACCTCTCGGATATCTCTTGGACGTCTGCCGCTGGCCCGATTATTATTCTCCTCCTGAAGCATCAGGAATACGCATTCGTCCTACGTCGTAAATCGGCGATGATTGCCATCGAGGTTTTTTCCTTTTTTTTTTTTTCATCAAATCGCAGAAAAGCCGCGGGTATATCCGGAATTTTTTCAAGGATTCTTCGGTATTTCATTACGAGTATAAAAATCACCGACCCTTAAATTCGTTTACGGAGCGCATTCGACATCCGTCCTCGTTTGTCAGAATAAGGGGATCAACGTTCGGAGCTTAAAGCTCATAGTTGTGGAATTTTTTATTAATTTTTTTTCCCCCGTTTTCTCCTTCACTTTTTAATCCAACAACTAGAAACGGGATTATAACTCGTCGGAGAAACCGCGGCCGCTGCATGAATTTCATCCGCGGACTCTCAATTACCGAGCACATTATACTCACTTCCGGTGTTCCGTGACGATGCCGCTGCAGCGAGCAATTCGAATGCGTGATCGTCGGAAGGATGTTTGCGCTCGGCACGACGTGACAACGTGTATAAAAGCAAACGAGGTTATCAAAGGTTGAACAGGCGTGTGTACGGTTTGAAAATATACATCCTTATTCTTCACGGTTCGGCTCCTCTTTTGCAAGCTCTCTTCGGCAAGGATCCTCCCCTTCCGCCTTGCCGCATGTCCTACCTACTATGTATAAGTGGCGAGAGTAAAGTTCGAAACTCGATGTATATGTATACGATATGCCAGTTTCCTACGACGTTGCTACACCTAGTTTTACCAGCAATTTCAAACCGCCGGACAAACTTTGCACGAGTATAACCTAATGTTCCGATGGTAATTGCGGAATCGTGTTTATTACACGCGACAACTTGCAGGTTATTCAACGTCGAACTTGCCCACCGCCAAAATACATCCCAAACTTGCATTTCTCTAATTTCAAGTTGTACTCACGCGTGCGCGCCTATTTTTTAATTTGCGTCGTTAGAAGTAGCCGAAATTTAGTTTAAACCATGGCGAACAAAAAGACATGCTCCTGTTTTGAAAAGCCAACTGTTGTAGAGGTCGTTTTAAAATAGAAAGATAATGATTTTTTCGTTACGTTGAAGTTACTTCAGCAACTTCGGCATCGTCGTTTTCTGGTCTTTGCGATGAATCGTCGCCTCACGCGTAATTTAACTCTAAAACGCGGGGAGATCGAGGTCGGTTAGAAATCTTGTTAGCTCGGTCGAATCGTCTGGTTTATTTACCCAAATATTACCGAGTACTAAACAGCAGGCCCTAAACGCGTGCAATTAATGTTTGAAAGTAAAGCAAACACGGGTTCTTCAATCTTCGGCTTCAAACCTGCACCTCAAAAAATGGGTCGAATAACGTTATCGTGAAATTTATGTACCTGTGTAGTTATATTTTGTAGCCGAGGTACGTTGCTTCGCTTCATAACGCATATGGATATTTCGAAAACTGATGGAAAAAAATAACTTATATTATTTTACATACGATAATTGCTTTCAAGGAAACAACTTATGTAAAACGATACTTTATTGTTAAATGATTTAGTCCGACTTCGTGCATATAATACATATACCTATATATATATATATATATATATGTTTCACTCAAAAACCAAGCGAATTCTTTAAGCGTAAAGAAACTATACGCAATAAGAATTCCAAGTTCATCCTTCCATTCTCTCATTTCTTGCTGCCTGCTTCGTGCCTCATTTTTATCTTTACTTATTCCTTCTCTCTCGTGTCTGTGAAGCGACAAGACCCCGCGAGCAATTCCGCGGACCGAAGAAAAGGCGGGATTATTTTTGCCTCCGAAAGACAGGTGGTCCAGACCTGTCAACTCTGTGGAGTAGGTGTATATATATTGTATGTATATGTATATGTACATGTCATAACCTACATACAGGTATGCTCGTACGTACAGCAGAGTCGCTCCGACTCCCCCGGGCTTTGTATAACGCGTCAATTATCAACTTGCCCGTAACACTGATACGTATCACGTATATAGACGCGGTATATATTGTATATAATATATATATATATATATAATATACAATGCCTACCTCCAATTACGCGAATAGATGATTGATTATTAGTTGACTTTTTTTTCTGGAAGATGCAAAAATCAAGGGTACGATTAGTATTAATAACGCAGCTCGACAAAAAAAAAAACAAAAAGGAACAGTTCTTTATTTTTGTTGCCTTGATTTTTTCCGTGAATTTTGAAGTTTCACGGAATAAAATCATGAATATATTAGATTGGCTTTATTTTTTAAGTTATTTTAATGTTGCAAGGAGGGGGATGTTTTCTAATGTACTCATGATTTTATTCCATGAAATTTTTTTTATGGTTGTCAAGCTATTTAGTATTTTTTGATAAACTTTGGATCTTAAAAGAAAAAAAAAAATCGTATTTTTCATCTAAATATTGCTATTTTGCGTCATATATGAAAATGTCAATAAAATCAACAACTGGAACCAGTTTCGAAAAACTACGCTCATTCCTAGGGTCGTTGATATCAAATCTTACTAAGGCGAGTCAGATATCAAGGGCAAGAAAACCACTGTTGGCCAGTGCGATACAGTGTACACCTTGGGAAAGAATGTGAATAAATTCTTTTCGATTGAATCGTTTTTTCCAAGGCGAACCAAATACGCCAACGCCGCACGGTGTTGACAATTGATGCCTTACTCACACCATCTATACACTTGTAATTATATTATACGTATACCACGAGGGTACAACTCGGCACTTTCGGAGCGTACACGTCTCGTATATAATAACGGCTAGCCGCGGATGGGAGTCAAGTTACGCGATATAGATAACGAGCAAATATGCTTAGACACGCGCTGCGTCATCCTGAAATGTCGCCGCTCGTGTCTATGCGGGGTACCTATCTGTCAAATTGTCTTAACATCGGAGTCGGTGATTAATTGCCGTAATTAGGGACCAAACACCGCCCATTCACCCCAACCTGTAACGCCCCTGCAAACGCGACTCCCTCGAATATCCCTTTTCAAATCGGACGTCGAATCTCTTACCCTGCGTTGGCGTTACACGTATGCCTGCCTGCAATGCGCGTCGAAACCTGCAAGCGTAACGAAAAAATACTGTTTTTTTAACGATCGTGCGAATAATTTTCTCGAATTTCACGCGTCAAATGATTTGTCGTACGGCACGAGTCGTTGGTCGAAAATTTTCAAGCTATTTCTATTTTCGACGAGACGGTTTTGCTCGAAGAAAAAAAACAAAGTTCGCCTTTTATGCCTGACGCGTGATTTGAAGCGAGAGTGAGTAAAAGAAAAAAAAAAAGAAATCGATGGCACGATTATTCTTCTTTCGTCCGAAGAAAAGATATTCTGTAAATTTTGCAAATATTCTAATGTTGTGGGTAGAACCTCGAAGAAATTGAACTTGAGTTCAGACAGCTTTTAGAGCGAAGCGTCGAATACTTCGAGGAATCCATCTGTTGAAATTTACATACCTATACGTACCTATACATTGACGAAAAAGTGGGAGGGGAAGAAAATTTCCAAATTTTTTTCACAAACATTTCATCGCTTATTCTTCGATCTTTTGTTTTTTCTCCCGTTCTTACAAATTCTCCGGAGATTTTCCAACCAGCTACAGGTAATTTCTTTTCGTTTTTAAGACGCAGCTGCGCAGGTAGAATAGGTTCGGTTTATCGGTACAGTGTAACTCACGTCTATAAAGTCGATTGCTTACAAGTTAGAATACTGCTCAGGTGCAGTTAAACTTAACGACTTTGCGACGACTCACTTTACATTCGCTAACTCGTGAGAAGTTGTTGCATGCCGCAGTCGCAGTTCCGGTATAGCTGGTCAGGAATTGGTTTACTCGAAATTACCCGAGTCGTTGCGAATTACGACGTTTTCCCAGTGATCCGCTCTCTGCGAAAGTGTGAAAGAAAAACGAACAGCTTGACTGTAAAACAACGGTCCGCACCGAGCGAAATAAAATAAATTTCCTATTCTCTCCTCTGATCAATCCTCTTCGTTTCGTTCAGATCGGATCTTCGTCAATTAGCCTTCTTGCAGCGCGATATCCGACACGCGCAGCTCGTGTTCAAGAGACGCCGTATAATCGGCGTCTATACACATACGTACATTTCTGTTCCGGTTCGTTGATAAAATCATCGATTATGTCTCCGAGGTTCGACATGCGGACAGAGGTACAACGCTTAATAACGACGTGACTGCTCAGCCTCCATTCTAACGATTGATCGTTTATTTATCGCGAGTCATTCGCGTCGCTTCGCCGGCATGCAAAGTGCAAACGCCGATCTCTTACGTGTGTATCAGGTGTGTAAAGGTGTGCCGACGTACCTTGTAGGTGTATAATTTACAATTAGTGTACAATTTATTCAAGACAACACGGCGCGAGTTTCTTGCGATAATGGGAATTTTGTAATAAGATAACGAGTGGTGTTTAGTTTTAGAAATGTGATCGCGTCAAGAAAAGGCTTTCGCCGAATCAAGGAATTCGCTCGACTAAATCGTTTTGACGTAACTAACTAAATCGAAATTGATGAATCGAAGTCATCGTATTTGGAACAAGCAAGGGATACCGGATCGAAGTGAATGGACTCGAAAGAAATCCATTCCGTTGGTTCAAAAATTCCTCTCACTCCGTGTAGGTATATTTATGCAATGACAGGGAATCTCTAACCCGCCTGAACTGCGGTGTATGTGTGTTCGTATTTATAGAATCGAGATTTCTAACAAAGATCTCGAGCTACTCGCCTCTGCTGCAGGAATAGTAGAAAGCTGTCTCCTTTCTCGCCGCCAATTAGTTCCGTCGGTTAGGCTCCTCCGCTTTTCCAAATAAATCCCCCTGCGACACGCGGCATCCACACTTCCAAATTTACCTCCATCTCTTTCTTTCGCCTTATACATTTTACATTTAGATTTTTCTATTTCTCGCACCTCGCAACTCGGATGACAACGCGAACGCTGTGAAAGGATCGAGAAACCAGTCGATTATAAGCACAGTTTGTCACGTGCGTGATAAAATTTCTTTATCCAAAATCGAGGGTAATCCGCGTCGTGCGGTGGATGCAAAACAATTCCAGTGAGTTTGGCAATAAATAGAGCTGCACCAACCACCCGGGTTATCTCTCTTTCTTTTTTGGCCGACAAATTTAGCTCAACCATTATAATATCTCTACTCCAAGCACGACGTTTCACGCTCGCGAATTCCACCGCTCGCGAATATACGCGGTATAATTATAATTCATTGTTAATCTACGTCTGCATCGTCACGATTTACGCAGTTTGAAGCTGACGAAATTGTCCAGGTATGCGTCTGCGGTATTAGATGCGGTGAAAAAGTATATACAGATATAAGTTTAATTTTTTTCTCCTTATTCATGCTTTCGAAAATTTTTTTACATACATACTCGTATGCTCATGTTATATGCGGAAATTCCGTGTTTCTTCTCTCGTAAATTAGCATAACGGTCTTTATCAGATTCGTGCCTGTCAGTTGTCAAAAGACGTTACGCGGAGGGTGAAATAAAAGTGTGAGAGAAGCATGCGAAAAGAATGAGAAAGAAAAATTTCTAACAATGAATAATTCATCCAGCCGGAGAATTCGGCCCTCGCAACATATCGTCGCGTGCGTTTTGCTGCCGCGTTCGTTTAGGTACGTACAATATACGTGTACGTCACAGCTCTATACAAGCTAGGTATATAGATGGCGCTGAGGGGGTTGGGGGGTGGGGGGAGGCGATATTTTCCAAGGCGGTGAAATTGCTTACGAAACTAATTTATCAAGGTTAATATTCATAGACGCATTCGCGAAAATGGTCGTGCTTTAAAAACAATTTAATTAAATTCATTACCCTGGGGGCGGACCGGACGACCGCCTAGACTTCCTATCCTCTCCTATCCTACGCTCTCTAGTATAGCTGCATGCACACGAGTTTAGAAACCATCCTGCGGCTCCGCGGGACTTTGTGCATGTATACATGAATGTGTATTATACACGTATACATACATACCAACGTCGCTTACTACCATGGAAATTCGAGGGGTCCTATAGCATCCTTCCGCAGAGTCGTAATTCACCTTGATTTAGTTTCCAAAGAGATACCCCCCCACTCTCCCCCCGCCTCTCTGGTCGGATTAATCTTTGCCTACGAAATCCGGTCCCACGGTTGTGCAGGTTGACCCTCTAGGTAGGAAATTTGACCCTTTGCTATCCGAATGAGATTCGGAGACGAGGGAAACACACTTCGTCAACGTCTTTTATCCTGTGCGGGAAGTTTGCGGGGACGGGGTTCAAATGCCTACTTTGAACAGTTCCGAAGGCGCCAAAATTTCCAAATTATTTGGTGGTGAAACTTGAAGTAAAGAAGACAAACTTTGATGGAACATCAGAGTTTCGAATGATCCGAAAACCAATGCTTAAAGTTCCGAAGTGCGGAAATGAGAGAATTTGAAAATCTAAAACGTCGAATTTCCTAATGACCAAAGAGTTTCAGTTCCGTGGATTTCTGACTCAGTGAAATTTCACTATTTCGATCTTTCTTTGTTTTGGATTTTCGATATTCTTACGTTCGGAATCCTGGTCATTCCGGTTTTCGGTTTTTCTCATTTTTTAAACCCACTCGTCGAGTAAACTACACCATGTGAGTATATTATGATTTTCAAAATTTTTCTTTATCGGAAATTTTCTCTACCGCAACTTGAATTTTCGGAATCATTCATTTCGGAACTTTGACCCGTCGGCTTTCCGACCATTCGAAACTTTGTCGTTTCGTAAAAGTTTGATACTTTATTTCAAGTTTCGCTACCAAATAATTTGGTGTAAGGTGCTTTCGTAACTTTTCAAATTCGGAACTTCAACCCCGTCCCAGTTTCTGCAGTGCCTACAAAAATGCGGCTTTACGTTCAAAGTTGGACGAAAATTGTTTTAGACATTGCAGATTATTGTTATTATTACGGTTACACGATCCGGATTTTCTTTCTATACGGAGAGTGAGATATCGCGATGATGTATAATGGGCCTTTTTCTCCCTCTCTCTTTCCCTCTCTCTCTCGCTTTGTTACTCTCCAGCATCTCCCATCCCTTCCCCCGCACATGCGGGTATTACGTATAATGTCTGTACAGTATGCAGACGGCTCAGGTCAAAAGTCACAAGAGAGTTAAATAAATATTAAATCGAGCTAACGAACCCGCAAAGATGTGCTTAGCCTGCACCTCACCTACCAGCCTGTCGTGCCGTTGTAACCAGATGCTGCCGAGCTCTGGAGTTTTCGACTTTCTGGCAGGTTGTTCAGCTCCTGTTTTTCCTACGGTAGTTAAGGTAGAAATTACCTTTATACGATCACGTTCGGAAACGCGGAAAAACAAACAAGGCGGCCAAATGATCGGTCCGTCAAGAATATGACTAAATATCTTGTAAAGAAAAATAAAAAATACAGAGCATATTCGACCGTGGACTCGCATCCCACGTGTTATGTCAACGGCACTGACGTCACTCGTTTAAGCTGCTGCAATCGCGGCAAAAACTCTTTAATTCTCAATCCCTCTATCTCTCTCTCGCTCCCTCTCTCGACAGGCAGCGAACGAGAGAAGGAGAGAGAGAGAGAGAGAGAAGTAGAACGAACATGTAATATTCTAATTGTTTTAATTTGTGCAGCCGACAATGACGAGCGACGAGTAGGTGTAGATGTAATGCACGTATAATTCGGAGCGGAAACGATTACGCGACGGAAATGTCGAGATGTTGCATAATTCGAGGGAAAAAAAAGCAATTTTATTTTTCTTTTTTTCTTTGTCGTCTCAACTTTTCATTCAAGTTGAGGGCAGGATTCAACTTTTACACGACGCAAGTCTCCTCCTGCAATTTATAAATTCAAGTAATAAATTTGATTAGTCGTTCGTGTATGCGGCTTGAAAAATCAAGTCAGCTTATCACCCGTTCGATCGATATATCCGGTACGATTCGTCGTCAGCCATCCGCTTCGTATTTTCAAAATTTCCAATAATTCGATGAATCCCGGTTCTCTGGCATCGACCCACGACCAGATACAACTAAATACGTTACCGATCACGGCTTGCTCCGAGACCGGGTTCTAGGCACGGTTTGGTAACAAGTTTCACTTCGAGAGTAAATAGATCACCGTCATTGGCATTAGTCTCCAACGATATTCACACGGATCGGATTGATTTCGGTTAAATTTGATCACAGATTCGTCGATACCTGCGTGAGAAAAAATTTTGATACATCGTAAGTTATGCCAATTGAGAGTTAGCAATCCCCGTTTTTTAAACTACGATACGTGAATTTGACAAGTAGGAAATATAAAAAATGTAGGAGAATCTTCAATGAAACATTGAGATTCGAGTTCACGTACATGGAATTCGAATTTTACCTGCAGCCGTCGACTCTGCAGCTGGAAATCTAAGTAGATATTTTCTTTTACCAAATTGCAACAGGAATAACGGTGACGAATTTTTCGACAATTCTTTTCTTTTCCGCGTCATAAATCAAGGGGTGAAACCGGCTCGTGGAGGTATGTATATAATCCGAAAATTCGTTTCATTCATTGCATTCATTCCGGTTTGAATTCCTGCGGTGTATATTTGAGGCGGAGAAATGTTTGCACTGTGGAAAGTCGGAGTCTGCAGCGGTAAAGCGGGCCGAGATTTGTGTGTGTGTGTGTGTGTGTGTGCACAGAGCGATAAATTTCGTCGCGTTGAGGCGACACCCATATTTTAAGGCTACAAATTGCACCGTGATTATGATTGGCCCGGTCCACTGTGAATTCCAACTGCAGTGGCGGAAGGTTTCTGCGTGTATTCAAGCTGGCGAATAAATAACGCTTCCATTTATTGGATATATAGAAATATTTATCGGATGACCGACGTTTCCGATACCCGCATAATGTGGGAAACGTAATTTTGCCCTGCCTGCACACGAAGATAAATCAATTACCTCGTGAGGAGCGGGAAGATAGGAGGGAGTGAAGGAGAAACTTGACAAAATGATAAACTATATGCGGAAAAGCTGGAGCCGCTGCTGGTGCTTCTTTCTAGGGGATGATAACAGTAATTAAAATTAATCATAACTCTGTCAGTATTATACACGGAATGCTAATGAAGTCGTTATCTGTGAAATTACGTAGAATGTCCAAGATTTTCAGCTGGTAATATCAATTTATACAGAGTATCGGGTTGAAATTTATTAATAAATAACCTACTACCGGCGTACTTGTCTTGCCGTGAAATTAATTAGTGTTCGGAAGATGAAAAGTTGCTTGTCTAATCACTTGGATGCGATTTTTCGTCACGTGAAAAAAAAAAACGGTGAACAGCCAATACTTGGCCAAAATTTGCACCTGTTTCCCGAAAGTTTGATTTCCTTACTTCGAGTTACGCCAGTAAAAAATGCACAATTCGGCGCCTTCGGAACTTTTCAAATTCAAAATTTCAACCCCGCTCCAGATATATCCTTGCAACGTACATCCAGCAATATTCTAGTAATATACGTGTGATTTACCTCCTAAGGATATTGCATATCATAAAGCGAGAAGCATCGCATACGGCGCGTTAGTTTTATTACGTCGTGTGTAAATATGCATGTGTCGTATAGTTATGTATATATATATATACTTGTACAGTTTGTCTCGCGGGGAAAATACTTCACAGGCGAAAAGTATTCGCTATTTTACCTGTACAATGTAACATTCACGCGTTTGCGTATAGACGTATATATTCGCTGCAGGCTACCTAGATACGAATGCGACGGGGCGAAGGGGATGATAATTTCGCACCCTCCTCTTCCGCCGAAAGGATCGCGAGAAGGGGGTTTCAGTTTATTTTACCCACCTCGCGGCGATACAGCCTCGATTAATCCAATTACCCATTCAAAATCGTTTGGCTCTTTTGTCTTGTTTATATACGTACGAAATTTGAATCGCTCTGCGGTGTGTGAAGTTTAAATTTAAATTTGCAGGCTTTGTACCAAGCACAAGGCAGAAAAAAAACACACACACACACGCACACAAAACAAATATGCCCTTTTATTCAGTTCAGTTAGAACAGATTTAAAAATCGGAAATCAGTCCCGTATTTGCATATCGATTCGGTCGATCACCTCTGTCATCCAGCTCTTTGTTGATAGTCCATAAGGGGGTTTGAAAATGAAGGGGATAAAATTAATAAATAAAAAAATGAGAAGCACGAAGAAATTTTTGTTACAAAATACCGTACTTGGTATATTGATCCGCAGGCACAGCCGGTATGCACACTTCCGATGTTAATAAACGTGACGGAACGTGTATACTTTATATTTACAACCCCCGCACGAGCTAGCCTAGCACACAATGTGCGCATCCCGCCACGTAATTTATATTACAACAAACTTCAAAGTTCACGTGACGTTGAAACCTGAGCGTACAAGTATAGGTATATAAATTGATGCGCGGGGCCGTGTGTTATTGGGCCGAGCTGGCATTAAGCGGGTACAATGAAGGTGAAAGTGAATTTAATCGCGTTAATTTATACTTTAACCTGTCCTGGAAAACGATATATCCGTGTAATGGGTATTGTAAAAGAACGAAATGACGTGAAAAAGTGTTGGTTAAGCGTTGCTCTTTACAATTGCGTAGGTAACGAGTGAAATTCAGCCCTCGGTTGCCGTTTCGGTTCTTTAAACAGACGAAAATACTTATTTTCACCCACAGCTGATTCCCCGTTTCAATCCTCGGGGCTTTTTCGGAGAATCCTGATGGGATGTTTGAATCTAGGTCAGATTAACCAGAAACCAACTCTCGTGTGTGAACATAAAAATCCCGTACCTGTGATACCTGGTACGTTAGTTATGGTTAGCTGGCCAAGGTGGTGGACAAGCAATGAAAAAATCATTGTGGCTCAATTTTAGAATGACTTTTACAGGAGTTGGCTTTTCAAAGTAGGAGTACGCTTCGTTCATCATGGTTTACTAAATTTCAGACATTGCTGCTTAATAGTGCGAAGTAACGATTTTTCCAAACATGCATCGTTGAAGTATCCAAGGCTACTAACTTGATCCGCATCAATGCGACAGAGATCGCGAGAGTCGAAGTTCAAGGATCGTTGAACCAGCTTCCCAGTTCCCTTGGAAAACACGTTATAATTCACTCAATTCCCAGCCGTTCCGCGTATGCTTGGATTAAGGCCGCACCCTTGAGTCAGCTCAAGAGGAAATCAGATATGTACACGGGAAAAAGAAGTGACACAGTTTCCTCGGAGTTACCCACGTCTGTCTGTAATATTATATCAGCGGAGAACTGGATCAGAGAAACTCGCGAATAAATTACTTTCGTTCCGATCTGCAGTTAGAAAATTCAAAAATATAAAATGAGAAGATAAAAAGTTTTTTTTTTTCTTGTTTTTCTCTCAGGCTCCTTGAGTCACATGGTTATCTTTCAAACGGAAATGAATACCCACCGAAATTCAATGTTTTTTTATACCCGCAGTCACGTGTAAGCGAGATATGTGCTTAGCTTGCCTTTTCCCAGAATTTTCCGCATCCTCGTTCTCTCGTGTCGTTTAGAAGCTTGGAATGGGGGAGAAAACCGGGAAAAAGAGGAGCAATGGGGATGTGGATACCAGCTCGCTTCTTTCGTTACGATTGTAAATGGCGGACGCGTTGATCGGGCGGATCGCCGTGGGCGGGTGCAGCAAGAAATTTCCATAATGCGGTGTTACATCTTGAGGAGAAGAGGCACGTATGCAAAGGGTGTCCCAAAATTTACGCAAGATGTGATTTTTAATAAAAATACAGGCTTGTCATTAAAATCTGTACATTTTTTATTTATTCGTGAAGTATGATGCAGTGTGGAGTTATGTGCATGGAATAGCGTATCGGGTAAATGGGCGCCACAGCTTTGCTGACACGTAAGCACACTTTTGTTGAAATTTTCCACGGCCTTTTTGCACAAATGCGGCTGAATTTCGTTGATAGAGCGCTCAGTTTCCTCATTCAAGGCGTGGGCGGTCGTGGGCGGGTTGGCGCCAGCCTTGTAGACTTGAAAAAAATCCAAAAAAGAATGTCCAACGGCGTTAAATCGCATGATCCGGGCGGCTGATCCTGATCACCAAAACGAGAATTCGAAGCTCCGGGAAAGTTTCAAGAATAGATTGCGTATGTGTGCCAGCAAATCCGTGGAGGCCATACACACAACCCTGTACCGTATACTTTACGAATAAATAAAAAATGCAAATTTCTTAGTTACAAATCTGTGTGTTTCTTTGAAAATTACGTCTTGCGTGAATTTTTCAACACCCTTTGCATACATACGTACATGCATACGGGCCGAGTGGAGAGTCGGGATTTTAAGAATATGGCGGATGTAAGCTCTCTTCGCGAGGCGGCGCGTTATCCGAAATCTGCCCCGGGCTTGGCGAGCTTTACCGTCGTCCCTGGCAGCCGTAACTCATACGGATCTTGTATACACGAAAGGGCCGCTATGCTCCCTCCGCTGGATAACTAAACACCACTTTTAGAAACATGCGCCTTCTTTCTTTCCCCTGTATATTCTCGTGTTTATTGCTCCAGCCGAGAACCCTTGGAAACCGAACCTCGTCTCCGTTTCCTTATTCCCTTTTGGGAGGACGCGCGGCAATCGTAGCGAGAATCAGTTACGGGCATACGCGTGTACCTATATTAGGGTGTCGAGGAAAAAAATAATTTGCCCTTTTCCACCTTGGAACCACCTAGAAAGTTTGGTAAGGCTAAAGGAAAGACTCTGTCGAAAGATGAGCGTTCTACGTTACGTGGAATTCTCCGCTCGGTTGATTTTTCACTTTTATACATTCTTTTAAATTTATCAAAGTATCGTTAATAACACGTTTTTTTCCATTGCTTACATCAATCGTTATATGAATTTACGTTACAAGTAATACCGACACTTGTAATATTTCTCCAGTCGATGTTTGAGATGTCGATCTGACGACTTTTTCATTACTAATTCAATTTCATAAGTTAGGAGAATAAGATACGATATATCGTCGGTAAATAATCAAATTGGACTGCGATGAGAACGGAGGGGAAAAAGATAAACGTTATAGCCGTTATAATTGCGAAAATCGTATGTAGAGAAAAAATTGTAAATTGATGATGAAAATATGACAGGGGTATGATTGTATAAATTTCTCAAGTTATTTTCTTCGTATACCTGTACATTTATTCGCTTTATTATACGTAAGGTATATGATATACGATATATAAACGATAAACTCTCATGCTTTTTACCGTATAACTTTCTTACACTCCCCTATATACGTATCATATACATATACCGCATGCATATATGTACACATAACGTCAATTTGCCCAAGTTATAATGGAATTTGTTTATTACATTATTATAACTTATATACGCAGCTGAATTCGAAAGGACCGATATTTCATACAAGCGTAGGAATAATTGTTTTTCTGTTCTCTCTTTACACAATTTTGGAAGTTAAAGTTGAATTATCGACGGAGAAAGCCCGACCCGACCCAACATTATTATGTGTGTGTAAATATCGTTTACTTAATCAACTTTTCAGCCATCGAGATCCTGCGCCGCGTGCAGCTGTATACAAATGCATAAACTAATTTCGACTTTCTCTCTCTTTTCATTTTCATGTTTCGCATCATCCTGGGAATCGGACATCGTTCGTGATCGTGTTTCTCTCTGTCTGTCCTCGAAACTGGTGATGGTGAAATTGTCAACGATTGGTGATGGTCTGGTGTATACAATTAATCTTAACACGATACATCGAATAATCCGTGACCCTCCGTTTTTTCCCCCCTCCGATCCCTGGCTTTTTTAAACACTCGCCGTTCCGAACGCGCCCCTCGCAAAAACAAAAAAATAAAATAAAAATCACAACGCTTTCATTCCCCGTAAATATGAATCCGATGTAAAAAAACAAAAAAACAAAAACAAATATCCAACCTCTGGATAAAAAACGGTTCGCTACGCATTGAAAATAAAATTATTCGTCCAATTTTTCCACCGCACAATGTACCTTATAATTGAATTGTTACTCATGTACCGACTAACTAACAAACTAACTATACATACGGCCAATTAATCACCGCTGACATGAAACGTGTACCGGCTTCTCTTTTGCTCCGCTGTAAAATGGGAAAAAAACGACACGCTAATAAAAAACGAATTTCCGTGACTTTCTAACCGAGCAGCCCTTTTATCAGGCACACTGAAGACCTACCAGCGGGCTGCATGTGACGAAGAAACAATGACGCTGAGATGCCCTCCGGGAACAACGATATCAGTGACGCTGGCACAGTACGGAAGAGCAGGGGTGGCAAGTGTCAGTAAATGTAGCACACCGAGTCCGCAGGCTGTAGAAAAGGAGCCGACTCACACCTGCCTTTGGCCCCAGGCACTGGAGGTAAGTCTCATGACGGAGCATATGTTATTCATAAGTTAAGTCCTGCCATAACGGACATATAAAGCCGGTTCTGCGTACAGTTTCCGATACCGACGTTTTACCGATATCTTACCCACTTCACAGCTCAGACACAAACCCTTTTCTTACGGTGGAGTTTCTCACCACACTGGTCAACTTTGTCGATCATCGAAATAACATCTTCCGCATAGCGCTCTACGTTACCATAGCTTGTGTCATCGACGCGTGTCGAGCAAGATCGATACTTTGATGAAGGTAGAGCAGATAAAGATAAGAAGCGATCGACGATGATGATAAAATGAACTATGATGACCAGCGATAACCTGAACTCGAAAAAAAGGGTTTGTGTCTGAGGTACGAAGCGGCTAAAATGTCGGTAACGTGACGGTATAGGAATCTGTACGCAGAACCGGCCTTATACATACATGTATAACTACTCGGCATCGCAATCGATGTAAGCAATGTCTTCCTTGTGGGCATCACGTGTTCCGCGGAAAAATTATCTTCAATCATTTCGAGCTTCGCGGGAAGAGGGGAGGAGGGGTAGGGGGGATATGAAGAATTTCGCGGAAAAAATAATTAGGATCGAACGATACATGTTTGATGGATTATTGTTCCCGAGAGTGTATCCTATACGTTCTGTTGGGGAGATTTAATTTCCGAAAGGTTCGATGTTCATAAATTCTCTACCCGCTATTCTTGGGTATACAATAGAGGGCATTTTCTTGTTAGATGAAAATCTCCCATTGGCAGGTATGGTAGATGCGTAGGCGTGCTAGTTTCGTGCAGTTCGCTCAACGATACAGAGATCAGAAGAGAAGACCCTTGTAAATTCGAACCCTTATAAATTCTGATACAACAAATAACGCCAGATCCCTCGGCTGAGTCGGGCGACGGTCTTTGGCCTTCGTTCGTTCGGTCGAAAAGCTAGATCCTTGCGAATTTTCCATTTCAATGTAGGAGCGAGCGTTAACCCATTGATTATGAAGAAAATTTCACAAAATTCATCTGATTCGAGGTTATTTATATTGGGGAAAACAGGACCTTGGAGAGCACCTGTTATGTTAGGAGATATTTTATCTTCCCTTTTTTTTTATATTACTGCGGTGACCTTCTCGATTTGATTATTTCAATCGGCGTATATAAAATCCACCCTCGAGAATCTCACCGCGTCTTGGGAAAATTAGTAGATGACTAAATATAGACAATTGCCTTGCTGTTTACTCAACTCGACTTAGCGGCGGCATAGACGTCTTTTATTTCTTTCACGCATGTTTTGTACGCTGACAATTTCCAGCTGAATTATATATACCAGCACGAATAGATTTATCCAATTTGCGTTTACTTCTCACTCTGTATTTGCACAACTCAATCAGTCTTTCTATTGACCAATTTTTTATGAATAGATCTGAGGCTTTCTACGAACTTTACAAACTGTTTCGATATTATATTTCCTTTTTCGCTTTTCACCATCCTCGCAGAGTTTGCAGGGTAAATTTTTTTTCGAACTTGTTCACGTTTACTTTAGTTATCTTTCTCTCTCCGTCTCTTCTCCTTGTTCTTTCATCGATTTGGTAAGGAAAACATAATTTGATATCGATGTGAAATTCCTTTTCCTTCTCTTTATATTCTTATTATCGTCAAATTTAATATCCGTCTCCGTTATTATTATCAGGTAACTTCTTTCTCTCGTTTCCGTTTTTATTATTTTTATTATTATTATTGTTATTGTTGGTGTTGTTATTGTTATTATTTTAGCAAATTAAGTCGAACGGGGTGATTATTAGTTCGTATAACTTGCGACTCGCGTATTCGTAAATTGTAAAGTAAACTTCTCCCCGTGGTTCTTTTTTTATTTATCGCATATACAACTTGCTTTTATCGATAATAAGTTAGAGATTTTCTTGGGGTGTGCGTATATACGTACCAATCTATATACGACATACGTAAGTAGAATACGGGACAATGGAATCCGTCGAACAGTCTATCTGTCGAGAGAGAGAGAGAGAGGGAGAGAGAGAGAGAGAGAGCTTAATTTCGTATTTCACGTTTCAGTGCTGTCCAAAGGCGAACATTGCTCGATAAATTCTGCGCCCTTGGAAATCCTTGATCATTATTACATACCACGGTGGAAATAATTTGGCAGAAATGAAAAAGGAATTCAGTTGGGTTGTATAACCCGTCGTAAAGCAGCTAGATCGAAGAATTATATTATTGTCCTTAGAAACGACGAGAGCATCGATATAATAACGTAAACTCGATTTTCACTCCCTCGCAATTTCGTCACGTAATATCTTCTCCTGCACTGTTGTTTTCACTCCGAAACGTGTCATCGAGCTCGATTCGAGGTTTCTCGGCTAAAAGCCCGCGGGTGTAATCCATGTTTCGGGATTCCCGTTCCTCTCTAATTTTCTCGTCTCTTCCGGCGATATCTCGCTTATAAATATACGCGCTATTTCTCAAAAATACAAGTCGGCATTTCGGCCTCGTTCGAGCAGCCTGGTGAAAAATAAAGCGAGGCCATGCAGACAGACATTCGCTCGATGTTTGAGAATACTTGGCGTTCTGGAAGGCGTAGGGAAAAGTGAATAAGCGATGCAAATGGCTTAAACCTACCCCCAAAATTCAACCCTCGCGTGCACATACGCCCACTGCACGAGCTATCAAATTGCATTATTAAACGAACGGTTGAATCCACGCGTCTATCTGCCTCCGTATACGTATACCTCCCCCTTTCTGACTTCAACGATGTTGTTTTATCATTAACCAGATATTTCCCAACCGAGTATATTTCCGTGTTGTTTCGAATTTGGATAACGCTTTGAAAAGTATTTCATTCGAACCCACACGCGGCTGTCTTTTTTTTCTCCCGCATAACGAAAATTTTTCGTACGAATTATTCCATCATCTCTCACCGGTGCTCGAGGAGGAAATTCTCGGGACAATTATATACCTAAAAAAAGTTTCGCAATTCGGTTCGAGTTACACCCACTTCTTTTCTCCGAATGCCTGAAATCATCACCGGTTTATATATAAAAATACACTCTGGGATTGTTTTAATTTTCTTTACTTTATTTCGGAATTGTTGTACACTACAGCAACGTTTGAATAGCGGAAGAGAGGTTGGAGTACCTCCTTGATTATGGAGACGAAGGAGGTTGAGGTGAAATCGATAGGTACAAAAGCCGGCTGCTGCGCTGCAGCTTCAAATATACGTATACGCTCGTATTTCTCATTGGTTCGTTGTTCAAAGTTTTTCAAACAAAATTCTACGCAGTTTCTCTCCGCTACTCGCTATTATTCCCGACATTACGTGCGGATTTCATACCGGTGTTTTGTTCTTTGCCAATTTTTCCACTGTTCTAAAGTGCGCTTCTCTCGTCCTGATCAAAGGAACGTAACGGGGAAAAGATAAAAAACCAAAGGCGGCGCCACTCCTACACGTGGGTGCGTATACGCTGGTCGAATCGATAAAAATATAAATTTTATCACAAACTGTGGAAGCGTGGGATGAATCGCGGATATCGTATCGAGATGACACGAAAAAACCTGCTTGAAGGTTTTCGGGAAATATTGAAATTTGAGGGGGAAAATTTTTCCACTTTAAAGCTAATCTCGTTATACATACGCACTCGTGAATGTGCCAGGCGGATATTTATATACTAGGTATAATATAATGTCGGAACGTATAATAATACACTTGAGCGAGCATTAAAACTGCGTAACGACTTCCATACACGAGGAGGGAGTGTTGGTTACGTGCTAATGATATTGAAAATCAGAAACGGATTTCACGTTGCTGGTTCATAATTTGCCAATATCCAATAACGTCGGAGGTTTCGTTCAATTAAACATAATAATTACACATTATGCAGAGTTGTAACATGGCTGCTTTTCCACCCTCGGGCGCATACACTTCAAGCGAGATTAATTAATCCAAAATTATACCACGCGATTCGCTGTAGGTGAACGTCATTTTTTTTGCCAATCATAAACGAACAAAAAATGCCAGTTATTGGAGATTCCTCATTAACGAGATTGTTTAATTAACGATACGCGTATGAACCGATAAGCCAGTCGAACGGGTGGTCTGAGTGACGCGTTAGTACTCCCTGTTGCAGACCGTCGTGGAAGCCTGTCAGAAGAAACGCCAGTGCAAATTCAACACCAGCCCGGAAACATTTCAGGGTGATCCTTGCCCCGGTCTACCGAAGTACATCGAAATCGCCTACAAGTGTCGGCCATGTAAGTATGTGATATAATTTCAGACAATTGTTATTGTCAAATTACGAACTGTCATTAACTGTACATCGCACAGCACTAGATGCATCTACGGAGGTTGGAAAGGTGATAATTACGAGAGAGACGGAACCTTGTATGGGGCATTCCACGTCAAATTGACAGCCCATGAACCTCACCCCCTTCGATTCTGATAACTTTTTAGTATGATGTTCTTACCAGCCCGAAAGGGCCTCGGGAATTTTTATCACACTTTCTTCAGCTGCTGGTGAAATTTTTTACAAAATTGTAAAACCGAGTATGAAAACACCATTTTCGAAACATCTCTTGAAAAAATTCACACCGATTCTATGATTTGAAATGTGATTTTTGAGCAACACACGATAATGGGATCTCAATGTTTACTACTTTTTTTGCAAGCTTCTAGTTATTCCATGTCGGTGTTGTTTTTGCAATTTTTATTTTTTATATGCCTTGATCTAAACAGATTGCAGAATCGCATTACTTTCACGATTCCGTGATCTGTTTAAAAAAATAAAAGAATCTCCAATTCCGCCATGGAAAAACTAAAGATTTATTTAAAAAAACCATTGAATATTGAGATCCCGTTATCATGTGGTGCTTGAAAATCACATTTCAAATCATAGAATCCGTGTGAATTGTTACAGATTGTTAAAAATGGCGTTTTCTTAATTGGTTTTTCGATTTTTTTTTCAAATTTCACCGGTGGTTAAGGAAACCTGAAAAAAATTCCGGGACCTTTTTGATTCGGCGCGAACATCGTGCACCAAAAAATGACGAAAGTCGAAGAGGACGAGGTACACGGGCTGCTGATTTGACGTGGAATGCCCCGTACACGCACATTTATCGCGTTACGTATCGAGGCGATCTCTGACGATATAACGAATTTGCGGCGGTCATGTCAACCGTCCGGCTTTCGGTCTGGCGTCAGCAGCCGCCGCTCACCTCTCCATCTACCCTGCAGGATTGGTGGTAACTTTGACACGTACAACACCGGGTGCACGTCTGCTGCTCACCCGCTGACATATCGCTACGGCACGAGAGCGTCGTCATGGCCCCCCTCACCTCGTACAACTGCCCGCCTACCCTGCAGGACAATGTTTAATTACCAATCGCTAATCACGGGCTTGAAATTACGACTCACGCTGGTCGAGCCGTGCGATCGATCCTTGGGCGAGAAGGGAGAAGACTCAACTTTTCAATCTCCCGTTTTTTTCTCGTTATTCCTTTTATCATCATTCTTCTCTTATCTTGAGATTGATTGAATATTAACAGGTAATCCTGGGGGGTTGGACAGCTGTCCGTCATTTTGCACCGAATGAAAAGAGGATTGAAAAAATAAAGAAAAGAAAAATTGGAATAGACGCAGCTGTGATTTGGGCGAGTGTTTCAGGCAGCGGTATAATCCCGGCGTATAGCTGCTAGTGTTACTGCAGACGTACGTTGTTCGCAAAAACGAGCTCAAAATTAGTCTACACACCGCGGCTCCCGCGGGAATGTATTCTAAGCAAAAAGCGGGAACCAGCTGTGACGATGTTCCGAATATGCATACCGAAATATCATACGTTCTGTGAATTGTCACAGTGTAACATTGGCGCCTTGCGGCGTTGTAGAAACAAATGTGGTAGGCTGCCCAAGTCGCTGAAATCCCTTCTCTTCTTACTCTTTACAGACGAATTCAGAAGCAAGGTTGCCTGCGAGAACGACGCCGTGAACCTCGTCTGCAACCCGGGAAGCAGAGTAGCGATTTACAGCGCAGCTTACGGCAGGACCCAGTACGAGTCTCTGCAGTGTCCACAGCCGCTCGGTGTGCCGGATGAAAGTAAGTAGTAGGAGGCGCCCTGCGGTCGGACGGCTATAGCCGGAGGTCTTCTCCTCCGACGCCGGTAGCTCGCAATCTAGATGGTTCGAGGCCAGGGAGGCGTGAGATCAATTTTTGACAAAGGAACCGAAGGAAGGTGCAGGGTGGCCGCCTTGTTACCTGTCCCGGCTACCCAGCAGCTCCTTCTTCTCCACCCCCATTTCTCACCCTCGAACTGCTCCGAGGTAGAATCTCGACGACGCCGTTCTCACTTCTCACCTTCTTTCCCGCGGAGGACACTCAAGATCCACGACAATGAGGAACAATGAACCGGTACCCGGTATCGAGCCACCCTATATAATGGCCCTTCGGAGTCAAGCCTCAATTGGCGGCTTCCAATCGTCGGTGACTTCGCCCCCGGGAACGGACTGCCCATGTCGCTCTGATCCGCGAACTCGGCACCCACTCCCACCACCACCACCACCACCACCACCGCCCCCCCCCCCCCCCCCCCCCTCCTCTTTCCTCTTCGCCGCACAATCAACTCGATCGACGCTGGAGGCTGCATGCTTTCACCTCGACGGGCTTGCATTCGCGGCTACCTTGACAAGTGTCCTTGTTATATATTCCGTTACCGATTTCAGCCTGCCTGATGAGCCACGCTACGGAAAGGGTGATGAACCTTTGCCATGGGAAACGGAGGTGTCTACTTACCGCCGATAGCCAGACCTTTGGAAAACCCTGCAGGCCGGAGAGCAAGGTCTACCTCAAGGTCGTCTACACTTGCGGTGAGTGTCTCTTTCAGCCTTCGTGTCCGCCGACCCGAATCCAGCCATTTTGAGATAGCCACTCGAAAGGCGGAAGCTCTTATCCCCGTCCTGCGTTGTACCTACGTGCTTCTTCCGGCTGTTCGTCCTCGTTATCATTCCAACGCGGAGAATATACCGTCCGTGAGAATGAGAGACGGAAACGAGACTCGGCTGATCGCTGTTTCAAACTTGTACCGAGTGCTTGACGATTTTGGGACCAGACCACCGAGTCAACTTACAAGGCTTTGATTTTCACTCTCGCGTTCAAACCACGCGGAGCCGCAATATCAAGCCAAGTATATATACGCAAGTTCGTCTCGCCTCGACCCCAGTTTACCAATGCGCATTGATATTTCGTACCGTAATCAGCTTTGCATAATTAGGATACTTCCCTTTGATTCCGCGCAGCTCAATGTTTGATTGCTCTTTGATATACGCCCACTCACTCTGGTGCGCCAACCGACCACCTGCCTCTGCCTATTTCGAGGACAACTTGACTCCGCGTGCACAAGATTTCCGCCAAACCCTCTCACACCACCCACGTGAGCAAAATTTCGACAAGCCAAACTCAATTAGTTGCCCTGGGACATTGATTCGTGCTTATCAGGGTTGAAGAGATATCCTCGAAGGGATTCCGTCCGGTCAGCCAAAATGGTTTGGGAGGCATTTTTTTACCGAATTTATTTACTCGTGGAATAAGTGGAGCACTGCAGCAGGGGATGGAACGAACTCTTGACTAATGAACCAGTGTGGGCGAATGGAAATGAATATAAACTTGTCGAAGAAAGAGAAGTGGAGAGAGAGAGAGAGAGAAAGAAAACAAAAAGAAAACGCTGGAGTAAAAATTGCTGGGCTAGGTATAGAAAGTGCAGCGCGTATCCTGGAGTTTTGCCAATTTGAGGAGGAGATCTAGATATCATCCGGGTAAATCGGGGGCGGCGCGGTGGTTTCATGTAGAGACGGTCGTAAAACCCTTCGGTTGATCTCTGCGGGACGGGTGAACCTGCCGCCGAGCACTATCTACACGTCTTGGAGAATAAGGGGTTAAAGCCTTTTCTGTCTTTCAACCTTAATGACGAAGATGCGCCGTCCGGAAGATGCCGGCTTCTCTTCGGCAGCCAAGCCGAAGCGGAGCTCCTCCATCAGGGACGATCCCTGGATCCGGGTATTCCTGCACCTTTATCCCGGTCGGTCCCCGGGGAGGGAGAAGGGCTAGACTATCGCGTTCATTTAGCGTTGGGAATTGAAACCATCCAGACCCACTGACCTGTAACTATACCAGACCGAAGCTAGTTCTAATTGGCCCCTAGAACTAACCGCGAGATTCGCCGTTTCCGCATCATCATTTCCGAATGCTATTCAGTTCCCACCAATCATTGCGACGGGTTCCGATGGAGTCGCGGAGAAAATCCTTTACAGCGGTATCACGCCCAAATTGTCTCCCGACGGCATCTCGGCTCGGAGAAAAAGAGGAAACTTACTCCGCCTTCTTTTCTTCGTCATCTTCATTTTCATCCCCCTTTTCTTTTATCTCTGCGTACCTGCGATAAAGAGGAAACAAAATAGGAGCAGAAAAGAAACAGTTTCTCGCTTTTACGAGCGAGAAATGTAGTTCGCTGCGAGACCCCGGGATAAGATTTCTCTCTATAAATCCATGGTCTAGACTCTAGGCTCTAGGTATATATTTTTACTTACTCGTACTCAGCGCGTGATGATTCGACGACAAGAGGGAGTTGTAGCTTTTCTACCGTTCGTTGTCGTGTTTAAGTGTGTAGTCAGTCACCCTTATAGGCAACGTTTGCGATTCCATGAAGTGCGCGAGACCCGAGAGTGGGGTTCAGGTAACAATTCCAATTCCTCGTATCTGTCTACGATGTATCGGGTTACGTTGTCAGCGAGTAGTTCTTAGGGATTAAACGGCAAGAAAGTGGGACATTCTAGAAAGCCAGGTATCGTCGTTTTCTTCTTTCATAAATACCTTTTTCAAACATCGTTGACTCTCTGGTTCGCAGGTTATCAGTTAACGATAAGTAAGGTCAAGATACGTAATGTTTCTTAATTGCTTTTTGACCCCGTTTCAGGTGTTTGATATACACGTACAGACCAACATTGTGCGGGTTGTTTTAATTCCTGGATTTGTTAGAGCCTAGAGGGTGATTAATTGTGATTAAGTTTGTAATTGTTACCGAGTTAGAAAGCTTTCGGAAGTCTGTCGTATTAACAGAGGTACATGTATATATATATGGGGGGTACCTTATACCATCGCCTCGGGTAAGCGGAAGCCGCTTTGCATTAACCTTTCTTGTCAAGAATCCATCATTATTATATTCTCCTTCGCGTAACAAGCGTACGTACAGTTTCGTGCAGGATGTTCGGTAGACTCGTTCGCTGTTTTGGCCTCGCGAAATCAAATTTGTGTAACGTGGCTAACGAGAAGCAAATATTTTCTCTTAATTTACGAACCACTCGCAGACGGCAAACGTTGCGCTTTTTATTCCTTCCTTCTCTCGGCGAAAAAAGGTGAATAAAATACATATTGTATATTACGCAAGATGTACAAAAATTCGGGATGTTTATATCGAGTCTCGTATTTCGTTGAAACACCCGGTTGCTACGATCACTTGTTCAAAAAATCTGTTAATCTGTGAGTTTGGAATAGGTTATTTGACCTTTTGTCGAACTTGCATGGTATTGAGCTTTCATATACGGTTTCATCAACATTTTATTTTACGGAAAAGAGAAAACCGATGAAAACAAAAAAATGGTCTGTAAAAGTAGTTGGTCGTTATGCTAGAATAAACTCTCCTGTTCGATTGACCATCGGTTGTTTGCTCACCACTCCCAGGCGCGATGCGCTTAAAACTCGCCGAAAGCTTTTCAACTCTTGAATTAAATCCAAATTCGTCGTACTTGAATACTGCAGAGAGCGAAATGAAAAAGAGAATATACGGTTCTTTCACATTTTCCTTTCTCCCGGCAGTGTTTCCTGCATTGACGGGGAGAAAGGAATGGCTTCGTAATTGCAATATGCGGGTGCAGGAACTCGATACCGATTATCGAACATTCTTTAAAGTAATTGTATGAAATGTAATATGAGTTGATGCATAGCTGGGAGAGGAACGGCGAAATATAGAGAAAAAATTCGATAGCTGCTACGTTTGGAAGTGACAAAAAAGAAAGAATATGCGTAGGTTGCAAACAGTAGAATAACTTTTCGGAACTTTCATGGTTGGATGAAGAGGGGAAAAAGAGAATTTCTCTTGGCATTCATCCTAACATCTCATTTTGAATAATAAATTCTCTGCTGTTCACTTGTGAATTGGATTGAATTTCTTTCATGCGTGTAAGTTCAAGGGTGTAGCGACAAAATGAAAAAAAAAAAAAAAAACATACGCGTTTCCGTGTGTATCGATGTAAAATCAAATCTGTCCTCAAATATCGCAGCTGTGTATCTGTCAGCAGAGATGAAAAAAATTTTAATATTCGGTAGGAAATGGGAATACGAATCACATTGATTGGGATTCTTTGTGGTAGGATTTCTTCATTGGAATTTCGAAGCGTCGTAAAAATTATTCGGAGCGAACCCTGAATGCTTGTGATTTTCAGCCAGTTTTACAGGCGCGCGTTACGCAATATTTCCAAGACGTTTCTGAGGGTCGTAGACGGTTCTTGGATCAATTCAGATTATCACGATCGTCTTTGCCCGGAGGGCTGCCTCCGTTTAAGTTTGTTCGAAAAAAAAGACGGTTCAAGATTGTTAAATTGTCGATTTTATTTGATCCGATCAGTTCGAAAAACACATAAAGCTTTCTACCCTCTACGAGGGTTTTGCCAGGGAATCGTTATACCTTCCAAAGTAATTACTATATAACCGTAAAAATGACAAGCAAAAAAAGTAATGGAAATTGTGCGAATATATCCGACATTAGCATCATCGCGGGTAGAAATTTAACCCAATTTATGTTACACAGACAAAGACGAAGGTGATTTATACTGGGGAGGGGGGAAAAAATTGACTCACCGTATAAATTTTGAAGCGTAAAAAGAAACAGAGAAAGAAAAAGGTTGACTGTAAAATTTCTGGTTGATTTGTGGGAGTGTTTTCTGCTCCTTTATCCTCCTGCCTGTAACAGCAACGCAGAGAACGCGATAGCTTATAAAATGATAATGATATATATCCAGGCGTTAATAAAGTATCATTTTCCGGGGGGTGCGCGACGTAAACCTCGACGATCCATAAACCGCCAGACTCTCCGATGGCTAATAGAAGAAAGAGCTGCCGCCGGTCGCGAGAGTTTCTCCGAAGGAAATATATCGCTGTATAGCATAGTCAGTGTCACGGTATCGAGGGAGTAGCTGGCTGTTTAATATATCGCCGTTTACAGGCTCCGCCGGGCCGCCATGCGCAAAACCATTTGCAACGAAAACTTCGTAAATTTCCGTGCTCCTGTAGGGCGATAAGTATCGAAGAAACTTGGATAGATACCGACGACGTGGGTACCGATATTTTGACTCACAATACCTCGGTCTTGAAATAACAACCCCTTGGTGTATATTAATCTTCACCCTGCGCTGTATAAACTATCCATACCAGTCTCAATTTCAACGTTAACTCCAGCTAATCCGTAGACATTGATTGCTTTTCAATGCCGTCCCTTAAATTACTTCCGAATCAACCCTTTGAGTCGCACATTATTGTGCTGAGTCAACATTTGCAACAAGATAGTAATGCATGGTTTTTCGATTTGCCGATAACGAATCTGAAATCGGATTTAAAAATTCAAGATGACGGATCCAGTACGGTGTACTTAAAAATCAGAAATTTCAAAAATCGATCGAATCTTTCTCGGAGACGAATCATCCCTTCAATTTCTACGACTTTTTTCCAACCAATTTCTTTCCAACAATAGTAAATTACATTAAATCGAAACAATCGAAACATCTTTTCAAACTTGTCCAAACGTAAAAAAAAACGGATGTAAAACAGGTGGTAAAAATACTTACCGCCACGACTCAAAGGGTCAATTATGCACATGGCGCCGGACGTTTATGCGTACAGGTATATGTGTACCCAGCGTGTTTAATTAAATCGTAATGATTAATCGAGCGACGGGTGGCAGGGTTCGTCGGCCAGTGCACACAACAGTTCCTCAAGTGTTCGCCGTCGCCGCGTCGTTGAGATCAGTTGATTACTCTCCTGCGGCTCGCCGCCTCTGCTGGCCCGCTGCATCGAGTCTCCCTCCCCCTCTCCCTCGTCCCGTCTCGCCGTTCTTTTCATCCCTCCCGTCCCTGAATCGGTGCGGTAATCGGCGTGACCATGGCCTGCGGGATTTAACCGCGCGTGTCATACGATCCGGTCGATACCCACAGGCGATGTTTATGCCCAACCGCCTATGACTACGAGAGAGTTGAAACACGACTCGATCAAAGAAACCTGCACCCTCCGGCTAACTAGGCGTATAATATGCGCCCCGAACTATATCGCCGCCTCGCCCTTTCATTTCACACGGGGAAACAATTCCCTGTCACCCGATAGATCGGTTCAATTCCGTGTACGAGGTATTCCGTGCCAACTCGACCCGACCCGAATCCTCGCCATCTACGATTACGCTTCAAATTTGATACCTACGGTGTTTCGATGGTTGAAAAAGTAAGCCCTGAATTGTTTCAGATTTTTTTGTTGCCTTAGTTTCACACCAATTTACATGCTAAAGTCCGTCAGTTGTACGAAAAAATTATCGATACGAATAATCTTTGCGATCAAAGTTTCGAATGGTACGAAACCCGACGCTCGAAGTTCCGAAAGGACAAAATTTCGAAAGAGCGTAACTTCGACGAGTCAAAGTACCGAAAGCTCGAAAGTGAGAAAATTCAAAAATCTGAAAGATCCAAATTTCTCATGATCGAAGATTTTCAATTCTGTGAATTTCCGGCTTGGTTTTGTATTGGATTTTCGATATTCTTACGTTTGGAATTCTGGTAATTCTAACTTTTCCTTTTCTAATTTTTTACACAGACTCGTTGAGTAAACTACGCTCCGTGAGTATATTTCAATTTTCGGAATTTTACTCCATCGAAACTTTATTTTTCCGAATTTTGCTCTATCGAAACTTTACTTTTCGGAACTTTGCCTGACTTGAATTTTCGAAATCATGCGTTTCGTAACTTTGAGCCGTCGGGTTTCCGACCATTCCAAGCTCAGCCTTTTAATATTTTTACTTCAATTTTCGTCACCAAATAATTCGAAACTAGGTACTTTCGGAATTTCAACCCCGCCCCATTATTCGTACACCTCTTGTTTTTTCGTACACCAAACAAATGAATAACATAGTTACACGCATTACGAATGCCCCATACGTACGGGATCGGAATTGTCGCACGAGAGTTGTTCGTCATCTGATTCTTCACAGTCGACGAAACTCCATCCCGGAACGGACCGCAGCCCTGACCGAGGTGCCCACAGCGACACGTAATATCACCGAGATTACATTATACGAATGTAAATGTCGCATCTAACCCGTACCTACTTGCCTTCGTACGATACGATTACATATACACATATATGTATATATATATATATATATATGTATAGACACACCTACCATACGCGAGGTTCGCTGCATGTTAAATAGCGAAGGACACAATGTGCAAGCACGTGTTGCCGAGGGGAAAGAGGTGGCGGGCGTTCGAAACTTGCAGAGAAAACCAGATGCCATGGGAGGAGAGCTTCGACTGAACTCTCTTATCTATTTATGCCGTGGCGTTGCGGAACGGCGGCTAGAAATGCATGAGACTAAAACAAACCCTCTGCCCCAGTGTTACTTCGCCTCTCTCTCCGCCGACTGTGAAATGGTTTACACACAATGTCTGGTCGTTTCGACATACGTGTGTGTCGGGCTCTGCAACAATATCGCGAAAATTATATCACGTGCAGGGGCAAAAGCTCCGTCTGACCTAATTTTCCTCCGAAAGCTCGCGTCAATGAAATATAGGTATAACCGGTTAATTAAACGGGCGGATACCCAGCTGCCCGCTCTCCTTATACCTACGGCACCACCTCCCACCTTACCGGGATATTTGACTCGAGACAAAAGAATCGGGGATTTTAATTAAGAGTTATTAACCCGGCGGGGGGACGCCTTCTACTCTATCTTTTTTTCCTCTTCCTTCATTTTTCACCAAGGCTGCTCTAAACCTGCTGCCGGAAAATTCGTATACTAAAAACAATCACGATCGTCTTTCGAGTCTCGGGTTTTCTTTACCTTCTTTATTACGTTCCCCGCAGGCTGGCCGAAAGCTTTGCTCCCTTGCATTGTTGTATGGATATACGCACACACACACACGCGCACACAATACAAGGTATGTTCCAGGCCGGCAATTCGACGGGCTTGCGCGCGTGTCAACCGTCCTCCGGGGGATCCTTATCCGGCTTAAACAGCTCGCGAAATAGCAAATCGATACCCTATTCAAGGACTTTATTTGCGGATGAGACGCAGTCGGACGGGCCTTCCGACGCGAGCTTGCAAGTGGACGAGGGACGCACATGGTCAGACGGACCGCGGCGCCGCCGATGATCGTATAATACGTATACGGAGCCGTTGCGGGGGCGGCGCCGATCCCGAAGCACATCATCAAGCTCTCCGCCTTCGCTAATTCGTCATTCACTCGGTCGTTTTCTGCCCTTTTGACAAAGAATTCCTTATTCGCCAGCTAGACCGTGCATACAATCGACCTTGATTAACGCCGCTACTCTATCTTGCGTATAAAGGATGTACTGACCATAAGTTCTCAGCCAAAAGTGAATCTCGTCGACAATATTGAATATTTTATGATGATATAAAAATCGGAAAAAATCAGCCGCGACAAGGTCGATGAAAAAATTGAATTTAAATAACAATAATGCCCAAGGGTTGTGAATTAATTGTTAAAAAAAAAACAAAGTTGTCCAACAAATTTTTAGGAAACGCTTTTATTTTTTTGTCACGTGAAATGAATTCCCCGATTTTTCTGAATACCCATGAAGTCTTAACGAATTTTCTCATTGTTTTGAAATTTCCGTTTTCGAGAATGTTAAAGTTTGAAAAACAGAGGAAAAATCGTAGATTGTGAATACTTTTTCGTAAAAGCGTTGTATATTACAGTTAAAAAGTTTCCGGGTCATTGAACGAATAGTTTTGTGAATACAGCTTTTGAAAATTTGAAAAAAAAAATTCATATGTATCTAAAAAAAAAATCAACGAATTAATATCCCGGACAAGAAAAAAGAACATTCCCTAAAAATTTTTTGATCAATTTATCGCCAACTGTTGGGCATTATTATTACTGAAATGTGATTTGATCGCCGTCTTTACCGCGGTTGATTTTTTTCTCCGATTTTCGTCTTATCGCAAAATATTCAATATCGTCGACGAGACTGACTTTCGGTTGATATTGCGTAGCCACAGAACGAGGACGAAATCTCCGGACGTTATCGCTCCGCGGCGAAGGAGAAGAAGCTCCGCACCGTCTGGCTGGCTCTGCGCTTTTCTCTCAGCCGGCACGACTGGCTCCCGGATTTAGGGTTTCCCTTGGAACCTGCGGGGTCCGCTTCGCCCGGCGATATCTCTCGCTGATGGGACTTCGGGGAATAATTATAACAGCCAGGGTCCTTCTCGGGTTCGCGTGCCCCCCTATCTCTCGCTCTTAGCCCCGAAACCCGGCACGGCTGGCCGCGTATCTGGGAGATGAAGAGACCCCTCTTCGTCTCGATGCAGGTCCAACCACTGGCCGAATGCGACGACCTCCGAGGCGGAGGTTCTGCGTTTTATGGCGGATATGATACCTTCAAGGGAGGGGTGACTGCCTTATTACGATTCATCTCGAGAAGGTGCGAGGTCCGGGATTAAGTCGCTGCTATCTTCGTTTACCGAAACCGGCCGGTTGATTGAGACGATGTATCGTGTTACGAGTATCGAGGCTGCTTCAACGACGGATTAGGAGATAAAATCGTCGTCGAGGTTAACGGTGAGGTAATGCGATGCGAACGAGGATGAGAGAATAAAATAAAGTTTTATAACTCGCGGTTTTAACCCAAAACGAATTGCGGTCTGGTTGCGGGTTTCCAAGGGAAGGATGAAGGGACAGGCAACACAACTGAATTACGCAAATTACGGAAATAAGGGGCGAATATTTGCAAGTTTAAGTAAATGTCCCTCTACCGAAGAAAGTTTCGTCCTCACGGATGCGGATCGACGCGGTGCGGTCTCTCTCTCTCTCTCTCTCTCTCTCTCTCACTCTCTCTCTATTCTCTCTTTATCTTTCTCTGAGTGAGCGAGCTGCGTTACCCTGTGGTTAGAACTTTGCGACACCTATAACGCCTACCAACTTTTAGTACTTTGAAACGCCGCGACCCTGTCCACAAGACATGCAAATTTTGTCTCGGGTACTCGAAGAGTCTTTCCGAGTGCGACCGACGGATGCACGGAAAATTTGTGCATCGTGACGAGGTGTTTTCACGCTTCAAAAATCTAACATAGATAGTCTTTGATACAAAATTTTGCCATTGACACATATACACGAAAAAGTAGATCAAAACAGAAGATTGTGAAAAGCCGTTGAAACGAAAACAATTGATTAAAATGTACAAAAATTCAGAAATTTTAACAGTAAATTCTCGGCGATAGAATCAAAAGTTCGTATAAACGCCAATTTCTTTTCTTTTTTTTTCGCAAGCGCTTTGAAGACTACTTAAACGCGTAGAAAATTGAAACTAAAAAAATTATACACCGAGGATATCGATCATCCAAATCATCGTCGTACCTACCATCGCATGCGACCTTTTACTCTTAATTAAATTGTCAAACCAACTTCAACGTCAACGTTTCTGACCATATTCTCATGTTTCAAGCATAAAAAAAAATGTGTATCCGTGCTTTTGATTTTTTCAACAGCAAAGGTCGCGAGATGGCGCTTACAGGTCGCAAGCCATTAGTCGGGTGATATTAAAATCGTGTTTTTCACCTCCGACTGTTCTCTCAGGTTTCACGTATCAACCGCATTCTCTTTCTCTCACCCCGGAGCGACAGGTGACGTTTAACGTAACGTAAAAATAAAATTCTCGTTGAATCTAGTTTATTTGCCAAATTTTTATCCGTACCGCGAAACTCCTCCCTCACATCTTTCATTCCCTTCGCATTCTCGCATTCTCGCCTTATTTCCAGTGAGAAAAACGGAAATGTTTTGGCATTTAACTTTGTCACTCTCCCTCCGAATACTCGACAAGTTTTTTTGTGTTTTCTTTACCTTTATTTTTTCCTCTTTTTCCATTATACTCACACTCGTCCGCCTCTTTTTCTTTTCTTCTTTTATTTTCTTCCTTACTTTCGTATTTTTTTATTTTTTTTTTTTTTGTTTTCTTGTTTTTTTATTTTTTTTTTTTATTCCAGACTTTCGAGAACCTCGTGAATCTTGTTAACCCAAAGATTATTACATTCATTTCGTCCCACAGGATTTCCTTTTTTTTTTCTCTCCCGTTCCCTCGTGTTTTCACCCGACCCGAATTTCTGTCACCTTCATTTTCCCTTTCTTTAGTTTTGCTTTATAGCTCAGCTTTGTTATTTCGTTTCACCTATTTCTTCCTCTGAATATTTTTCTTGGTATTTTTTTCTTCTTTCGACGCTGTTTCTTTGGCACTACCACGCAAACCTTACCTTTCCCCGCGGTCGAGTTTAACAACACCTTTTGGCAATGTCAATTTTCATTTTCGTTTTTCTTCTCTCTTCCTTGTAACGGTTACCTTTTTTCTATTCGTTTGTTTCCTTCGAGACTCTTCAACGCGATCTCGCACAAGAGCCTTAAAACTTCAACAAACAAACATTTCGATGATTTTTCCAGTATTTCCCACGCACTTCCCGATCGTGTAATATTTTCTATCGATCTATAAAATAAAGGCGAAAGCGTTGAGACGAGGTCTCTTATATTTAACAAGTAAACAACTTGAGGGGATGATTTGTCATTACCTTTGCCGACGCTAATTTGTCGTTATATTTCACTCGAGCCTGAATCTCACCTGTGCGCGGCAGGCGTATATCTATGTATACGTACACGTATATAGAGATAATGCGCGTACAAGGTAACAACGCGGTAGCCGAAGTACACGTAGCCTGGGCCTGCAAACTGCGGTCTGTGCTGTCGTCCTTCGCCATATCGCATTATGGCAGCATGCAGCTCCCTCAAGCCTTCAAGCTTTTGATGTTTAGCTCTCCTCTAATTTTGACAAAATTTCATCCGTAAACCTCAAAGCCATGCGCGCATCCTTCGCTTCTTCCCTCTCGTGTTTAACACACGCGACGAGGGGAAAGGGCGGGGGAGGATAGTGGGTTCGAAAATCGTGTTTACGCGAACGTGGAAATCGTTTTTGCCCATCGAACCGGCCCAAAGAGCTTCTTCTTCTTTTTTTTTGGGGGGGGGGGGTTCAATCGATATTTTCAACCCAGGTGCGTCCGTGGATAATAACTTTCTTGTCGGGGACACCCTGATCACAAAGTTCTGTCTCAAACGACTAAAAGTTTCGTAGAAATTTGATGACAGTCTTGGCGGAGAAAATACTCACTCCTTTCAAATAATTGATTTCATAGGTCTGCAAAAAAGAAAAAAGGTCAACATTTATGGAGATACCGCCATTTTATAACAACGAAATAGTAAATTTTTTCATGAAATTTACTCAACATCCCGTGTTCATTCTTTTTGCCTATGAAACACGCTTCCGATTTCCATTTTCTCTTTCCCTGTTTGTATTTATTCTTGAGTCTCTCTCTAATACGTGTTCAATGAAAGTAAGAAATCAATTTTACATAGGATTTTTACAATCAAGAATATGATACCAGGTTTCGTGTTGAACGGGAGTTTCAATCCGATTGAAACTACAAGCACCAGTTGAAAAAAAAAAACAAAAAACCCGGCGTGATGCAATTTTTCGAGTATTTTTCTCGGTTTCAGTGAGTGAAAATCTATAAGAAAACGGTATAAAAAAAAAACCAGTTCAGTTTTCTGGTTGCAGACCCGTGTTTTCGTATATTTTTCCATAGATAAAGTACAACAGAAAAGGAAAGTCGAACCGAGTACAAGGGTCGCTCCGTATTTCCTCAATTTGGAAAAGTTAACCGAACTCTGAAAAGGATATATTACGCGTAGAGAGTCAGCGACGTTTCACGCATCCACCGAAGTTTGCCCTCTAATCAAACGAAGTCGATAAATGCGTACAATAAATTCCAATAGCTATACCGAACCCTACCAGTCGGAGTTGTATAGTTACAGGCGTTCCTTGGGGTGAATTCGTGAGTACGATTTTGCCATTCCCTGGCTGGTGAGGAGCCTTTCAACGCCCCCCGAGATACCTCCGTAACAACTTTTGATCGTCGCCGCGTCATTAACCAAACGACCGTCAAGTTAGAAATTATATCGCACGGCTAGTTTTCTCCTACCTATCTATCTTCTTATCTACCTAGCTAGGAAAATAGGCGGGGGAAAAGGTGAAACGAGTTATCAAACTCCCGCCTCCCGTTCGTTATTATTATCACAATCATCCTATCTCATCCCATCAGATTATCCTACAGACGAGTTTTTGGGAAGGGTTAAGGGGCGCTCGGCAGGTACGTGGCATAATTTAGTGGTTCATAGTTGATGTGGTCATCCGGCGCGGTCGTCGCTGAATCGCCTCGCCTCGCCATCATACGTGACGTCGTATCCTCCCGTTAACCGGTCGCATCAGCTAGCTCGAGATCCTCCCTCTCTCCCTCTCCCTCTCCCTCTCCCTCTCCCTCGCCATTTTCACATCTTCGCCCTCGACCGCATCGTCGTATTAATATCCTAAGCCGCTTCTCGAATTACCGAACATCGGCTAAGCTCCTTTTCCATATTTACTGCCCCCTCTATACATGAACAATGCAAACACTCGTGCCGGAAGCCGCCTCCCCGCAAGGGCTAGAACCACCGCGATTTAAACCTTTCACTCGATGTTTTCCCAAAAGATTGCGTCGGCTCGTACGTAGGTATAATCGCTTCGTCCCACGATTTGCAACCAACGAATGATCTCTCATATTCTTATCAGGTATTTTTCGTTCCAGTCCTGCAATTAATTTCTGTCCTATGTTACGTCACCGAGTATCCTTATCGCGATAATTATTCTTCGATGTTCTTCTCCCTCCTCTCCAGTTCCTCGGAAAGTGCTACGGGAGCAGTACGAGGGGGCGGTTGAACCCGACGAAACGGACCTTGTGAACGAGTTCGAGGAGGGTTACGACAGGGCAGATTTTCGCGCGGAGTTCAGCCCGAGTCCGAACTTGGAGGGTCCCCAGCCTCAGCCGAGAGATAACGGTACCCGGGATGGACCGACCGTCAGTTCTTCACCGCCAAGGGCGAGAACCAACAATGACGGTAAGTCGAGGAGATCCTTTTCTTGGCATATATCTTCTTCTATAATTTTTCTCGCTCTCTGGGTGTTAAGACTCGGATTGATACTTGGCTTGTGGCTGAATGCATGCGCTGAGTTTGCCTGGTGAATAATCTTTGTCGTTTGTTGTTGTTTTATTACCGTTAAATTATTCTTTCCTCTTAATTAACCGTTAGTAGCGATCTCGTCGTTCGTCGTCATCCCAATCTGCACTGACGTTTTCGCGAAAGAGGATAATTTCATCAAGAACGATCACAAGTGATCGTTTTTCGATCAAATCGATTACTTTTTCTCGACTAATAGAGCATAATCGATAATCAGAGTATCAATTGTCATCAATGTCTTACTCGCTAAGTACGCGTGTTTGATACAACAAGTGAAAGATGAATGAATATTTTTCACCTGAAATTGATAAATATTTTCAATGAGACTATATGTATATTATCAAAAAAAAAAAAAACTTGTCCGCTATTAAGACTGCGTGCTGGAATTTACGATATTTAAGTTTCAAATGCAACGTTTCTAAAACACAAAAAAGAAAAAAAGAAAAATCAAAAGAATAATGGATTAATCGATGGATTTTTACCGATTCAATCGAGTCGTGTTTGATTATTTTTTTGGACTCGATTAATCTTAGCTTAAAGTGGGCATCGCCAATTATTTTACGTTTAAATTAACATACATACCAGGCGATCCTGAAGCTTTTTGTTGTGCCTAAAAGATTGGTACAAGGCAATTTTCCTGAGAGAGTGGGGTTTTTAATTCATTGCTTTAATTAAACCCCCCCATACCCGGAAAGAGTGGCTGTTGTAGTTACCAGCTACAGTGTGTATGTATTATATTGTCGGCTCATATTTCATTCTATCTCTACGCAATTATGCGAAGCATCCTGCGGATGCCGCAGCCGTCGCTCCGAATTTTTTTCACCTCCTTTTTGTTTTTTTTATCCCCTCTTCTTTTTCGATTTTTCACCCCGCTTCGCTTCACTTTCGTATAATTGCTGCCGCTGTGTAATTTGATTTCAAACATCGCACAACCGACGATACGTATCGTACATGCATGTTTCTTGAATTTCAACACCAACCGCTTTCGTTTTATCTTGTTGTTATCCTTTCATCATTTCCATTTCACGAGCTGCGAAGGTCGGGATGCGGGATAATCGTTAGGCTCGTGATCAATATTCCTCTCGACTTCACGCTCGCACACTCTCCGCGAGACACGCCCGCGTACGTATCTACGTACGTATGCTTTATACACGGGGTGATTTTAAAGCGAGAAAATAGCGTCCAATTGGTTTCGAAGACAGCCTCGCGTTGCGATCCTATCTCCTTGGTAAAATTGGAAGATACCGTCATGCATTTAGAGCGAGTTACCCACCCTGCATCCCATCTCCACGTCTATACGAGAAATAATGTTCTGATTATCGATAAAGGAAATGCCGAGCATCCCGCCTCCGATACTCCGGTTACCTGCATCTTTTAAGGAAAAAATTTACTCTCCTCCGAATTTCTCCGCGGAAGTTTCCTCGCGGAACGCGGAAGCGGCCTGAGGGCGACGGTATTTCGGCTCTTCATTTCACACCGACCGGAAAATTGGAGGAAAATCCGGGGAGCTTATACGTTTTCCTCTTGGCCAATTAAAGGGCTTAAGAAAGCGTCTCTGTTTGTTAAATACTTGCTCAATTTACCTACACAGATCCGTTCAGCTGCTCGCTTTGCATGCGGAAATCTTTCGGTGAGCCTCTCGTAGTCTGTTCAAGCAGACGAAGGAGCAGCTTCTCTGGTAAAGACTCGGAGACTTAATTCAGGAGCGTGGCTTCGACGCTCTTTAGGACTAACCGGAAAATTTTATACCGCACTTTTCGAAGAGCTTCAACCCTTCCTTTTTCCCTCTCATGCTGCCACGGTCTTCTCGGCTTTAACCCCGGGCTACGGCTCGAGTGACAGGGTCGAAAGCTTAGTTTCCAAAAGGTCTGAACTGCCACCACCTTTGTGACCCTGAAGACAAATTATTTTACGAGAGCCTGATTGCAAAGGAAGAATCCCAGAGAGTAGTTTTTCAATGCGGCGAGAAGATTTTTCATTTTCGAAACGCGTCAGTTTCCGCTTTGGATATGGATTTGCGTTGGGCGGGGTTAGGATTCTGAATTTTAAGACTTCCGAAAACGCCTGATTCCGAATTATTTGGTGGCGAAACTTGAAGTAAAGAAAACAAACTTTGAAGAAACGACAAAGTTCCGAAAATTCTCGACGAGTGAGTGTAAAAATTGAGAAAAACCGAAAATCGGAATGACGGGGATTCCTAACGTAAAAATATCCAACATCCAGAACAAAGAAATATCAAAGTAGTGAAACTCCACCAAGCCAGAAATTCGCAAAACTCAAAATCTTGGATCATTCGAAATTTCGATGTTTCAGATTTGAAAATTTTCTCACTTTCACACTTTTGTAACGTCCATTCGGAATTTTGCACTTTCGTAACTTGGAGCACCGCGAAGGTTCGGACCATTTGAAACTTTGATGTTTCGTCAAAGTTCGATTTCCTTACTTTGAGTTTCGTCGGAAATTTTTTCGCTCTCGGAACTCTTCAAATTTGGAATTTCAACCCCGCCCTTTGTGCGTACAAGGTAGGTACATCGAGACTCGAGTGAGAAATTAGGGAGACATTCCGGAAGCATCTTCGACGCGATTCTTCACCGTCGGGTTATTTTCGTTATACGGCGTGGTGTATTCGAGCCCCTCTCTCTCTCTCTCTCTCTTTCTCATTCTCTGCTCTGCTCCTTGATGCATCAATTTCTTATGCCCCACTTTATCTTCCTCGTATTTCTCATCTTTCTCATCTTACTCGCATCAGCAACAACGACGTCCTCCTCGTTCCGGAAAACGAATATGTAGCCATCCGCCATACGCTGCGTCAATGAAATATTTATGAGGCAATTTCCCCGTCGTGCTTTTATTCGTGATATTATTGTTATTGTTAATATAATTATTATTTTCCTGTCATGATGAAAATTCATCCACTTTTTGTCCAATGATCAGTCTCGTCCCTCAGACGCTGCTGGACCGATCATTTTTCTACCAATTATTATCCCCGTCAAGTATCGCTGGCATAAATCATCCGCTCTTCACGGATTAATCATATATAATTCAGGGTTTTTGATTAGTTTGGAAAGTGGGTTAGATTGCCTCGTCCAAACTTCTAGTGATTTTCTGCGATGCAAGATTTCGACGCCCGTATAGTTAGATAATACGGAAATTACAAGCGAGGAGAAGAGAAACATGACGTAGACATTGATTGGCTGCGAAAACTTATTTGCAACAAGATCGCCAATTCTTTTTGCGATACAATAAATACGACGTAAACGAGGTAAAGGTATAAAATCGAATGGTTACGTGTATACGTGTATATATATATATATATATATATATATATATATATATTTATATACAGCTGGTAATACGCAACTTTCGAAAACACCGATAAAGTATATTTTATACCTTTGTATAATCATATAATCATATAATAATGTAATAATACATTTATCCATCGTCGCAGATACGAAATTGCGTTGCAAAATTTTATAGCCACAACGATATTGGACGTCTCGGATAGGCGAGGAGGAAGAAATGGCGATTTTTTACCCCACAGCTCTACGGGTATTATTAACGCGGGTTTTTCGCTCAACAGAAACCGTTAGTCAGCTAACTCCGACAGAATTAATGAGATTTTTAATCCCCTTATTATTCAGTGACTTTAATCCCGTCTCACTTTTTTCCATTTGTCATTTAGGCGACATTGAAAATTGCCTGAGAAGGAAGCTTCGATTCGAGATACGCTCGCGTGTATCGCGTATCAAACTTTTCTCTTCCTTTTTACCTTTTTTTTTTTCCTTTCGTTACAACACGCGTCCAATTTCATCCCCACGATTAATTTCAGCTTGGCTCTGATTCCGATCAAAGTTTTCAACTCTTCTCTCGCACTTTCTGCACCGTTTATTTTCTTTGACTCTTTTTCTCTCTGCGTCCTTTCGCGCAAACTCGAACCGATTGAAAAGGTTACGATAAACTCACGCGCCGATCCGCACGCTTCTTCTCGGCTTTTACTCTATTCGGCAACGACCGGATCCGTCTGATCCTCTGTAGTTTAAACTTTGAATTCCTCAATACCCTCCGGTTGTGAGTAATACCCGTGTAACTTCCGAAACACTCGGGTAGAGAGAAAGTGAATTTGAGAGACGGATGCGAGGTCGGCCTTTTAATTACAACTTTGAATGATTTCAATTTGACTCGCTCCGAGATCCGCTCATACAATAATCCACACCATCTTAACGCTCGCCGACGCGACTATTCCATCCACCCCGAAAACTTTTAGGCAAAGAAGCGTGCGTTAAATGTTTCCACGGTATTTCCCCGTCTCCCCACTTTTCTGCACACTTCGCGTTATTTCAGTGTATTATACACAGGTATTCTTTTTTTCTTTTATCAAAACTTAACAGACATCAGTATGATTTTGAAGCTGGATTGTGAGAATAAAAATCACCATACGACAAGACGTCAGATTTGTATTTTATGTCAGGATTTTTCTTTCTTTCCTTTCTTCCACGATTACTCGCCTATACATATGCAACTTTAATTTCAAAGCACAAATAAGCGCCGAGAGTCTCACTACGTAAATTTTTGATTCTCTCATTTGCAGTGCGCTCTTCATGTTCTTTTCTTTCCATTTTTTCCGGCTGATTTCTTATTTTCTCTCCGTACCGTGAATTCTTCTAATCTCAGTCTCAGTCGTTTGTGCTGTACATGTGTACATATATATATATATATACAATATGCACGTAATACCTGGTTATACACTAGTTAAGTATACATCCACCTGCCAACTCTCGGTAACTTTTCCTTCATCCCTCGTTCTTTCACTCAGTCTCTCTCTTCTCGTCCTCGAAAATCTCTGCAGACGCCCGCGGTGGCCAGTCGAGTTGAGCAAACTTTTGAATAATTCACCATTGCACACGTTTAATCAAAGTGGAGTGGTAATTAAATCAGATGAGAGGGAAAAAGAGAATGAATACCGGCCGCTGCTCTGCAGCCGAGTTCTGTAGTTAGGTATCGATATCCACGTGGCTTTGGGAAATGGGAATTCACTCTCAGGGCACACTGCACCATTTTATACGTATGACCGTATTTTCACTTTTCTAAACTTGACTGGATATCGATCGAGAATATTGGATATCATCGATTCTGTCTCTTCTTATTATTTTATCATTATTTTCTTTTCTCTCTCAACTTCTGCTCTAATTAACTCATAGGTACTAAGAATGAGTCAAGAAGAAAGAAGTGTAGAATCGAAGTTAATTATCATTTTACTACAGTGTAAATGCATACGCGTAAAGCGAGCTTGGTTCGATGTAAAAATGTTCAAATTAGAGACGAACGTTCATTATCTTCCTCCTTTAACGAACCTCTTCGTTGAGTCTCGTGGCTAAGTTGCACATCTGCAGGCGATACACGAATGACCGCGTAAAGTAATATTTGCACTTGTCAGCAATTTTATTACATCGGTATTAACCAAATTCGTTTAGTTCGCCTACGTCGATCGCAAAGGACCCCGCAGAATCCTTACAGAAGTTGATTCTCGGACGAATTGGCTGGATTTTTAGTCTGCTATAGTACATATCTTCCCGGTCAAATGTTTCCATGAACACAAGTCCCGAAAATCAGTGGTTTCTTTGCTTTGTAATTCATGAAAATCACGAGATCCGTAGATGTCAAAAAATCTGGACACCTTTCTTTCGAAGTCTGTATCTCGGATACTACCGATTTTTGTCACTTGTGTCCATGGGAACTATTAATCGAGAGGTTATTTACCATAACATACCGATAATCCAATTACCATAAGGATTCTCCGGGATCCTATTGTATTTTCTCTTCCACGTTTTTCATCATTTTCCGTTTTCCCACTCTTTGGAGCCGCTTGTTCTCGGCGACGCGACGATGATGAACGATCCGCGAGTGGCTGAAACTCGTTAAAATTCTCCGGGTCCGAACGAACCTAGGGATTTCAAACACGCACTGGCAAATGCAATATCAAATGTACTCCAGCTGTTTCAGAAGCCTCTTGAACTCTACCCCTGCAGGCTATCAATCGATCAATCGCCATTCCACCAAATTCATGTAAAAGTCTGCCCGGAGGCCGGCGGTCAGACTTTGGTCATTGATACGCACGTAGAACTCGGAACCGTTCTCGAATATTAGTCAGTCGCACTTTCGCGGGTGAAGAAAAAACTTGTTATTTCTCTTCTTTTTCTTTCTTTCTTCCTTGGTACATTACCTCACTTTAATCCGAGGTAGCAAGCGACCATTCGAATACCGAATTTGGTATCCGTGCAGATTGTGGGAATGACTTTTCACTGTAGCGTGACATTTCATTACGATCGTGAACCGTGCATGAACTTTTTTGCATCGACAAAAATTCTTGTGTACTTGTACTTTGCTGTTTTGAATACCGTTGCTTGCTTTTCATGCGGGTTCTGTCACAGATACATTTTTGTAGGCTTCGATTAATTCCAGTGCTTTACGAATCGCCAAGAGTTTCGAAATAATCAATACGTAACAGTCGATTTCACTCTGATTAAATAACAACAAATTTGTATAATCGACGAATCGAGTCGGCGGGTGTATGTTACAATCGTATCGTATAAGTTACGTGTGATAAAATTAAGAAACAAATTTCAAGTATATACAAAAGTATACATAAATTGATAAAAATATATATGAAACGTCGTAAAGATTTTTCCTCGACCTTCGAATATTACGAGCTCATAATTCATCGTATAATATCTCGGTTGGAAATATTAACAATTCTACCGTCGTCTTTCGGTAGACTGAATAATACTATATAGGTATAATTGGTTTTTCAAATATGGTCGGTTGTTATCTCCGGTACTAATTGACTTGATTTATACCCACGTGTGGGGAGATAACGGCTTGCTTACTGCGGCGCTCTGTAAACTTCATCCTCGCGTATTTCTACCGAGAAACCAACGTGAGACCGATCGTCTCTCGCCGCAAAAGTTCGTCGTGCGAATGAAATAAATCGAATATAACAATTCAACCGTTTATAAAATACTCGCATTTCAAAAGAAACGAAAAAGTAAAAGAAAACATCCGAATGTTTCGGACAAAGGCCTCTGTAATTCTGGGATATTTTCACAGGTATTTAACATAACGATACATTCACTTGTCGCACTGTTTATGTGTAATCATCACCAAACATCCGTGTTCTTTTTCAAGCAAAATTGTTTTCCTGCTTCTCTCGATTGAATATAGAAATTTTTTGAAGCACTAATAATTTTAGAGCGAATCTTTGTCCGTCTCATCATCTTGTGTACTGAACCTAATTTACTTTGATTATAAACACGTATAATCATCTTGTCTTTTTTTTTTTTTTCATCACGTACAGTGAATATAAAATTTGAAAGTGTGTAAGAAGTGCACCGACTTGTTGAATACATCACAGCAATTATTTTTCCTCGAGTTTTCATCAATTCGCATAGTTGCTTTGTTAATCAGCAGAGACTGGTGTACAGAGAGGGTGTATATAGTTTTAGTTTAACCCCTGGAAAAGAGACGTAGACGTTTAGTTGTTGTGTTTGAGAGTATATAACATTTAATATACACCCTAAATTCATAGAGATGTGTTTAATATCGGAGCTGTTGGATTATGTTTCTTTTTCTCTTCTCCATTTTCTTGTCGGGTCGCGGGATAGTGGATTCGCGATTGAAGGTAACGAGCTCGGTCGGTACACACGAGAAAAAGCGCAAGCATAGCCATAACCAAATGCCGACCGAGGACACCCCCGGAATGATGTTGGGGGACAGGGGCGGTAGTAGTAAGGCTGAGGATGACTCTGTTTTTCCGACAAACTGCACGACAGTTATCTACGCCATTCCCGAGGAGGAACGCGTTGTCGTTGGCTATCTCAATGAGTGGATCAATGCCTACGCTTTCATATCAAGTGAGTATCAAACGATATATTTTCAAAACAACCCCTAAGCCTACGAATCGCGAATACCTCATTTTCAATACGCAGGAAACCACTCTTACCGATCGCGATCATTCTTACCGATCGTCGGTAAGATCGGGGGAGAATCTCGGTAGGATCTCGAGCCGTCTGTTTTTAACCAAAAGTGATTGCTGGCTGCGGATTTCTTCACACAGAATTCAGTATTTTCCAACGGGGGGTTGTTGAAGCTTAGACGCACGCTTCGTCATCCACTGAGCTGGATGTTTTATTGATTGAAACTATACTACATATATTTATTTATTTATTTATTTATTTATTATTATTATTATTAATTTTTCTTTCGTAAAGTTTTCTAATAAATTTTCTCCTCTTTACATTAGGAATGCGGGGAGTAAATTAAAAAAAAAAAAATAAGATATCTGGCTTGCATTTTTGCTGTTACGCATCTTACAGTATTATATACATACTCTTTACGATTACGTTACGTGAATATTATATAAGCATATAATACGTTTGTATTCTCAGTAGTTGGTAGATTTTATATGCATGTGTTTGAATTTTGAACCTAGTCTAATGTCTCTTTATTACATACGTACCTGCATCATCATATTATTATTAATCGAATTATTCATTCAAGGGACGATGTGTACTTTACGAGTATTCCATCTCTCGTTTTCATCGTTGTAACAGCAGTCTTGAACGATAATAAGGAATTCATATCCTCTCAAAATACACCTTTTAGAGTCTTCTTTCCCGTCAGTTACAACGACAAGTGTCTTGACCAATGCCACGAATCTCGTGAACATTACCCAAATACCCGTCCAAATGACGAACAGGATTCATTTTTCTTTTTTCGATTCTTCCAATCCCTCTCAGAAAACCAGGAGAAATTCTATCTCTACATAATCGTTTCGGTAACGGCTGGAATACTTCTATTCCTCGGTCTGGTTATCGGGCGATTGTTGGTCAGCCGACATCGCGCTAAAAGGGAGGCTAAATTTCACGCCAACAACGACGCGTTGCCGAACGGATTCACCGACGACATCTCGGAGATCGACGCCGACATCGATCTCACAACTCCAGTTGCCGTTCCGATGCAGGACTCGAGGTACTTGAGGGCTTTGTTATTTATAGTTTCAACAACATTTTGGAATTTTTTCATTGAAACGAACAAGTAAAAACTTAGCTGTTTCGTTCGTCGGCGACTAATCGCCGATAATTGATGTTGGATAAGAGCGAAATAGAGAAAAGAAAAAATGGGACATTTGAACCCCTATCCAGGATTCCGGAAACGCAGCTGGCCGAGCGTCTTCACGGCGAGCGTTACTACTCGGACGGCAGAATCGGGTTGATGGGGACGACGCCGATTCACGCTACGAGTCAGCAGCATCACCAGCATCACGGGGGCGTCAGGATCGACCTCGGTAATCACATGGTCGGCACCGACAGCCTCCACACGATCCTTCGATCGTCCGAAAACCCGAGAACGATGAGCAACAAGAGCTACTACTACGGCTGACAAGAAGAGGGGGCAGCCCTCCGCGAGGGGAGGCCCCCCACGTTGAGTCCGGTACCGGAAGTTACCACTCGGAAGTACTGCTTCTAGGTATACAGAAACGCACGCGCACATATATATATATATATATATATATATATATATATATATATATATAATATTATATATATTCGGTAATTCGTTATTCGATCACTGTCATCAACGTTGGTTCAATTCTTGTTATCCTCTTTTCACCACCTTCCTCTTCTTCCAATGATCACCCTTCCCTCCCTCCTCCCCCTTTCTTTGATCTTACCGCGCGTAATTACAACTGTAAATAATCGTCAGATCCTTTGTCATTGATATTGGAAGTCGTGTTTTTGTAGGCAAAGATGTGTCAAGGCGCATAAACAGCTGTTTAAAAATTGCATCCCGACTAGTTAGTTAGTTAGTCGGACTCTGATCGTTCGATCATACCTCAATTCACCGTTGTACCTGGTGGAAGAAAATCCTTAGCTTCGTTTTATTTTCTCGTATTATTTACTCTCGTTTCCCTGGGGATATTCTCATGTAGATTACACGGGTTTCCGGACTTCCACGCTTTATATTGATCTTTCTTATCGGCCAACCTATGTATTACTTACTTTCTCAAATAATATGTACAACACGGACGTACACTTGCATGTGATAACTTTCCAGAGGAAATGAGTTTAGCGATCGATTCTATCTTGGTATTTTTTATTTTATTTATTTATTTTTTTTTTTTTTTGCTCTTTGTCGTAAATTTTTTATTTTCCTCTTGCGTTTGTACGCAAAATTGTACGCGAGAACCTTTTTCTTTACCATTGTTGCGCAGTTTTCCTCGATCGAATATATCGCAAAACGGCGGCATTAGTGTAATGATAAATACGCACTGTACGATAATCATTCAACGTCTGTGACAAGCGACCTTTTACTTTATCTTTCTTTTGTGTTTTCACACGCGCGCGGAGCTGAACGAGTAAAGAAAAAAGAAGAAAAAAAAAAAAAAATCAAGCATAATTATAGAATTATATCAATTTGTAAATACAATCGCGTATATGGTAAGTATGTATGCATATAGACGTATATTACTCAGAAATGTATATTAGGATACAATGTAAATCCACAAATGCGTATCGGGTATGTAAACAGAATTCACGTACGAGAGTAGGAAATTTATTCCCGTATTGAGAGTCGAGGGTGATGAAAAAAGTTGTAAAAAATAACTTTAACCGATCTTGTGCCATGAATTTCTCTTTCGATAGTTTATATAAATTAGGTAGGTAATTGTCTTTACTATAACGATGTATTGTTATTTCAATAGGTATACATGTCACGCATACAGTGGTGGGATACAGATCTGTCTAACGATTGATACTAAGTATCAAATATCCTTGGAAATTTTTCATGTTCTTCTTTTTCTTTCACCGATATAGCAATCACTTTGTCACGGATCTTGTATCGTTCGACGTAAAGTTTTGCATCGCTAAAGAATCTTATTACAGAGGCTAGAGATTTGGATTTATCGCAAGTAACAAACCACAGCGAATGAAACGAAAAGGAAGAAAATTAGGGAAATTGATACGTGTTTAAAAATGTTTCACCCACGGACTCCACGCATGCGGATATTATAACCGTTGTACGTGTAAGGTGGAAAAATCGATCGGAGATGAACTCGAGGTACCAAAGATAATTAAGGTTGAATCAACAAAGTAAGAATAATAATATTAACAATAAAAATAAACAATAACAACAAGGGTTAACGGTAACGGTAATATAGATATTAAGAAATAATATTAACTATTCTTGTTGGAATATTTTCAACGGAGTGCCTGACAATTTGAATACACATATAAAATATTACCACACCTATATGTATTATGTATATAGAGCCGTAGGATTCACGTCTGCGCGTATCGTTATCGAAAATTTCCCAACGACCTTCGTAAATTCAACAACAATACCTATATAAATAGATGCATACGTATACAGACAAACGAATCGATATCAGTTTAATTGAGGAGGGAAAATGGCGGGGTGTATGAAACTCGTTGCGGGAAAACAAATGTAACAAATATTGAGTTTTAAAGAGAGATACGAAGAAAGTAAATCATCCTCGGCCAATTTGAAGATACTTGTACGGCGTAAGTATTGGTATTTCATATCGTACACACGTTTGTTACGCGTGATATGTATGTACAAATACGTACCCGTGCAACTGTACGCGTAATGATAACTTTGTTAGTAATAATCTTTTGTATTATATGGGAGTATGGAAATTTATCTATGATAATAATTATCATTACTATTATTAGTATAATTATAATGGTGATATTATTATTCCGTTGTACTACAAATAATTATTGAATTGAATATCGCGGCCGGAAGGCGATACGGTGAAGTAATATCGCGTATAATATACAATGCGTATGGTATAATTCACGATTCCGATATATTGCGACGATGCGATGGTGTAGCAAATGTACGGCGTATTATTCTGTACACTTTTATACCATCGTCACGTCGGCGTGAAATCGTACTTAAACGACGAAAACTCGGAGCAAGACGAAAAAAAAAACAAGAAACTAAAAAAAAAAAAACAAAAAACAAAAAGAAACAAAAAACAAAAAGAAAAAAGAATACGTTGTACATAATTCTGTAAAATATATGGTAATTAGTATAATATAGATGGTATACGTATAAAAATTTCTCAAAGCTGACTTGAGTACGCGTTGTATAGTACGTAAACAGGATGAAAAGAAAAAGAAGGAAAAACGTAAAACAACGGAAACAATGAAGAAAAATGAAAGAATCAACCAAAATGTCAGAAAATAACGTCACTAGTCTAGGTTGACTTTCTTACGCCTCTGCCCCCCCCCCCCCCCCTTTCCGCCCCCGCCCCCCTTACCACCCATATAATACTTAATAATATCAATTTGCCATTATTATTTTTCTACGAAATCGATACACTGTTGGATATATTTTCACTTTTTTCACTACGCATAAATTGATCCATACATATATATGTATGGATATACATATTACGTGTAGATATATTATTGATAAGAAACTCGTATAAATGATAAATAAATAATTGAATAAAAGGATGTTTGGTTTATCCGCAGAGCAGTGAAAGTGGATAACGCAATAACAATGATAACCACGACTACAAAAATAATAAAAGTAATGGTGCAAGTGCGTGAAATGCTTATAATTATTATAAAAGACAAAACGGAAGAATTTGATTTAGGCCGCGTTTAAATTTATTGCGTTATGTATCCGAGTGACAGGGATCAGCGGGGGGAAAAGGAAACAGAAACAATAAGAATCTATCGGTATCGACGATTGTACGTAATTGAAATATTATTGTAATATAGGTATATAAATGTATATTATTATATATACATAATACAAGTATATCACTGTTGTTATATCATATTAATATGAATGGAAAGAAAGGGAGGAAGGGAAAAAAGATTGACGTACGTACACGCGTATTATATCGCAAAAGTACAAACGGCATGTATGAAAGATGAGACAAGTGCGTAAAAGAGCGAATTGAGCATAAAAGAATTGAAGATAAACCAGATGAAAAACAAACAAGAAAAAGAAAAACTGAATTAAAATAAATATATATAAACATTGTCATAATAAAATATTACGGTCAATTTTTATCCGCACTTTCTCGATGAAAATAAATCGCATATCATGTTATATGCAGGGTCACGGTAGGTGTATTATACGTACAATTCTCTTTGTTTAAATAATTTGGAGTCTTTTTTTTTTTTGTTTTTTTTTTTTTATCTTTGCTCCACCCGGATGTCGAATGTCAATCGCTAAATCTTCGTGAATTTAATATTTCAAACTACTCGAAATCATCCCGCCGAGTATGATTTTCACGCATTGCACAAAGTGGCAACCCTACAACTTTTTAAGGGGGGATGGTGGTGGTTCACGCATTACGCTGGCCACATTAATACGTCGTGTCTGCATGGGAATCGATCCCGATTCAGGAATGAAAAATGTACTCCGAACACGCAGGTGTTTTAATAGGTAACTCGTTTCGTTCGCGAATATCGATATTACACCCGTGGCGTTTGCAGTTTTTATTGTTTTATTTATCTTTCGTTACTCGAAAGAATTTTCACAACACGAGTTTGTTCTCGACAAGTGGTGAAAAAAAAAAAAAAAAAAAAAAAAAATTAGAAATTATCACCTCATAATTGAACGATTTTTAGAGCAGTATATTTTAGCGTTTCTGTGATTTGTGTAATCACTGAATTCGTCCTAAGAATTGAACCGTCAATTTTTTTTTTTTTTTGTTTTTTTCTCGTCACAGTGGGATAAAAACCACAGGGAACTTTACTATATAATTAATATATTCCACAAGGATCCGATTCCTCGACGACAGATTGACGAATCGCACGCAGGTACAATACAACTCTTAATTATTATTGTTCATGATATCTGCTTCGTTAACGGAAGGCGGCGGGTGTTTTGTTAAATTTCGATCACAGCCCCGGGGGTTGTACGAATTATAACACATACCCAGCATGCAACGGCAGTCGCATGACGTTGAAAAATTCTCCGTCCCACAACCATTAAACTTGCTTTTCGCAATTAAAAAAACAAAAGGCATGCTTACACGACGAAGGGGACAAATCGCTCCCACGATTAAATTCTACCACCGCCCACGAATATCGTTCACAACGATACAACATGCCGAAATGAACAAGATGTCCGATAAGCATGCGACAATATTATACTATCCGCGTTTTGCGCTATGCGGGTTGATATACCGTACGATACATTTGTTTTCGATCACACGATCGCTCGTATACCTTTAATTTGCAAAATTATTATTTTTTCTTGCTCCCTGTTATTGTTGTTATTATTATTATTATTATTATCATCGTCGTCGTCGTCGTCGTCGAAGGGTGCGTGCAAAATATACCCAATGACGAAGGAATGATTAACGACCCGTTCCTCTTTCCAACACTGCCTTGATTTAAGTCTCGTCTTTTTCTTGCAAGTTTTTCTTCCCTTCACCCTGCTCTGTGCAGGTTTTCAATTTAAATTGCAGACCCATGCAGGTAAACCCGTACCTTGTATAAACCAACACGCCTCGAGGAATATATGCCTACGTATAGCAGCTGTGCCGAGTTGTCGTGTTCCCCGGCAATTAGGCAGTGGGAGAAACGTATTAATCAGAAACGTCATATTCTCTGGTAATTATCGAACGACGGTAGGTATACCTCCCGCCTATTCGCGGGCTGTTGCCCGTCGTGTCGCATCCTATGCTTACGCACGCGAATTGTCACGTACCGTATATATTGTTATATATTGTTACATTAACCGATATCCACCGCAGCATCTCAACTTCCCTAGTACGGAATGATTCGCGGCAACGAACGCAGTTTTAAATTAGTCTTGACAACCTACGTGCCTACGTAATATGTACACACATATCTGTACAGGGTGTGCCAATTTAAAGTACGCGTCACGTTTTCTATCCGTACTAATATTGTGAAAAGGTAAAGTTTGTTTGTTCGTAGGTAGGCGGTAATCTCTGGAACTACCGAAAGGATTTGCAAAATTTTTTTTCAGCATAGGCTGCAAATTCATTTTGATGAAACTAAGTTTTCAGTTTGAATCTTGAATAATTGTAAAAAGCGCCGTTTGACTGCTTTGTCGGCGTGCGCTAATGTACTAAAAAAATACCAGTCGTGAATAAACGTAAAAAAGTCGGTTAGTACATATGAGAGTATATGTAACGTGAGACCCGGTGAGTCTGATAGCTCAGAGGAGGATTTGCCGAGGAATCGAGGGTGTATCCGAGGGTCCGTCCGTCGGACGAAGGGGATTTTTCGCGGACACGCGGTCGCGCAACCAGGACACCATCACGATTCATAGAGTATAGTGGACTACGCAGGTATAGAGTAGGTATATATCGGGTCGATATTTCCTCCCCGAGGCTCACGGCCTCGGGTGACACTCCTGTCAGCTCACCCTCCCCCCCTATCGCCTCGCCTCGACCTCTTCGCGCCGCCCCCTGAACCCCCCGCCCGCTGGTTTCCTCTTTTTCCAGACCCCGCAGCGTCGTCTCTCCGTGCGGAGGAAGTCTGAAGGAAGGAAGGAAGGAAGGAAGGAAGGAAACGAGGAGAGAAAAGAAGGGAGAAAGGAAGGTTGAAAAAAAAAAGAGGTGGAAGGTGGACGTGGAGGAGGAAAAAATGAAAAGGGGTGAAAGAAAAAGACGGATGTAATCTGATTTTCTACCATCGCCGCGTAACGCGCAACCCTCTGATCCACTCGCCCCCTCACCCCGCGCCTCGTATATGTATATACCCTCCTGGTAGTTCTGAGAGAGACTCGACTTCTGAAGGCTTCGGGCAACTTTTAACCAAGGGAAGAAACTCCGGATAAGAGCATCCCGGCTTATATATCATGCACAGCGGCTGACTAATCATCTTCAATTCCGGATAATCTGTTCACACTGAGTAGCGAACGTTATCTGCGCCTACCGGCTCCTCGTAGATTATTATTTTCGATATCGTTATGCGAGATAATATCCGAAGGAGGAAAAATCAATTCTTACCATACAATTTTTCTTATTCAAACGTAGAGAGCAAAGATGTAGAAAATTTTTACCCACTCGGGTGGACCACAGACATGAAAAATCTGCAAAACCTGGATTGTCGGGGAATTTTTGATTCGGTCTTGGAAATAATTGAAAATATCAGATTAGAAATGATTTTTTTAGACAACAAGTTTTATTTTTTCGTCGATATAACAAATTGGCTTGTGAACCGACTTTTTTGTAAATTATATTTTTCTTCAATTCGAATTGAATTTTAGCCGAATATAGAGTTGATAATCTGAACGATTTAGGTTTTAGTAACTTACTAGAACTGGGGAAAATGTCTGGGAATACTAGGTTTTAGGCCCTGGAAAACCTGAAATTGTGACGGAATTTTTTCCACTCTGCGCGAGCTTGCATTGTTGTACATTAACGCTTGGCGAGACTTTGTAAGTAGTAACGGCAGAGGTGTGGTCAGACCGAGAATCGAGTTTGACGACTTTTCGCCATCGGAAATACAGAGAGGCGGAATTGTTGAAAACGGAAATTTAAAGAGCGTCGCTATTCAATCGAAACTCGAGTCGGTTAGGGCCGTAAGTATTTGTAATATGCTTGCAGCAAGCTCTCAAGCTTTTGCGGCTGCGATATTGCTGAAATTATGACTGGGTTGATTGAAAAGGCAGAAAATAAGAAGAGAGAGAGAAAGCGAGAAAAAACAGCGAATCAAACAGCGTGAAAAACGATATTGTAATTCGAGATGAAATTCAAACGGACTTGCGAGAGGGTGTAAGAGAATTTGAAAGAGGGCTTGATTAATGGGTTTGATGGAATCCCGGCGTCGCGGCATATAAGTGGTTCATTCAGTCCGGTTCAGCGCCTACGTTATATAAGGCGTGCCTAAAACCCGCGATTTTCGAGTGCCAATCGAGGCTTTCGTCGCGAGGCGAAAAAATCGCCGTTTCTCTTCAGTTGTTACATACTTACGTGCCTTGTAATAAAATGACGAAACGCGAAGCTGATCGGCAGAGTCTTTTTTGCACGTGAAAATTTCCAGCAAAGTTCCATCGGCGATAGAACAGTTTTTTTTTTTTTCGTTTTTTTCTTTCTTACCTCAGCCAAAATTTTTCCGTTTTGCCTTTTCCTCGCACTGATCGTGCCGACTGCAATTATTCAACCCAAAGATAGGGTTAAACGTGTTGCAGGCGCGAGGAGGGAGGGTGCGGAAAATTTTAATTAACCTTCCGGCTTTCCCGACTCCCTTCGCAATTATGACGCAGCCTGTAACGCGGTGCGTGCCGACCCAGCTGATTTAACCCCTGGCGAAAATTGTTGTAAATCACGCGTCCGGGCAATAATTGCGTTCGTTGCGTGGCCGTAAATTCTCCCTTGCCGAATCTGAAAATATAAGCGCCGAACCGGCGCGACCATTCATTTCTATAACTCTGATCCGCGTGTTTTGGCCACGTCGGTTATACTGGAAATTGAATCAAAGTGATCGAAAGAAGCTCCGACGATTATTTTTAACACATTCATTACCTGCGATTTTTTTCTCTCTTTTGCTCCGATCAAATTTGCGATAGTTTTCTTTTGAATCGAAGAGTCTGCCCAAGTAACGAGAGAAAATCCCTGAATTTCTGAAAACTAGAAAAAATTTTATACAAAATCGTTCAAATTCTTTGTACTCGTGACGAGACGAATATTTTGTAAGTTCAATGATTCAGCCCACCTGACCAGATCGATACTACGAAGATCTTTGTGCCGGATTTCTCAAAGCCCGGTTTACAATTTTTCAATTTTACTCACCGCAAACATCCTTTCTCCATCTTTTATTCGGTCGTGTAATGTCTTACACGCGTTGTTAGTGTACGAAAGGAAGACAAAATTTGATACTTCGTTTTAATTGAGCTTTGAGCGTCGTCAGCGCGCCGAGTTTGATGCCAAGGTGATAATTACCCGGCAGCAATTCCGCCTTGATCGAGGGGGTTGGATGGCCGAATAGCGTGTGCTGTGGCAAAACCTGCAGAGAAGAAACTTTTCCGCTTGTCTTACGCGTCCGTGTCAGGAACGCGAAGAGCCGAAACGGAATCGTTAGACCAAAAGTTTACTTACCCTCCCCAAACGGGACAGCAAAACTATTTAAAAAAAAAAAAAACAGGCGTAATCAGGGAAAATGAGATACCGCTGAGACAAAAGAGCGTCGGAGATCCTTTCCAGTTTCCGATGGAGATGAAATGCTTTCCGCACGGACATTGAACGCGTGATCGTCATTTCGTCCAGGGGGAATACGACTTCCGGCATCTCGCGTCGTCTGACAAATTCCAAGTGGCGTTTCCACTTCTTTTCCCCATTCAGTATCGCAACGCGATGTTTCGCTCGCCTTTGCCGTAAAAAATTCTTGGGATGCTTGGCGCGATAATGCGAGTGTCGACGGCTTGGACGATATCGATTCGAGCGATCGAGCTGCGGAGTAAAGAAGAAAGGGATTTCTAGGATAGCAACCAAGTTTACGCCAGGGGTGAATTCCTCCTCTTCCTTAAGCCCGTTCTCACGTTCTCTCGTATGATTTACGCACGTGTAGTACGTGTGTCATTCACGCAGGCTGTAAGTTTAGCTTATGTAAATGTTATCGCAGTCGGATCGCTCTGGCAGTTTGCCCGGGGAGTGAAAGCGGACCGGGTGATGCTGAATTTTTTAGGCACACTGAATCCGCCCCATCATACCGCCTCAGGATTTGGCTTGATTGTTTAATCCGACCGGAATACGAGGGGCGGTTTACGGAATAGCGCGTTTTTCGGATAACGTTCAAGTCTCGCAATAATATTACATCGCGTACCTCGTAACACGTTCTATACGCGTAAGAAATCTCAACGCATTCGTCACTCTGGGATCACATCGTTTGTAGTATATTATGTAACAAGGGGTTAATCGACGTTTATTCCTGTGTTACGTTCGGGATTCTATTATAAAATAAAATTACTAAAAGTAAAAATTCAAATACACAAAGCAATTTCAAAGGAATTCATTCGCGGTGGAACATCGACGAGAATTGAATACGCGATTGCGGCTGAGGCGGGATTAAATCGATCAATCGCGTAGCCGGTAATACAAGTAACGAGGTAAACCGCAACGCAGATTGCATCGTACGTATGCTGCGCGGTTATAAGAGAAGAGAAAAACCGCTTCTTTGCGCGATTTAATTAGCCACACGTTCCGGGAGCTTCCGCGGGTTTTTTTTTTTTCCCGCGCGTTCCAATGTCGTTCTGTATTTTTCCGTGAACCACTTCGGCCGGCCTGCAGCAGATAACCGAAGGCGATAAGGTCGCTGGGGTCAACCAACCTGCGATAACCGATGCAGGTGATTCAGGTCAGAGCTGTTTCCTGCCATGCATACCCGTCAAAGCACACTTTGCCCCATTTTTCCGTACAACCTCGTGCTGATTATGCCGCAGCTCGATAAGCTGAAACCGCGCGATGATCGATCGGGCTTCCCCGCTCGTTTCGCGAACCGATTTCGCGAAAATAATCGACGCTTTTGCGATCGCGTCGCGCAGTTATCGCTGCTTCAAAGTAAACGGAGAGGGAGAGAAAGAGAGAGACGAAAGCCCCTCTCCATCTCCGTTGCAAATTTTATTATATCGTTATATTGCGCACACCAGGGTGTCTCTTTTTCTCCCTCCCCCTCTCTCTCTCTCTCTCTCTCTTGCAAAATGTCTTTGGCTGAGCTTGGTTTAATTACTACAGTTTTCGTAACGCTCGGCTTTATACTCCGGGAGTAATTCCGCTTCGTTATCAAGTCGTGGCTCATTTTTATACCAAAGTATAATATATATCAGAATTTTCTACTCGAGGAAGAAATTAGCCAGATTTTCATCATCCCGTAAGCTCGAATCTATTCATTTTTTTTTCTCCTCCGTATCAGATTTGTCTGACTCAAATTACGTTTGCAATCACTGCAGTTATAAGTCTGATAATATTAACTCTCCGCTGTGCGTATTAATTGGAAATGAAGGATACGCGATTAGGTACCTGAAGTGTGCAGGTTACACTTTTGCATGGTTTAAGTTATCAACGTAATTGTAATAATTCACGTTTCGAAGAAATCGCTATTTCCAAATGTTTGAAATATCTGAAATCCAGTATAAATTGTAATAAGATAAAACAAATTGATATTGGAAAAGTTCAGCTACTTCAAAGTCACTATAAAATTGCAAAATAGTTACTTTTTCTCTCTCAATGGTTTTTGTCTTCTATCTTCAGCAGCCTCCACTTTAATGTATCAATTACACTCGGCCCAACGACTTTTCTTCCCCAGCTGTAACTCTGATCATTTGTAACTTCCCGTCTCCGTTCGGAGCCCTGCACTTCTGACGAATTAATTATGCATTGCAATCCCGTGCTAATTGTTTTACTTTTGCAAACATAGGCAGGTACGTACAACGCGCAGATCTCACGATGCGGGCATCGAGAAACGTTTCGAGACCGACTGTAAAGCGTCTTGACAACGGAACGGAAGCTTTTGAAGTAAAGCAATTAGATTAACGATGTGAATTTATTAACGTGCTTCGTTTAATTGAAATCAGGATTCTCGAATCCCCCTCTTCCTCCCTCCTCTTGAGCTTCCGCGCCTCATTCGAGGACCGAAAATCGCGTCCGTTTTACACCGCTTATAATTTCAGTTTTTTCTTCCTCTCAATTTTCGCGATGGCATAAAATTGTGTAGATATTTATTTTGCAGATAATCGCGTACCGTTCACTTGTTAGGTAACAATCGCTTATCAATTCAATTGTTTCACTTCGCTTCTCTTCTCTTCTCATCTCCCTCCCTTCCGCCGTTCGAACCGGTGGAAATTCTCACCGCCGTATAACAAACGCGGGCGTTCCGACGGAGTTTCGCGGCGTCGGGACGCTGCCTGCCCTGACTCAGCTTTAGCCGCGAATGTCGGCTCCGATCAATCCCTTCAAGGCCTTTCCTCCCGGTCGGACGAGAGTACGAATAAAATGATAGAGAACGGTGACGTTTCGTGAGAATTTTAAATTAAATAAGGATCGACAATTTTGAACGTCAACTGAAATTATCTCCGGCTGATTTTCATCGGCATTTTGTAATCGTGGATAGATTTCGACAAGCTCGGGCCACGAATCACATCGGATTCGGTCATTTCTCAATGCCGCGAGTATCTGATATACGGTAAGTAGAAAAAAGAAAAAAAAAAATGAAACAACAAATCGTTGTACAGAATAAAGTGAAAATGTGGGCGGTGTAGTGAATTTTTTAAATCCAAATTAAACGACGACTCTGAAAAATATTGCGGAAGGCCAAATTGCGTAAGAACTGTCGAGATTTCTATTATTCTTTTATATTCCAACAATGTAATTTTATTATCCTGCATTTTCTCCTCTTCACATTTTGAGTAGCTACCCACGATATTTCGACAATTTCTACGTTTTAAAAACCTAAAAATTGGACGATCGCCGTTTTTAAACCCTTGTCTCTACGCATTTCGAGCCCTAATCCACATCCTGTGACCGTTCAACGTTACGCTACCCGAGAAAAAGATGCGAGAAAAAGAACATGCGCGCTATTCGAAATTGTTACACAGTTTCTACCGCATTTCGCCACCGAAATCGGGCCGTACTTATCATCTTCAATAGGTAGTAAAGGTGGGCGCGTCGCCGAGGGGCAAAAGCGTACAAGGTATAGATCGCCGTCTCATTCACGAAGAGGTACCGCGCCCAAGGGTGAAACGCAGAGGACTGGGGGTCGTACCTAGGCGGAAGAGAGAGGGAGAGGGAGAGGGAAAGACACACCCTTGCAAATATGTACCCAAGCAAACACTTACGAAACAAGGCTAAATTGATGATGACGAGCTGCGTTGCAGAGTCGCGACTCTTTGTCGAAATGGGCATTTTTATTCACGAGGTTCACGTGAACACGGTAGATGAAAACATTAAATTCTAATTATCATTAGGAAATTTTCTCGGTGTCGTTTGTCGTAAAAAAGTAAAAAAAAAAAGGACGACATAGCGATGAGATAAAGAGGAATGGAGAGAAAAATGATGGAAGGTAACAAAGTGACTTACTTACTTCGATATCAGTGACAAGAGTTAAGAAAAATACGTCGGGCTGTCGTCAACTACAAAGACAGGTTGGAAAAACATTACTTTAAGATCCATGAAACAACGGTAAGACGAGCAAGAAAATTTACCAGGCTAGTTGACAAAGGATAATGTATTGTACCTATATCTGATTCTTTGGGGAACATTTGACGTATTCAAGTGTGAATTTAACTACACTCATTTAATTTAACACCATTTTATTCGACTAATTTTTTTTTTTTTTTAAACGATGTATTTTCTCTTCTTTCTGACGTATGAAATTACACCGAGATATAATTTCCTGCATGAATTTTACACGATCGAGCAAAAGCCCCCTTCGAATTTTGATTATCCTCTCTCCCTCTCACCGTCTCTCTTTCTTATTCCCTCTCCATCTCCCCTAAATCTTCTCGCCTTTTCTCCAATCACGGGTAAACAGCACAATTACAGCACAATGACACGTTATAACATAAATGCACACAGCCGTAATTCACCTACCTTCGCATCCATATTTTACTTCGTGAGAATCGCACCTCGGCTAACCTGAATACGTAACAGTTGAATATTCCTCACAGATTCAACGTTTTTACACACACGGTCGTTTCTGGAATAGCGGAATAGTTGAAAAGGTGCAGAACGGTTAGAATGAAATAAGATGTGAAAGTCGTTTTTAAAAACACCGTCGTTATTATTATTATTATTACTATTATTATTGTTATTATTTTTCACTTTGTATTGATTATTATTATTATTAATGTTATTGTTGTTGTTGTTGTTGTTGTTTTTATTGTAATCGATAACTCGCAACTGCTTACAAAATCAAGAATCTTTTGTCGTCTTCTAAATTATCATTTATATTATTCCTTAATATTATTATGCGTTATGGATCAGGGTCAAGTCACAGGTATATATATATATATATATTTCTCATCATCTCGGCGAATATTATATCCTATGTAAACCTCACTTATGCGTAGATGTATCTCGTTACAATTTCTATACCTGCGTATAATATATTATATTACCTAGGCATATATGAATAACGTAACGTCTAACATTCGCGTTACTTCGAGTGGGATAAAAATTTTCTTTTCTTTTCTTTTTTTTTTTTCAATTTATTTTGTCATTTATTTATTGATTTCTGGTTTAATTTTTTTATTATTCTTTTTTTTTTTCTTAAAAATAAAAATATTCTATTCAACAATGTACGATCCACGCACGTAATTATAGATATTTAATAGGTCGTGTAATAATAATATTAAAACAAGTGTAAACGTACATACAGGTAGGTATACTACGTGTAACATGCGAATACATATTGTAATAGAAAATTATTCAGATCGTGATAGTTCGACTGAAGTTTCAAGTTTTTTCTTTCCTTCTCGTCTTCAATCAACGATCAGTTTTAAATTAATTTTTTCAATTAACTTGGTACGACAAAAAAAAAAAAACTTTCATCGCGAGACAAGCAGCCGACTAGCTTCCACGCATTCAACGATTCGTTGACAAAATTTCACCTGATGTAGAATTGAAAAGTTTAATCAAATTTACGGATAATCCGGTAATCAAATCGTGGAAAATCGCTTGAATACGAACGCGAGGAAGTTACTTGAATTCACAAGCTTAACGTCATAATATACCTACGATGATCACGCCTTTCTTCATTTCTTGATTATACATTTCATATTTATACCTATTATGCGGTATTTACTTTGGTTAATAATCATATCGTAACACACCACTTGCATATAACTTATAATATTTAGTTTAATACGCATTAACGACAAGCATATCGGTATTTAACGCCTGGCTGATAAACATAGAAAAAGACTTCGCAGACTATTTCGATACATAAATTTTCAAACGAAAACATGTTCTGTAAAAAATAACTCTTACCGTTCTTACAAACTATTATTTAATATTAGAAAAATTCGGTAGTAGAACAAAAAAAAAAAAAAAAAGAAGAAGAAGAAGCAAAAAAGATAAAGGCTGTGTGTGAAATCACTGAAACGTGTGAACGTAATTAAATGGTAATAACAACGCATGCCTGATATAGTATATTTTATATTTTATATATATATATATATATATTATTATTTGTTTATTCATTTATATATCTATATAAAAACAACCCCCTGTCATTTAGACCAGCTAAACTTTTTATCATCGGGTTACTATAATAATATATGTATATGTTTTATGTTACGTTATATACTGATGAACGTTCCTCAATAATTCGTTAACATTTATCTATAGTACCAGATCGTAATTCATATGTTTTACTATATACGCGTATATACCTATATAATCGCGAGTGTAATACATGTGTGTATATCATACAGGCATAATTTCTCACAATTAGACATATACATTCTAAATTGATTATTTTGTAATTAGTACACGTTTATACGTTTCAAACGTTACCGACTACGCCTCATTCTTTGCACTGCTCCGAACTTTTTTTTTTCATTTACCGTACCACAATTTTTTTTTTTTGTTTTTTTATTATTTTTTCATGTTCTCTATTTTGATTTATCCTTTCTCTTCCAGTCGGTTCGATAGAATCGAATTATTTATTTACGGTGTATAACAGTATAGTAGGTACGTGTATTACATATTATTCATAAAATTGTTATTCTAATTCTTGCAGGTTCGATAAGCTCAAGATGCAGCGTACATTTCGATTATTTATTTATCTTATCTTTCATTTGATGCGGTTCCGTAGGTCCGTGTTGATCGATTCGTCGATCAATACTGTTCAATTTCTCTTACTTCTCTTCTTTTATCATTTCATCCAATTATTATTCGCTAATCTAATAATATGTTGAATCGTTTGAAACGTTATTGGTCAGAGCTTCCGCGAGTTTCGTGAAAATCTAACTGAGGCGCCCGGCGCCAAACATTGTTTTCTTACGATTCCAATTTCACGATTTAACCGAAGAGCGGCTTTGATTGGATTTTGATTTGCCGTCGAAGGGATATTTTGATTTTTTAGCGTTCCGGCAGTGCCCGTGTCGATTTACGATCGAAAGCGGTTTCTCTCGGTTTTTTCTTCTCACTCTCCACCCGTCGACTCGTTACATTCTTTTTTTTTTCTAATCTTTTTTCTTTTTTTTTTTTTTACCTAACGGTGATTCCTGCAGCTATCGTATTTCGCGTATCGTGTACAATTATTTATACCTATGCACGTGATTATTTTAAGATTGGATTTGCGTCGGTTCTACGTTTATTGTTTTTTTTTTTTTTTTTTTTGTTCCTTGTTTTTTGTTTCATAAATTTTTTCGCGTTTCGTTTTATCTATCGCAATTAGAAACGTATTCACGGATTTTTATCGGTATTTCAGCAATTTATTAATAATTAATACAATTCGCAAGCGAAGGCGGTCAAAACTCGCTTAATAATTTATTACAATTAATAACGTATTATACGCGTAACTTGTTACTGATGATTAATCGTGAGGATAAAATATAATATTCTGATTATTGTATACATATATATATATAATTGATATGCATTCGCGGATTGCATCGTTATTTAACAGCACAAATATATAATATTCGTTAGTATCGTCTAATAATTACCGTAATACACTCGCGTTGAAATTCGGCCATTGCGTCGCGTGTTTAGTTACATATTCAGCCATTTTTGTCTCATAATCCCGCATGTTAATTCACTTTGAGTTGAATTTTTTTTTGCGTGTTTTTTTTTCCACCCTTCCCTCATCCCACCCTCACTCATTTATCTCGTACATTTTTCTTCTTCTTTTTTTGTTTTTTCTTTTTTAATTTCTTTTTCTCACAAACGTATCATATTATATACAATACGAGCCAAGAGAATCTCGGACTTTTGAAAAAATTAATTCCCCGTGTTTCACGCATTTTAAACTTGTATAATATATTCACTCAAACGTGATCGTACAATATGTGATAATTTCAATATAGGTAAGGTGGCATATAAACGTCCGTCTGTGACAAACATACGGGTGAACTTATTTTTCAATCTCTTGTTCCACGTTAATGCGGGTATAAAATTTTCATACGTCTGTAACAATTGATCGTAATGTTTTACGGGGGTGAAAATTCTTTGGAGAATATCCGAAACGGCGATGATAAATCATCTTCCAGGATTTAGCATTGCGGTGATAAAAAATGTTTCACAGAGCAGGGAATATGTCGAATGTAAGCACGGATATTGTTAAAACGGTGACGCAAGTGTCCGAAGGATTATATTATACGTTACATGCGAACGCGTCGGAGGATGAAGAATTTTTGATAATATCATGTGATACTGTACGCGCACAGTGGACAAAGAAGGAAAATGTCAAAGGCAAAGCGCGCAATTACCGAATATAATGTATGTCGTAGAACGTATTGCGGGGTTGGGGAATTTTCCTATTTTTAAACCTGACCTCACATTCTTCATGTTTCATATATATATATATATATATAATTACTATCGCGTCATAACGTTACTTTTTATCCTACTCTTTTCGTTTCAAACCTTATCTCTGTTATTTTTTTTATATTTTTATTTTTATTTGTTTTTTTTTTGTTTTTTTTTATTTATTTTTTTTTCGCTCCATTTCAATTTTTTTTCAGTTTCGTTCATTCTTCTTTTTTTACTTGTTTGTTTGTTTTTTTTTTTTTTTATATATTTTTTTGTCCTTTTACCTGCTTTCCAAGTTGAAAAACGGCGCCTAAGTATATTGTCGCGTGCACTAGGTAGTTTATTCATTTCTTTTAATTACTTATACAACGTAACCTTTGCTTATACCGTTTACACCTACGCGTATCATAATTTTAACTTAAATATTACATACATAGCATAAACACATGCGGCTTAAACGACGTGACGCGCGATCTATGCTTTAAATATATCATTTATCAATTTATTTACTTCGTCATCTTTTATATTCTGCTCTTTGTTTTTCTTTTTTTCTGTCTTTCTCTTCTATTCACGTGTATATTATTTTTTTTTTTTTTAACGTACCATGTTTATTTCCCATTAGGCATATCTTCTTCTACACCTGTTAAATCGTTTTACGTTTATTCATAATTTTCGGTTAATATTCATTTGCTTATAATCGATTTATTTATTTCTTCACTTTCTATCATCTATCACGTATGTATGTGTGCATGTATATATTTACGTATATATATCTATATATACATGCATGTGTATGTTAGTCGTTAGGATATATACAAAAATGACATCCAGGCCCTTTTCGGTAAAATATTGTAGGTTTATGTATTTAGTTACGTCGATTAATCCACTTTGTAATGCGTAATATCGACGATTAAGCTGCATTTCTCCGAATTCTCAACGGAAATGGATAAGTGAGCAGTTGACAATTTATATTTTGGAATTTCCCAGAATTGATCGCCTCAACATTGTGATTTGTTATAGATATTGGCTGAATAATTTCACTATTACAATATTTAGTGTATTTTATAAATCGTTTGTGTAAACTTATGCTACATTAAAGCGCTTACATAATTAATCGTTACGTTATGTATTGAAAACGAGTCATTCGGTAAATTCGAATTTTTAAAAAAATTTACAGTTGATTTTCATAAATTATAAAGTATACGAGTAATTGCGTGAAACGCGAATCTTTTTTGTTTCACAATCCGCAGACGATTATATTCAACGGGGTTATAAATTGATCTTGAAGAAAAAACGCAAGTTTCTTGTGAGAAAAAATCCATTTTTCGATTTAAAAAGTTGAAAACTCTCGTCAAAAATAATGATTTTCTCAGAAAAAAAAAAAAACCCCAAAAGATATGTTTAAATGTTTAATCCGAGCTCCGCGGTTTCGTAGAGATTTTAAGGGTCTGCAAAATGCTGGGATAAATTCGTTCCTCTATCTTCTTCCACCCTTCTCCGTAATTCACATCAATATTGTATCAACTCGCGTAGAGATGGTAGATATTTTATTCAAGAATGGAGTTTTAGTTTCACGACGTTTTCCTAAGAATCAAGCTCACACAAAAAAGAAAAAAGCAAAAAAAAAAAAAAACTGAAAACACTGAAACAAACGCTGCAATTTCCATGTAAATAAATCATCCGAAAGGAAATAGAAAAATTTCCCGGTTGATAGAAAATGATGCCTGATGTGTTATTCCTGTAAGGTTGAATAATCTAAGGATGATCTCACCGTTAACTATTCTCTTTTCACTTTTTATTATTATTATTATTATTATTATTATTATTATTATTATTATTATTATTATTATTATTATTATTATTATTATTATTATTATTATTATTATTATTATTTTGTTTAAATTTTTCTCCAACTCGCAATTCCTATAAAAAAACTGTATCGATTTGGTCCATCGTCAGTCGAGACACAGCCCATACACCTCTACACTATAATAATATTTATAGATATAGAGATACAGTATAGAATACAGAGCTATTTTATTTTTGTTTTTTTTTTTTTTTTTTTTTCATACACCGTAGCTATATTGTTGTTTTTATTATTATTATTGTTATTATATTGCTCCAATCTCCCTTCTATGCAGCTTCGATGAGTCAATCAATCCCCTCGTAGGCTTTTATGTAATATCCTATAACTACCGTTAACTTACGTTTTATACGTATTATTTATATAGACGGCTATTTTGTTACCTCTTACATATGTTTCAACAATTTTTTATTTTTCTTTATCGTACTCATCACTATACGCGATTCTTGCGCAACATTATCATGTAACAATATAATATACATATATATTATACACTTCCTTTACGCATTCAATAATAATAATTATAATAATAGTAATAAAAAAGAATTGAAAAATGAGAAAATGACAAAGCTTTCCGCGTATCCATTGCAAAATTACTTTCTTTCTTCAAGTACAACAGCGAAGGGATGAGATCAAGTTTTACGAAACTCTATATCACAAGTCGCTGCAGAGATTTTAGTTTAGTTTGTTCCAGCTTCTCTTGTTTGTTTCATTCTCAAACTGCTGGGCAGTTTATTATCTCCCCGCTAACCTGCATGTTTGCGGATACGAAGTTATTACGCGTACCAGATTTGATCTCGCGAAATTTCTCGTATAACACCGCGATGTGAAATAATATCCTTTATCAGGAATTTTTACGAATAATACCGAAATACAACCGCAGCGACTTTATAGATCATATTTCGTCGTTTTCTATAGATGAAAACTTCCACGAATTAGGACGCGTCCGAAGTTAAATGAAAAACCGGTTACCGGTTGGCGAAATTAGCATCTTAAAAAAAAAAAAAAAAGTATTTTTCCGCATCGTTTAATCGTACGTTCAATTGATCTCGCAAATCGAACCTAATTCGGACCGGATGAATTACAGTAAAGGCAAGTGTATTACAATCAACGCGAGTAAAATGAAACGGGAAACGGAAAATCTTGATTAATCATAGGGCGTAGACGCGTGCAGGTGAAATTCTTCATACGTACGTAGAAATGTCGGTAGAATTCCGGAGAGGCGGAAAGGACGGAGTGCAGAAGGTCGCTCCACCTCGTGTCCTAGAGATCGGACTGCGACGTCGGCAGGACGCTTTCCGCCGTCTCCTCGTGACGTCATAAGGGCCTCGTTACGTCACCGCATTCGCAGTGTGGCACGTGACCCCGCCGATCGACCCTGTTGCTTATCGAGTGATCGCTGAAATCGAGAGGGAGAAGATGAGAAAAAAAAAAAAAATAAGAAATTACAATCGCAACTTTACTTTGCATCGAAACATATTGCACGTACATTGCCGTCAATTTCAATGGTATGTGTGAGAATAGGGACGAGAGGAGAATGGGCGGGGGGGGAGGTGAGAAAATGACAAAACGCTTCCCGAGTCGGGCTTCGATCTGGACGAAACACCGGACGGCACGTGATGACGGCTTTCTTTTTCTCCTTATTTTCCATTAGCTGAATTGGCCAGGATGTGAAATGGAAAGGCGTGGAAGCTCGAACCCGCGAATTCGTGGAAGAACGGATATTAATTGCGCTCTTTTACGCCCCGAAGGTGACTTTTTCCTTCGCCCCGGATCCTGCAGTGACGCCGGAGTCTCAGGATTCTGTCCAACTCTACGCGTTGTTTGGATTGCATTTCGTTGCGACTGCTTTAAATTAGTTTTACGCAACGCGAGAACGTTTTACACGTTTTTTTTTTTTTATGCGTGTTTTCCGTGTACAAAGTAGCCGTTTCTGTGACGGTAAAGTGAGTCTGCGAATTATACTATTTCCGCTCTTTCGCAGCGTCCTTAATTATTTTTATGTATTTTTATAATCATCATCCGGATTCCCTCTGACGCGAAAATCTCTGCGACATGTGCCAACTCGCGACGTTCTCTTTTATCGTTGTTATAATTTAATTCGGTTGGCGCTGCTCGAGGAAAACAATGGAAAGCGGCTCGCAGAGTTTCTCACTTCTTTCGAATTTCACGTTTTGCGAACAAGCTGCGCAGAATCGACGCTCAGAAATCATTGTGCCTGTAAGGGTATCGCGCGATGACAATTGAAAAACCAATTCTCGCGACCCAAATTCTATTCTACGATTGAAATCTGGAGAATAATGGAGAGGAGAAGCCCCGAGGCTGGGATACCCGGCATGTAATACCCTGCGAAAGGTTTCAACAATGACGCCATTGTGCAGGACGGTTTTTGCAAGACATCCGCGGAGTTGATTATACAACGTACAAGTTATACACGTACGCTTGCTTTCTTGTATCCGCGGTCCATTTAATAATACACTCGATAGACTCGGAATTTTGTTGGTGGAAAAATCGATGCTCCTGGGTACAATAAAAGCGCTCGAATACATCCTTTGACGTCACTCTTTGAAATTTTTCTGCAGGTGGTTGGAATTTTCATTGAAAATAAAACCCGCGCTGCAGTTGAAAAACGCGGAGCTTCCGATTATCCAGAAAGCGCGGAGAGCTTGCTGCGTGTCGATTAAGAAAACGGCCATCCGATTGGACCGATATAAGGGGCCTTTCGGGGATTGAAATGTTGCGAACCCCGCGCCTCGACAAAAAGCTACGATCTATAAGCGGAGTCCTCGCATTTAGTCTGGCATTATGAAAGGTCGCCGTACTCGCCATTTGATCCCCGTCCGCCTCCTTGAATGAATGAATCGTTAATTTGGCACAGGGGGAGAAAACAGTACTAGAAATCAAAATAAGCAGAGAGGAAAAGGGGACGTTTCTATTTCTGTTCGCATGCCTGGCATTAATTCACCTCCATCCCCCTTTCATGCCACCGTCGAGTCAAATTGGACGAGATGCGAAATCGATTCGGACCGCGGGGATTCCCCGAGCCTTGAGACATCTGACACGTGACAGTCGTTTGCATGCCTGCCTGAATAGAAATTTTTGAAAATGGAACAGGCCGAGTTTTAACGAGCGTCGTTGAAACGGCGATTCTTCCCCGAGGATGGAAAGGACGCATCTTGTTAAATTTCCGCCCGTTTCCTCCCTTTTTATTCTTCTTCTTCTTCTTCTTCTTCTTTCTCTTGTGTTTTCGCGGTTGGAACAATATGAAGCGTGGAAGAGGTCAAGGCCAAAACGGGCGGACCGACGAGTTGTTTCCCTCTTTGTACAATTAATTTAATTTAAAGCCACGCTACCCTCGTCGTGATGTGTGTGTCTCTGCGAGAGACAAGGTATGCAGGTACATACATTCTACAGCAATTACATTTCCGCCGTGCAGCGCGCTGGGCGAAGCGTTTTAAACCCAACAGACCCAATTATAATTTACACGATGGTCCCTCGTACGTATGCCACTTTACATGCGGGATTTATAGTAGGTCGTATTTGGTATGCAGGGGGGAGAAAAAAAAAAAAAAACAAAAAGGAACCACTCGTGCTAGTTAGGACAGCTAAAAAGGGGACCGAACCCACTCGTGATCCTAAACCCTTCCACGATCGGACTCTTTCACGTGAATCTTATAATACGTGCGCTGTTATATCGCGTTTAGTAAAAATCAGATTATATGTTAGGAGAAATGGCAGTTATATTCCTTTCAATGCACACTTTCACGGTCGAACGAAGCAGACCGACGAAAAATATGGCACCCGTTCTCCTCCTTGCAAAATGTTTGCAGGAAGTATCAGTCGGGGTGAATTCCGGATATCGTCTATGAGGGCTTGCAAATTGTTATCATCTAGTCTAGTACGCGGCCTTTAACGCCTTCGTCCAAATTGAAACCCAATCTTGATCCGGGCGCCCGTGTGTTCGACCGAACGACGGAGTGATCATAGATTGTGAATCTGAAGGCAGCGCCTAAATTGATCGGCAGTTATAATTGATTAGCGGATTCCGAAGCGGCTTGAATTCCCTGAAACCTGGTGGCATTGGCACCAGGCACCGTTTACCGTCCTCCGGCTCTGAATCACCCCGAAGATGACCCGCGTCGCGAGCAAGGCTTGACCCTTGACCGAAGTCCGCGGGGTCACGCAACCTCGTTTCGGTCACGCTGCGGGCGAAACGCGTCCGAACCGAGGCATGCGGGGGAACGGCCGAAAGTCACGAAACCGGGGGAGGGTGAATTGATCGATACGGAGTGGGTGTCGTGTATTTTCGCCCGCCTGCATAGACGCGTTCATCGATTCCAGCCACCCCCTTCGGTCATCATGCGGAATAATAATTGCATTCGCAAAGCGAGGCGACGCGCATTCAGCAACACTTCCCGAATTCCCGAACAAAAGCTGATCCGCGTGTCTGGAATATAATGTACGCAACGGTGATTGGCTATTCTGCGGGTACGGTAGTACTCAGTTTTTCTTTATTTTTCTTTTTTTCCTTTTTCTTTTTCCACTTGGCAGTAAAGTCGCCGCTTGAAGGAGGCTGAATTAGTCGAACATACAATGAAAATCCCTAGACAATCATTTTTCGAACAAACGCCAAGGAGAAGGTCTACTTCGGCACGGACGGAGTCTCGACTTGAACGCGACGACAAAGGAAAACTCTGTCAACGACACTCGACGCTTGTGAATACAAATTTTGCCACCCTTGCAGCTAAGGGCGCTCCAGGCGGAATTTTTTTTTCAATCAATTCCTCCCTGTTTTCCTCTCTCGCCTTTTTCCATTCCGATTATACAGCTGCAATAGCCGCTTCAAAGCTTCGCGTACGCTGCAAAGCGTCAAAAGCAGTGAAACAAAAGCACCGCACATTGCAGCTGTGAAGTCGGGGGTGTCGGACGGATTGAAGCCGCGTCTATCGCAACGGAAGTGTGGCGAAAGGGCTGCGATTCACAGAAACAAAGGCGCTCGCAAAGTGGAAAATATTCTCACCATTTTCCCCCGTTCAGATGTAATTTTTCCACTTTACCTGCTCAACGCGGCTGGTGGAAATGGAAAGAGAGTGATGTACATATATATAAAGATTGAGCGAGAATTACGAAAATTTACGAATGCACTTTCATCTTTCGCTTATTCTCGAGAGCTTGTCTACTTTGCATAACGTTGAAACTTTGATCGGAGGCGCACGTAGGAGAAGGTGGAGCTAACATCGTTAAACTGTACTTTGGAAGACTGCGGACTACGGGCATAACAAGAACTTTTCCGAAACTGGTTTCAGCCGATGGCGCCATGCGCTTGCGGAACGGATTGCGGCACTTGAGGTGGCCGCGCGTAAAGCTAGAGAGGACCGAGTGAAACTTTCAAGGAATTACCATAATTTCGTATCGCTTTTTACATTTATTCTCGCAAACGGCTCTCGCCACTTCATGCAAATTAGCCTACCTTCACCTCGATCGGTGTCGGTCTGTGAGTCACGTGTTCGAGGATCCGGAGGGTCCGCGAGAAAATTGACATTTAATCCTCTCTTGTATCAAATATTATGTGTATATTAATGATATACTTTACGATATATGATATAAAATGATACCGATGACGAAATGTCTTTTCTTTTTGCTCAACGGTTCGAATTCCATTTTCAACCAGATTAGATAGGAAGCGTCGGTAAAGCATCGGTAAGGGAATCTGTCTTCGGAACCGGCGTTGCCTCTCTTGTGTGAAACTGACGGCATTGAGAGCAAAAAAAGTGAACAGCGAAAGTACGCCAAAGTCTATTTTCTCTTCTCTCGACAAGCCTAATTTCATTTTAATCAGATCAGATAGAAAGCGTCGGTAAAACATCGGTAAGGGAATCTGTGTTCAGAACCGGCGTTGCTTATCCGCTAACCACCCCTCACAATTCCGTACCCCTACGGAGAACTTGTGCATCAAGTACCTTAGATACGTATTAATTCGATTCAATCCAGTTGCGTGGAGCAATGTTGCCGTTTCCGTTTCCGCTTACGCTCACGCTCCTTGAATTTCGTTTCAACGGACCGCAGCCGAGGCGCGAACGGATACAAGGAGCGACTATTAATTACAAGCTCATACAGAAGCGTCGATAATGTCGAGTAAGGAATTCAGGTCACGTATTGATCGGAAACCCCGTATACACCAGACGCATACCCCTCCCGTTATAAGTGCTTCTCTAATCGTCAGATCTGGATCAACAGATAGACCTGCGGGATATAAGAAGGATTTCGCGGCATCGAAGCGAACCTACCGAAGCTCTCTGCGGATTACGGCAGACTTGAGAGCGTTTTCCACCGATCCCAGTGTATTTTTTCGGCCCGTTATGCAGCCCGTAATGCACCGGCCCACGATGAAATTGCAGTATTTCTTTCGGTCGGTAAGTGGAAGGGCGGTAGGGAGGGAGGGAATGATGGCAAGCCGCCAGCTGAGCTTAGCGAAGCTCTAGCCTTTAGGATGAAGAGCTTTCGACCGATATATCGATTCGCTGCTGACACGCGACACGCGACAGGGCGAGCTTTTCTCTATTTTTATACCCGTTTCTTTCTTTTCTTCGCCGCTCTCACCCCCGATTCTCTCTCGTCTCACTCGGTGTTGCGGAAGACCTCGGGAACGGTTTGCGAGTTGCCGGGAGCGCAAACAGACACCGGGGTCAAATAACTGTGACAGCTAACAAGTGCGCGCCACCCTTGGTTAATCGGTAATGGAATTACATGGAAGCCGGCGCGTGTCAATCACGTGGTTAATTGAATGGAAAATGTTAAGTCGACGAATCTTGTTACGGGACGTACGATAGTGGCTGCAGCTGTTTCTTCCCTCCCCGCTTCTTCGACATTTTTATTCCCTTTTTTTTTTTTTTCTTTTTTTTTCATCAGCCACTACCACCACGGCGGCGCGGGCACCGCGCTTCGTTATAAACGTCATTCGTTCTCACGTCCGTCGTCTAGCCAAGGGGGATATTCAAATTTTTACCATCCATCGACGCCATTAGCGAACCAGCCCGCGACACCGGCTTCGTGCGACGAAATCGGAGTCGTTAAAAGCTCAACGTTCTTCTGTTTCGTCTCCACTTTTTATCGTTCTCTTTCTTTTTTAATAAAAAAAATTTCAAAAAACAAACCATCGTAACTCCGTGGCTGCAGGCGTCTTCTCGAGAAGCGAACATCCCCTCCATCCCTATTTTCACCAACGCATCCGCAGTCGTAAATTCGCAGCTATACGTAACGAAGTTGAAGTAACAGATATTATTCGAGTAATAACGAACATAAAATTGAACTACTGAATAATTGAATTCAATTTATTCACTTTTCGCAAAACTTCTTTTTCGTCGAAATTTCCCTCGAGAGATGAAAATTATACAAAAACTGACGACGACGAATGGATTGGATGGTCGAAAGTTTCCACGCATGCGGTTTTTGGCGACTTTGTAATAATTATACCGATCCGAAGAGAAAGTTTGTAAATTTATTAACGGCTGGATGAGGCGAAACTTTTCATCGTCATCGTCATCGTCGGGTCTTCGTCGTGTTCAATGCGGGCAATTTAAGGCGAAGCGAAAGGGTCTCGAGATCTTGAACGAGTACGAAGGGATTGCGTAAGAAGACACGAACCGGGGTGAGTTGTGTGATATAATTGAATTATGCATGTCAAACTTTTTACCGAAGCGAGGCAGCGGCGCTCCCGGTATATGTAATAACAACGGATCGTTACAACGTTAACCGATGTCGAGCCTGCTCGCAGCGTTATGTCACAGCGACGCGATGTGTTGCGCGGCTAGAAAAGCCCGGCTTCATGGTAATATCTATGTACGAGGGGGATGGCTTTCACCACATCAGCTGTTCTCGGAGCCGTATTACACCACCTTTCTTCGGCACTTTGCGATATTAATTTCCAACCTCCTCGACCGGCATTCGGCCCCCTTTTCACCCCTATTCCAATACGCTTCCAGTCCTTTCAATATAATATTGACGTACCAAGGTATCCGCTGCAGCACCGTCGAATGCCAAGATATTAAACCGCTCTAAAATACAACGAGAAACGTATCGACGCGACGACGTGCCAATTTTTGCACACGTGCGCAAATCCGGGCTTTGGAGATTGTACGGTAAAATGGGTACATCGATATTGCAACCGAGGAAAAGGGTGAAAAACATGTTTACAGAGGAAAGTACGCACGCGGAGGACTCGAATTTCGCATATTTATTTCTTTCCACCGTTCCGTCGGTGTTCCGAAAAATCACGTACGAGTAAAAACAGGGATGTTTTTCCTTTCCCATCCCCTTTACGTTCAAATATCCTTGATATGTTTTTTGTTTGTCATACGTTTTAGCCCGCAGCCGGAATGATTTCGGTCAACCTTGGTTCTCTGGAACCTTGGTTCTCTGGAACCTCGGTTAACCTTGGCTGACTGAGCGCGGTGCCAATGTTTGTAAAATCGTGCACGATACCACGCACGATTCTAGTGGCTGGCTGGTCGGCTGGCTCCAACAAGTTTCGAGAAGAACGATAACTCATCGAGTTCCCGGGATGGGCGAAGAGCGAGAGAGAAAGGTGAAAACTTTCCGCACTAGCCTTGCCCGCATGTCAGAAGTAATTAAACTACAATCGCGGGTTTTCATAGACGCCCTCTGCAAAGATCTCCGACCACCCCTCGTATCGCCCCGAATCATTCGGTGAAACCCGATTTTCGTCGTGCTGCTGCATGGGAGTGGAAAGAAATTAATAATACGCAAGTACACCGCAGTTTTTTACGAATCGAGTCCGATTTACTTTATTTTATTTTATTCCCCCGCTTTGCGAACACGATTTTTTTCACCCTTCCGACGGAATTTAATTCCGTTAATGTTCAACCGACGCGGTGTTGGTCCTTCGTAGATCAAAAGGTGAACCCGATTTCTGGCTGCATTTGAAAATGATCTTAGAAAAGTTGATCTCGATAATGAAAATTACAGTTTTCTTCCGACTTTTCAGCCGACTCGCGTTTCACGTACCAACCTCCCCATCCTCGAGTTCATGTGGCTGCTCCGTTAGGAATTTAGAATTCCAAGATTCCGCGGGTAGATTATAAACGGGGTTGGTTGAAACGGCTCGTGCAGTAATTCTTGATTCCGCTCCTGGGTGTGCGCCGTATAAATGCATAATACGCGGACCCGCGCCGGCGTTATATTATCTACCTACGTATTAGGGACATCCGTCTCTTTGTGTATTATTATGCTCTTGCGGTGCAGTAATTATAACCAAGGCACGCCTCGGGTAACCCCTTTCCCATTTAAATCGTGCCAACTTCACCAGCCCCCGCCTATTATTCTCAATGGGACAAATAAAACGCCCGCGATTTATATACGACGCGCGGAAATTAATAAGCGGTCTGTGTGCGCCGCGTAATAATAATAATCGCAACGTTTCTCGATCGCGTAAGATCTATATTTTTTTTTCTTTCTCTATACGCGTCAATTTTTCTTACGAAATAACTCTCAACTTACGTATGTATTACGGTGATCCAAAAAAATGGACTAATTGTTTGTTTTTTTTTCAAAGTCCCTCGTGAAGAATTTTAGGGAGAGGAAACGAGAGGCCTGTTACAATTTGTGACTTTAATTTTAACATTTAGTGGGCTTACTGAACGCAATTTTACACGCGACAATAATTTTAGTTATTTTGGAATTTTGTAGTAACACAACAATCTACATAAATGTCGGTTATATATTTTCGTGGAGAATTTGACGCTCGACAAGAAAGATCTCTTACAATTTTTTCACAACTCACGTCTTTCAAAAGTTATTCGAGTTTAAAGTTGGAATCGCGTAAAAATTCGCTCTTTCGAGATTAATTAACAGCGAAAATACTAGACTTATCAGAGAAGGTTGTAGGTTTTGTTTCGTTTCAATTAATTACCGTTCAAATTAAGCAAATCCATTTTGTAGTCAATACGAGTAACAATTATATGTAATTCCACTTTGGATGAACCTTTTTTTTTTTTTTTTCTTTTTTAGCAAAAAATATGATTTATAATGCAACGAGGAATTTTCGCCGATGTAAAAGCGCGCTTCTCAACGCTCCTCATCGTATCCCTTATTTCCCTCTGATTCCTAAAATTTAACACTTCGTATATTTCGATCTTGAATAGTTTCGGGGCTTGTTCCACGACTTGTGAAAATCTTGCATAGGCGGTGAGGATATCCGAGCGGAAAGCTTTCCCGTCCGAATTTACGGACAGCGTAGGTATAATCCCACCTTCCAGACACACCGACGCGCACGTACGCGACTCCCATACAATTCGAGGAAATTTACCACGTGCAGAGGAATAAAAGCCTTGAGTTTTGCAGCTTAATACCTGCTGATATACGGCGGTGGTATTTCCGAGCCGAAAGAGAGCTCGTACCTACCTACCTACCTACCTACTCTAATGCCAGACACGGTAAAGATGATAAACTGCCCGGTTCGTGCGGAAAAATAACAACCTCTCCTTATTGAGGGAAATTCCTTATCCCGCGGCATCATGGTCGGCAGGTCGAAGTCATTAAGGGTGTCGAGGAGGGGGCGAAGCGAACCCTTCAAAGTCACCGACGATCTCGGTCGTGCTCGATTTCGTGCGGATAACCTTACTTTGACGTCGGGAATTAGTCGAACCCTGAATTGGGGATAAATTGATTCGATTTCTCGCTACTTTTCCTTTTCTAACCTGTTAAAAAACAGCCGTCGCGCGGTCACTTGGTCGGAATTGCGTATGTGTCGCGTAGGTACTGCAGGGTGGTTCGTTTTTGAATTTTTTCGTGTTTTTTTTTTTTTTTTCTGAGGTGCTACTCGATAAATTTGTGACGAATACTGAAAAAAATATCGTCGCACAACCTGGAGGAAGTAAGAAAATATTTAGAGGTCGCCAGGAATTATTTTTATATTTTTTATTCATTTTTATGTCCGCACCTTAGGGACTTGTATGTATATTAGTTTATTATTGTCATTAATTAATCATTGTTCATAAAAATCAGTACCGAAAACGAAACAGGGACATCAACGTGACGCTATAGTCCTACTTCGGTGACAAAAACTGTCATCCAAATTTCTCCGAGACTGTTAATCTTTTGGACGAAAGACGAGAAAAGCCAACTGCGGAATTGTTAGACGCGGTTTGCCGGCGATCGGTGAACGATTGATTGGACCGCGATACGAAGAAAAAAAAAATAATAGAAAATTCAAGTCCGTATAAGGTGTACGCAAAAAATATTACAGCAATTGGCAGCGACCTCTACGGACAAACAAAAAAGAAAGGTTAAAAAATGAGTCAGGCAATTCGACGCGAGTGTTTCTCACCTGAGATCGTCGATCCTGGGCCTCCGCATGGTTCTCTGAGGGTGTCTCGGCGGAGCGGCACATCTGCAGTCACAATGCATAACACAAAGAGCAACACTGGTGGCCAAAGTCACTACGAATGGTGCGGCAAAGAAGTGCATAATCGTCGCGATTTGGGCCTCACGATTGTAGTCGGCCATCACTATACTCCCGTTAACGCGACTGTAGTGGCAGGGGAACTTGGATCCCTCGAAGCCGAGCTCCTTGGTGAAGTTTTCGCAGTCGACTATCGGCGGGTAGCCGCATCCCTTTATGTTAACCATCAGTATCGCCTCAACCTCGCCGACGAGATCCGTGGCTGAAGAAAATCAATAAGTCATAACTTCGAGGATAGAATTTCTCGCGTTATTAATTTCTTTCGCGAAGCGTCGCAGTGGCGCTGGCTGATTAGAGAGGTCAACGAAACGGAATATTGTTTTTTTTATCTTTCATTGGGATAAACAAACGTCCGTTTCGAAGATCAAATAATAGCCAGACGCTTTATTTGTTACTTGTAAGGTTTGCTTCTGTCTTTTTTACGCTGACGAACAAGCCTTGAAGTTTTTGCTTGATAGCTAATACCGGTGCCTGTTCAGAAGTAAAAGGAAAACGTTTTTACCGAGATGCGACGAACTTTATCGTTATTAACGTTATCAGCGGCCGTATAAAGAGAGCGCGATGGGAGATTACGTTCGGGGTTTGATACGAGAAAGTCCGTACGAAAATCGAACAAGTACCGAAAAATATTCGTTTACCAAACTTTGTTTATCGATTCGTTTGCATTTAAAGTATATTATTAATTATTATTTGCGAATAGATGTGATTCAGATGCAAAATCGAAGTTTCTCCGACTGCCATTTACAACAATTGTTTGAGAAAATGGATAATTTTTCTCCAACTACGAAATATCGTTCTGATTTCTACAAAAAGAGACTTCATCCGATAAAACTAAATTTTCCTCCATTGATCAATTACGTAAAAGAAGAGAAAATTTCACATCTGACCGGTGTTGTCGGGACGTACCGGAACCGTAAGGTACGTACAAGGATAGAGTGCGAGAAAGATACTCGTGAGTGTAGTCTCAGACTTTCGGACACCATCAGAAGCGTCTTCCGAACTCTATCCTCATACCAGCACGATCCCAACACCGCGAATCTCGGCAACCTTGACTCTCGGTTTCGGACTTGGCTTACATCCAGGATCGGCCGCACAGCCCACTCTCGCTAATTGAATCAGACCGTTTTATAAAGTGTGCGGTGTATGATATTATCCCCCCTCCCTCTTTTTACTCTCGCCAACCGCCAAGCTACGTCCGTTCAACCTCGAGGGAGAAAAACTATCCAACGTTCAGAGACTCGGCCGGCACCTTTCGCCCCTAATTTTTTAATCCTCTCACCCTGCGGCCTTGTTCGGCCAGCCGAGAGACAAATCCCAGGCAATTTTTCTCTCTTTTTTTTCTTTCCTCTCCCTCTCTCTCTCTCGACTCACCTGGCGTTCCGAGGTCGACCGGGGGCGACGTTCCCGCGTCGATCTCCTCGCCGGAATAATTCCCGGACGACGAATTGTTCCAGGGTGCGTAGGTGACGTAGATGTGGGTGCACCTGTAGACGTCGCTGGTGCATCCCTCGCGGCAAGAGCTCCAGGAACAGTTGAAAAGACCGGCGAGGTCCTCGCGTCGGGAGGTCGTGCAGGTTACAGGATGGGGTGAAAAGTCCGCGGCCAGGGTGCTGATTGCCGGGTCGACGTAGAGGGGCACGAGGAAGAGGAGGGCCGCTCCCCCGGATGTCGCCACGAGGGCCAGAGCCGACGTCGCGTAGAAGTTGAACCGCTGACGGCAGGTTCGCCGAGGCGGTCGGCGCCGCGACGCCCCGAAACCGAGCTCGAACAGCTTGCGACGTCGTAGTTCTTGCTGCTGAATCTCGTACTTTTCACTCTCGCGAGCCGCACTCGAGTCAAGCAAAAGCTCCGAGCTGCTGCCACGCATAACACCGCAGCCTTTCTTTCCTGTCGACGCGTCGTTACGTGGTTTGGCTCGACGCCGATCCTTTCGCCGATGTCGGAGGACTCATTTGAATCAAGGGACTCCGATTTCGGTCGCTTCTCTTTTGGGCGGGAACTCGGTTGTTTTACCTTGTTTTTTATCTCTCGCCTTCAAACTCGTATCGCCTTACAAATTTTCCTACTTCTTCTTCTTCTCGTTTCTTAGGTCGACGTGTTCTTACGATAATACGATACCGCAATTAGGTCGTCGGGCATAATTAGGCCTTTCGGTTTCGATTGTTCGTCCCTCGATCAAGGATATCGCGCGTCGTATTTTAAAAGAAAGCGATCCTTTTCACCCGCTCATTTCGACAAGTTTAACGATGCTTGATCGAGATCCGCGAGGATCGTATACTCGTATACGTGTATACACAGGTACGTTATATTCCGACGGGATGAAAAATTATTATCGAGGGCATGATTCGATATAGCGCCAATCAGCGAGAGCGACGAAGGACGCGGGGTGGGCGGTTCGGCGATTTGATTTATGATTTTTTAATCAACGTTAAGAGGATTTCAAGATGCTCCAAGATCTTATATACATACATACACGTATACGTTGCGTAAGTATTGGCTTGAACGTGAACGGGGGCGACTTGATTAAAAAATAATTCACACGGATGGCTTCCGCTGCCTCGTCATCCTCTCGATTTTTTCCACCTCCTTTTTTCGCTCCTCGTAACTTCGTACACAACCGCGGCTGTTCGAAAGCGGTTACACAGCTTCGTTAAGGGATTTTTTCGGCCCTTTCCTTGAATCCTTCTTCTCCATCTCGTTCATCTCGATTGAGAAGGTTAATATCTTCTTTTTCTGAGTAAAAACTTTCGTTAACTCGTCGGGTATTTGAAATATCGATTCACCGACGGCGGCATGCTTGCGAATTTCTTTAAACCGTCACCCCCTGATTTTCCCTAAACTTCGCTACGGTTGAATTATATCAAAGGAGGCTATTCGACGCAGTTTTTTCTCCTTTCAAATCACGTTTCTCGTTTTGTTTTTTTCCCGTTTCATCTACGTTGCTCAAATTTAAAAAATATATCGTCTATACTTTAAAGCTACGTACAGTTGGCAGGATACGTCGTGGATTATTGTTTTAGTTTGTTTTATTTATTTTTTTCCTCTCTTCTCAACGTACAGAAGCGTTTTCATCGGTCAGACACGCGATCATCGCACGATATTATAACGCGCGCGGTCGACGTGTAGCGAATAAAAATGAATTTTCTTTTCTATTAAACTTCGACTGCGACGCTGCTGCGGGTTGAAAAAACTACTCGTTGTCAATTATTTCCATTTTTTTTTTTTTTTTTCCCTTTTCGCTACAACTTTGACTCTACTCGTTTATCGGAGTAACGGGCCTCCTTTCAATTCATCCTCCTCCTCGAATATCGTCGCGCTGCACTTGTCCATCCGTGACAAACGCCTCGTGCACACATGCGGATCGATTCCGTAATGAACTTGTCACTGATACGAATGACATAAGCGGCGGTATAACTCTGGTTTCAATAATTTATCATCGTTTTACGAGGACTCGGCGTCCCGCGGGTCGCGGGTGCATTCGCGTACTGAGACCAGAGAAACTACAGCCTTCGAAAATTTCTCCCCTCGCGACAGGGCGGGGTCCCCGGGCGCATGCGCCCCCCAAAGGACTCCTCTTGTTTACACTCCTGAGCCTCGCGACCCACTGTCGCTGCCTGTCTGCCTGCCCTCCACTTCCACATTCTCACCTGGCTTCACCCACCCCCGCCCCTCACCACCCTATATCTTAATAAATTTATCATTATACCCGAGCGCGGTCGATCATTGTCATTCCGACTTAATTTTTTCCATTTCTTATTCAATTCCTCGAGTTGTTCATCGCTCGCGGAATCGTCAAATCAATCGCTGTGACATCTCCAAGCGACAATTATTCTACGGCGATTATTCGTTGTGTAACTCGGATTACCGGGGATCACCTGCATGCACCCGGCCCACGACGTCTCGTGTATCGGTGGTATTACACCCACATCTATAACTCGTCGTTCTCGTTTGGAAGAAAGACTGAAAACCGCAGTTACGACCTCGGCGATAAGCCTCGGTGTCGCGAATAAGCGTAATTTTATACACGGTGTCTGTACGTGTTTGGATTGCGCGTGCCTGTTTTGGTATTCAAATATGCCAAATTCCAGCCCGCGAAAATCGCATTTCCCTGTGCAGAAACGATCAGGTATACTACGGCGGTGGTCGTCTTGTACAACTTGTATAAACGGAAATTGTTTTGCCCCCTCTTCGTCGTTTACATAATAATAATAATAATAACTATGACGATAGATCGTGCAGAAAATTGCTATGGAAAAATGGAGGTGAATTTTTTCCCAAAACGAATTTTCACAAATTTGTTTTTTCTTCGCGTATAGCCGTGCGAAGTTATCGCATCTCTTCAAGCTCGCCATTTTTATGAAAAAATTACTGTACGCTTATCTCCCAGTGCGTGGATAAAGATTTTATTTACAGGTGGAAAAATACCCTCTGGGATATTCAATTATACGCAGATATGTGGTTCCCGGGGGTGCGGTGCAGAAACGATATAGGCGTGGCTGTGTCGGGATTATGCCGTATCGTCTTTGTTATACTATACGGGAGTAAAAAATAATTGCCAGGGGTGAAATGAAATTGCTGCTCCCCGTCGCAATCCGGTAAGACACTACGCAAAATAAAAACTATTCCGACTACGGAATTCTCCGATTGGATATATACGATCATTTATTGATCGCGACAAATTCAGATTTCATTGCATATCGGGCGTACGATTTAGGGTGGTTCGTTTTATAACTTGTTTTTTTTTTTTTTTTATTTCCACGGTGCTCTTCGGAAAATTTGTGACCAATACTGAATAAATAAATTGTTGCAAAATGTGCAGGAGGTAGGAAAATATTTAGAGGTCGCTACCACGGACTTGTATGCATATTAGTTTATTTTTTTCGTATCGTGGTCTAATTAATCATTTCTCATGAAAATCAGTACTGAAATCGAAACAGGGACATTAAGGCGATGCGATACTCCTATTTCGGTAACAAAAACTGTTATCCAAATGTCTCCGAGACGATTAATCTTTCGGGTGAAAGACGAGAACAGCCAACTGCGGAATTGTTAGGCACGATTTGCTGTTGATTCGCGAACGGCTAATTAGACCTTTTTCGAGTGGCACCGTAAATTATTACGGCAATGCTAAACAATACGGAGAACTACAGTCCAAAACGAGTTTGGCGCATTAATCCTGAGGGGTACCTGCATGTACCTTTCTCGAAGAAAGACTCGTAGGCACTGTTTTCTCTCCTGAGATGTGACCTACTGCAGGGAACAATGCCAGCGGCGAGTTTGGCCAGCAGATATAAGATGCAGACGTAACTCTCTTGAGATTTTTATCCGTACCAGTTCTCCAACGACTGCGCCTACTACGGCAAAATGAACTGCAGCAGCGTCCGTAAAAAAAGCCGGGGGATGGAAGTCGTACGTACGTACATACCTATAAGTTGGAACACTTTAGGGGCATATGCTTGATCGCTTCGGATCACAAGTCTGACCTTAATTCACCGCCACTTAAATCACCCGCCCGATCTGCCCGTTCGATAAACGGTCTTGCTAACTGCTTCTACCCCTGCTGCGAGAACCAAGATTATTAACTATTCATACAACATTTTTTTGCATTCCCTCCACGTATTTGCATCTATTGTCAAGAGAATAACAGATTATGCCGATGATTTTTCATGCCGAACTATACTCGCTATTGTAGGAGCTAGCACGCTACTCATATTACATGCATTATAGATGTCACGATCTGATCGGGTCTCGATATGCAGTTTAGGCCGATAATAAGGTCTGCGAAACATATAGTCGTGGCTATTTCTCCATGGTCGGATATCTGCTTTTGATACTTCTGTGACACTAAATGCTTTATGATGAAATTATTTGTGTTTATTCGATACGGAAATACAGCGAGGGAATATTTTTTGGGCAATCTCAGAAAAAAGGAATAAGTATGCAAGTACTACGAGCGGTGCAACGATGACCGAAATATTCATTCGTGATTCCATCTACTTGGTTCAACGAATCATCTGGAGTAGGAAACTCGTTCCGTAATTAAATATCCTTGCTTTTCTAGTTCGAATTCGTCGAGTAGAATGGAATCGAGCCGATCGAGCTGATGTCGGGCTTTAGCGATGATTTGAAAAAATGGCGCCGATCAAGTCGAGGTCCGTGTAGCATGTAATTCAGCTACGACGATCATTCGTTTACTATGATAAAATAAACGCAGCGCAAACACGTCGTCGAACATTTATATTTTGTTCGAAATCCATTCTCGTCGATAATTCCGGGTGAAATACAAGCCGGAATAGATTAACGTAGTTTCCGTAAGAGCGTCGGAGCCGTCAGCCAATAAAAAGCGAAAGCGTCGAAGCCGTCAGCTAATAGAAATCGAGAACGGCGCTACCCGTCGTGCCTCGCGGTGGGGTTGTAGAGGGGGGAAAAGCCGGCAGGCTCGTCTCGCGTCGGCGTTGCCATTTCTCTTCGTTGTTACACCTCAGTGTCGACGCGTCGTACGTCGCGAACGTAGTTGAACAACGGAGTTGACTCCGCGCTACGCGAAGCTTTTTTCCCACCATCATCCGGCCGTTGACCTTGCAACGGAATCATGTCGGGCGCTGATGCTCCCAGTGTTAAATCCGAAACCCCGAACAACGTCCCGCCTGAAAACACGAACGATAATCAACGCGGACCTGGCGGCGGTGGACGTGGCGGTGGTGGCGGTGGCGGCAGCGGTCCTCGAGGTAGGAAAGGATCCCGATTTTCTGGAGGTCGAGGAGGAGGAGGAGGAGGCGGAGGCGGCGGTGGCGGCGGCGGTGGTCCAGGACCCAGAAATGACGTGCAGGTAAAGCTATTACATTTGTTACGAGGTCGAGGAAAGCGACATTTTCTTTTTTCCCCACCAAACATGAAAATGTATGTTGAGAGTAAATCGATCACGAAGTTTACAGTCTTTCGCTATTTCTTTTAATTGGGCTTGATTTAATACCATGTACACCAATTTTTCCTACGGCTAAAGATTCGTTAAAGGTTATTGATTTTTTGATCCCCTGAAAACTATCTGCGCGTCGGACGCACGGAATTGACAAACACAAAATGGCGTCGTAAGGCGGCACGCTCTTGTTCCGCCCAACGCGATTATGCATCTTTGTTTCTTCCGATCTCATTTTTCCGGATTTTCATATCGGTGCGAAAGGTTTATGCGGGTGTAAAAAACCTTTGACTATGATCAGAATGCCGTATTTATTGATAAACCAATCGCCTGTTCCTTATATCGATCACACACTCCACGTTGCTCCGCGCTTGGAGTCCATTTTGTCAATGTGTTGGAGATCGACCGGCACGTTGCGCTGGTTCAGACCTGCTAGAGTGACTCTACGTTACGTGTCTTACATTCATCCCCAATATAATACTCTGACCCCTAAAATACTTATTTGTAATTTAGAAGAATTCTTACCCACACCGAGATTGTTCTTATATTCTGGAGATATCGGTGTAAATAAGGGTTAATCGAAATGAAAAATAGGAAAGTTAACGACAATTCTTTCCATGCTACATTCATCGCACAATGCAAACAGTTATAGGAAATCGTCCAAACTTTCAGTATTTTTAATATCAGGTGAAAATGAATGACTCAATGGACGGCAGTATGGACATATCCATGTCTGACCTTGGTGGCGGACGAGGAGGGCCAGGCCGTGGAGGTAGAGGCGGTCGTGGCGGAGATCGAGGAATGATGGGTGGCAGGTCACAAGACGTGAGTTTTACCGATCAAAGTCTTGTAATGCATGAAATGTTGTGTGCGTGTTGCGAACATGCAAGTTGAAAACCCTGACGCCACGCTACTGCAAATCTTCATGTTTGCCGAGTAGTGCCAAATCATAGATTTATCGTAAGGGAATATTAAAGAAAGTCCGGCTAGGAAACATGGTTTGACTCGTCAATGTCTATCTGTGTGCCGAAAGTATGGACACAATTTGTTAAATAAGTAATAGATTCGGTTGCAATTTTGAGCGCCGTTCTACTTGGTAATAACTTCAACTACGTTGTATTTCATGCAGGATCGCCTAATGGAACGTATAATAAATTTGAGCGGGCCGACGCATGAGCTACAGCCCCAAGATACAACAGAGAAAAAATTCAGCGGCAGAAATCGTTTGTACGTTGGTAACCTTACCAACGACGTTACAGAGGAAGAGCTTCAAACTATGTTCAGCGCGTTTGGAGAAGTTTCAGAAATGTTTGTGAATAACGAGAAGAATTTCGCATTCTTAAGAATGGTGATTTATGCTCTACATTTCTTGAAATTGCCAAATATACAACCTATCGCCACATTATGTGATTAAAAAAATTACCGTTTGACTTCACAATGATAATAATCATTTGGCTGCATTATTTTGCTATGACTTGATTCTTTATGAAATTAAACCGATGTTTTCACTAGTTTATAACAATAATAACATTCGGTATTTTTTTTTCCCCCCCGTGTTATGTAGGACTTCCGTGCAAACGCGGAAAAAGCAAAGCATGAACTGGATGGCTCGATGCGAAAAGGTCGTGCAATAAAAGTACGCTTTGCCCCGCATTCGTCAGCTATTAAAGTCAAGAATCTTACTCCTTGGGTGTCGAATGAACTCTTGGACAGAGCGTTCAGTGTATTTGGCGAGATTGAACGTGCGACAGTTATTGTAGATGAC